>NW_027507790.1:45597415-45768233 GCF_037356315.1 Lithobates pipiens
TTCATTCTAACCTGTTATTTTACAGAGGAATATTTAGGGCTGCTGTATAGTACAAGTTATTTTTTCTTTGTTAGTCATAACTGAAGATGAAAAATAAAGTTAACAGAAAATAAAAGCAACAAGTGCGTCAGAAACCTCAATCCATAAAACAGTACAACATCAGAGTGTGGGGTGCAGAATCTCATAACAACCACACACACTCCAATCACATCTCACTTCATTGGATCACTAATTGGCAGGGATGAGGATATTTGCCTTCAATTCTCAAAGGGTTCAGTGAATCCTGTTTGGCAAATCAGAACCTGGTGGTAAATACTATTAAAGTCTATAGGGGAGCAAGAGTTGTTAGCAACTTCAGTCCATTTTTAGGACCAATAGGCAAGTTATTGTCAAAAAGGGTCAAAAGTGCCAAAAGAGCCAGGCACTTCAATGGAGCTCATGTTAAAGCCTAAATACACTGCACAATACACTCTTATTAATGGTGCAGTACATGGTGCTAGAACACCAAAAAATTAAAAAAATTAGAAAAAAAATCCTTATGCACTATGCTGTGTGAGCAAAAGGAAATCAAACTTGTGTATGTGAATAACAAAATATTTTTCCAAGTGATGTCCATGAATAAACTTTACAGGTGTGGACTTCAAATATATAGTGACAATTCGCTTTGTGTCCTACCCCCCACCCTTGATTGAAAAATTGCTCACCAGATATATTTGACTTCCATGTCACTGGTAGGTCAAAGAAAACTTCTCACCAGAAAATGCTGGCCAGTGACTCCCCTAGTCCAGTAATCCATTTCCCTATATAGATTTACATGGGAAAGCCCTATTTTGAGTCCAGTCAAGCTCCTTATTTTAAATGAAGTCCTGATGAAGTGGGATTGTTTTCTGGCACCCAAAACACATTGTTTTTTTTTGTGAAACCATTAAATGAATTTGGACTCTCATCCTTTGGTCTGGTGCTCCTTCCTTTGGTACATGTTTTATCTGGAAACTTGCTGGGTACCCACTGGAGGGGCGCTCTGTCCGTTGTGAGCAGCCTATCCTGTTCCAGAGAGCTTTCTGAATGTTTTTTCCTCTCACTATGAACTCACATTAAAGTCCCAGCACCTCTTGAATGGATTGTTTCTTCATTGGGATATTTTCCTTTTATAACAGGTTTCCTTTAAATCACTGAATAGAAATTTTGCTTGTTTTTGCTCAGTTTACCATAGCTGACATTTTTTCTTAAAAGAGAAGTATGTTTTTTTTTTTTTTTTTTTATTCATACTTGCCTATGTGGATGGACCATCAGACTGATGCTGCATCTGTCCCCCTCTGTCTCTGCATTGAGAACCGAGCCATCGAACACCGCCGATGGCTCAGTTTTCACAGATCCCCAAGAGGAGAGCTGCTGACTATCAGTCAGCAGCTCTCCTCTCTGCTTCTCCACGCTCATTGGAGTGCTGTGCAGTGGAGGGGTGGGGAGCGATGGTCTCAGCAGCTTGCTGAGTCTGCCATCAATCAAGACATCTGGTAGATCCAAACTTGGAAGTCAGGATGACGTGCTGCCTCGACTGATGTCAGTGACCTCAGCGGAGAGCGGACTTCAGACAACTCTCCACTGAAAACGGGTCACAGGAGTGCAAAACTTGTGTGACCCAGAGGAGAAGCCCAGTCTAAAAAGCTCAGGCTGGGCTTCTCCTTTACCTTGTACACACAGAATATTAAAAAATATTGTCAATCATTTTAGGTCCAGTAGGGGTCAGTATTTAATGGAGGAAAGGAGAAGTTGGTAAATATATCTCACATAATGGCACATATTAATTCTAACCTGTTATTATTTTTGAGATAAATAATTTGGGTGTTATGAATTAAATATGTTATTTTTTTTTCTTTTTAAGTTAAAACTCAATGTGAAAAATAAAGTAAAATAAAGTATGTCAGATAATGTACCTCAATGAATAAAACATTACAACATCAGAGCATGGAGTGCAGAATCTGATAACAACCACACAGATTGCAGTCAGTAAGGCTGCTTTCACACTGGGGCGGGAGCGGCGTCGGCGGTAAAGCGCCGCTATTTTTAGCGGCGGTCTGCGGGCGCTAGTGGGTTTTAACCCCCGCTAGCGGCCGAAAAAGGGTTAAACCCACCCGCAAAGCGCCGCTGCAGCGGCGCTTTGCCGGCGGTATTGCCGCGGTGTACCATTGATTTCAATGGGTAGGAGCGGTATAGGAGCGGTGAATACACCGCTCCTTCACCGCTCCAAAGATGCGGCTAGCAGGACTTTTTTCACCGTCCTGCCAGCGCATCGCTCCAGTGTGAAAGCCCTCCGGCTTTCACACTGGAGGGAAAGGGGCCGGTTTTTTTCAGGCGCTACACAGGCGCTATTTTTAGCGCTGTAACGCCTGAATACCGCCCCAGTGTGAAAGCAGCCTTACATCTTAGTTTACTGAAATCAGGAATTGATGGAGATGAGATCATGTGCCCGCGTTCAATCTTGCAGAGGGTTCAGCGAATCCTGTTTGTCTACAGGGGGGAAAAACATTAGCAATTTCTGCCCATTTTTTGAACTGGTACAAAAGTAAATGTCAAAAAAGGTTAAATAAGCCGGACACTGCACTGGAGGACATGTATCAATAGTAAAAAAATAAATAAAAATTATTTGTAAACAAGGCATTTCCCGTTCTGCCTAGTGACATGACAGGGATATACTGATCCCTCTCATCGGGAGCAGTGATTGCTGTCTTGTCAGTGGAAGCCCATCCCCCCCACAGTTAGAATTACTCCATAGGACACACTTAACCCCTTGGTCGCCTCCTAGTGTTTAACCCCTTCCCTTCCAGTGTAATTTACACAGTAATTAGTACATTTTTATAGCACTGATCGCTGTATAAATGACAATGGTCCCAAAATAGTGTCAAAAGTGTGTGTGTCCGCCATAATGTCGCAGTCATGATAAAAATCGTAGATCGCTGCCATTACTTATATTAAAAAAAATGCTATAAATCTATGCCCTATTTTGTAGACGCTATAACTTTTGCGCAAACCAATCAATATACGCTTATTGCGTTTTTTTTTGTTTTTTTTTAACAAAAATATGTAGAAGAATACATATTGGCCTAAATTGAGAAAAAAAATAGTTTTTTTATATATTTTTTTGAGGACATTTATTATAGCAAAAAGTAAAAAATATTAATTTTTTTTTGTCAATAGTGCAAAAAATAAAAACCGCAGAGGTGATCAAATACCACCAAAAGGAAGCTCCATTTGTGGGGAAATAAGGAAGTTCATTTTGTTTGGATGAAATGTTGCATGACCGCGCAACTGTCAGTTAAAGCGATGCAGTGTTGTATCGCAAAAAGTACTCTGGTCAGGAAGGGGGTAAATCCTTCCGGGGCTGAAGTGGTTATATTAAAGTGTTTGAGAGATGTCCTAAAGTGTTACTAAACCCCCAACAGTAAAATCAGTCTGTATATTCAGTAAACATGGTTGTTATACTCACTGTGGAACCTAAAGGGTTAATCCTCTGTATCTTCTTCCATTGCCCCCTAATCATTTCCTGATAGTACAGGGCTTTGGGGACACTCTGCACATGCTCAGTTTGGTGTGTATTGCTAGAGAGTTTTTTTTTTCTTGGGAGGGTGCATGTAATCAGCACAGGGCCAGTCAGCACTGTCCAGACAGAGGGTCAGGGGTCTTGCATTTTCATAGAAAAGGAAAACGGATGTCACCAGATCAACAAGAATCTCCAGAGTAGGTTCACAGCTTTAATCAGTGATCATGTTGTTAGAGCAGATTGCAATGTTTTAGGGCCACGCAGGGCCGCTGATAGGGCAGTACAACCAGCCCTGTTGTACCGGGCCCGGCCAGCAGGGGGGGGCCCGAGCAGCTTTTAACTTCTAGCTAAAAAAAAAAAAAAAAAAACGAAATAACTATATTAACCTGCACCCACTTGATTACTAACATATATAAGGAATATATATTCATTTCCTGGACCCCATCAGGTTACCAGAGGGGCCCAGGAGGTGAAAGCAGAAGAGGGACTTTTTTTCTATTTTCGGGTGCAGGGATACAATGCTGTGCCGCATGCTGTTCTCAGTATACCTGCACAAACTAAAGTTCTTCCTGCTCACTGTATGCCTCTCCGGCGGATGGATATTACTGTTATACGGCTCCCTTCATCCAGTAAGTGCTGCAGCTTGAGGGACTTATCACTGGGACGGCTGAGACAGACAGAGCAGCAGGAGTAATCTGGACAATGGCAGTGGTGCACAGGCAAGCAGTCCCCTGCACACACACACACACACACTGACAGGTCACACTATTGTAGCATGTGCAGTCCCTAGACTCTGTGTGCTCATGGTTATTATCATTATGATGATCAGGGCACAGTAGGTGCTGTATGGCTCTGTCAGTGTAACATGACTGTGTGGTGCTGACTTTCCTGATATATGACTGTACTGTGTGTTACAGACTATAACTCAGCACAGCCATAACAAAGTCAGCATCACACAGTCATGTTACACTGACAGAGCCATACAGCACCTGCTGTGCTCTGATCATCATAATGATAATGACCATGAGCACATAGTGAGATGCTACTTTTACACATGTGATGGGGGAAGGGACAGTAAAAATACATAGCCAAGCTGCATTTTTACCACCCCCAAACCACTCTCCTTTCATAACCTTTCACCCAAGCTTTGCAATTAGGTCCTTTTTCATGCAGACCTGATTGAAAGCTCCGTATGAAGACACAAACTGAATGGGCACAGATGTCAAAACACTGACATCTCTCCCATTCAGATGCAGTTATGATTGGTGGGGCGCTGTAAATGTTAAATGTTCCAGCTCCTGCCTCCTGCCCTGACAGCGTGGAGGCAGGGGTGGGGTTATGGGCGGAGCCAGGATGGGTTGTGGGCGGGGTCAATGGGGCCCCATCAGGTAGGCTGTATGGGGCCCCATGATTTCTAACAGCGGCCCTGGGGCCACGCAGGACCCCTTCATCAGGGATATGACGGTCACATGCCTGATGAAGGGGTCCTTCATGGCTCCGAAACCTTGCAATCTGCTGTAACGATGTGATCACTGATTAAAGCCCTGGACCTAGTCTGAAGATCCTCGGTGTGCTGGTGACATTTGTTTTCCTTGACTTGACACGGTTCCAGCCGTTGGTCGCTACAGCACCCGTTTATATGCACTGCCATTTCTACAGGCACATGAGCATTGGGATTAGTACACTGCAGTATCATAGGACAGCCAGAGTAGAATGAAAACTCCTCCTACAGGCTTTAACAAGTGGTCTGCTGGACACTGATAGAAGTCACAAGTCTGTTCTAACTGCTGATTAGAAAAGGTATTTAACAGTTTATATTTACCGTATATACTCGAGTATAGGCCGACCCGAATATAAGCCGAGGCCCCCAATTTACCCCCAAAAAAACTGGCAAACTTATTGACTCGTGTATAAGCCGAGGGTGAGACATGCCTGTCCATCCCTGTGTGTGTGTCCGTCCATCCCTGTGTGTCCGTCCATCCCTGTGTGTCCGTCCATCCCTGTGTGTCCGTCCATCCATCCCTGTGTGTGTGTGTGTCCATCCATCCATCCATCCATCCCTGTGTGTGTGTGTCTCCATCCATCCATCCATCCATCCCTGTGTGTGTGTCTCCATCCATCCATCCCTGTGTGTGTGTGTCTCCATCCATCCATCCCTGTGTGTGTGTGTATCCATCCATCCCTGTGTGTGTGTGTGTCTCCATCCATCCGTGTGTGTGTGTGTGTGTGTGTGTGTGTGTGTGTGTGTCCAGCCTACCTGTGTCCCGAGCCTTTGTCCCGAGCCTCCGTCCCGTGCCTTGCCTCCTTGCCTCCGTCCCGTGCCGTGCCTTGCCTCCGTCCCGTGTCGTGCCTTGCCTTGCCTCCGTCCCGTCCCGTGCCGTGCCTTGCCTTGCCTTGCCTCCGTCCCGTGCCCTCTTCGTCGGCGCCTCGGCGGCCATTGTAAAATTCAAAAGCCGCACCTCCGCCTTCGCCTGTGATAGGCGGAACACTGAATTTCCCAGCAGCCTGTGTTCCGCCTATCACGGACATCGTATCATCCTCGTCCGTAGTACGAGGATGAGACGATGTCCGTGATAGGCGGAACACAGGCTGCTGGGAAATTCAGTGTTCCGCCTATCACAGGCGAAGGCGGAGCCGGAGGCGCGGCTTTTGAATTATAGAATGGCCGCTGTCTGTCTGCTCGACACGCTGATCGAGCGGGCAGACAGCGATGACTCGAGTATAAGCCGAGGGGGGCACTTTCAGCCTCAAAAAAGAGGCTGAAAATCTCGGCTTATACTCGAGTATATACGGTATTAAAATAATTACATTTCCGTGTACTGTGGCAGACCAGATATAGTGAATGCAGGGTCCTGGGTTTAGTAACACGTTAAGCCCTGGTTCATATTGGTGTGATTTGACATGCAAGTTGACATGTCAAATCGGCGGCAGTCGCCGGCAACGGCACCATCCTAATCGGTGCGATGCAAACCCCTTTGCCTACTCAGTAAACTACTCAATCCCCACTGACACCCCTGGTTGTGATTTACGACTAGCTCACACCTGTGTAACTAAAGTGTTAAACTACCTGCACTCTATATCAGCACAGAAAAGAAGTCACCAACAAACAGATGGTAGATTAATTAACCATTTGACCTCCAGAAGAGCATTTTTGCTATTCGGCACTGCGCTGCTTTCACTGGCAATTGAACGGTCATGCAACACTTTACGCAAATTACATTTTGGGGGAAAAAAAACAATATTTTTTTTACTTTCTGCTATGAAAAATATTCACTAAAATAAAAAAATCTAATTTCTTCATGACTTTAGGCCAAAATGTATTCTGCTACATGTCTAAGTAAGTGTAATTCATTTGGTTTGCATTCTTCTGCTCCCAATTACTTTGTTTAGATTACTAATTTATTTCCCAGGAAGAGAATCCCCTCTTTACTGAGTCCCTGTCCTGGGTGGAAGCACTGCCAACTTTATTACCAAACCCACTGTTTGACCCAGCAAAGGTTCTGGATCTTTTATTTACCTACAGGTTTAGCTCAATATCCTGTTGGGGAGGGCTATTTGTCATAACACCCCCCTACCAACAGACTTCACTATCAAACTATGATTAAGTGCTAAGAGACCGCACATAATACAGCTATGTCAAATTAGGCAGCGGCAGAAGAGCTGTTTAGTGTGGAATTACTGTATACTCATCTTCCCTCCAGCAATACGATGCCCACATGCTCCCTCGCCAACACTGATTCATTCTTTTTCCAAGTTCAAGATCTTCAGCCACCTTGAATGTCCATGACAGGATGACGTAACTCCCATACATAAGAGTTCATTCATATTGGCAGATTCACAATTGTACACTGAGCTGCGCATGCAGTGCCACCCACCATTGTGACTCATTCAAGAGAATGGGATCATGCCAAAACCATCCTGCAACCATGTGCCATGTATATGGTTGTGGCACGGTGGTGCAGACTTTTAGGGGTTAAAAGGGCAGCGAGGAGGTGACATAATGCCTCCTCACCTCCTGTCAAATGCACTCTGAAAAGAGATCCATAGAGGGTCACTCTTTAGAAGGCTAAGCATGTGTAAATAAGCACTAACTTGCCTTTCTGAGCAGGTACGTCTGGCATGGCTGATTAAAGAACAGAGATCTTTTGTTGGTGCGGGTCAACACTGGAAGAAACAAAACCACAGGAGTTATTTTTGAACCTTGTCTGATCATTTGCAAAATGAGGCGTGTCTGATCTCAGAGGACATTTAAATCCTCTATTAGTAATGAGAGATCAGAGTGTCAGAGAGAAGGTCTTCTCCAACATGTTTTGGTCTACTCTCATCCTCGCCATCACCTCTTTCTGTACATGTGAGTAGAGATTGGAGAAGCCCCCTGTGTGTATTATTTCTGGGGGTTACAATTATCATGACAGCAATACAATGACACATGGCACACTTCATATTCTATAAAATAGATGAAATGATATCAACTTCTCATTCTTTACTATTCTTCTTCCAGCAGGTTGTTATGGTCAGTATGTTCTGAATCAACCTTCAGAAATGACGGCAAAACTGGGAGAGACTGTTATATTAACATGTTCAGGGGAGAGTCTTACTAGCAAGCATTATGTTAGCTGGTATCAGCAAAAAAGTGGCAGTGCCCCTCGTCCTCTTATTTATAAAGATAAAGAAAAGGCAACAGGGACACCAGACCGCTTCTCTGGAGACAGTTCTAATGATGTGGGCACTCTGACCATCTCTGGAGTTCATGCTGAAGATGAGGCTGATTATTACTGTTATACTGGAAATAATGATCCATTCTGGAACACAGTGATAAACACCAACAGACAAGTAGTACAATAACATGCTTGTATAATGAATGCAATCATCCTGAACAAAAGAGTAACACATATCACTGATAGAAAGAACTGCTATATGCAGCTGAACAGAAGGAGATTTCTGTATGAAATGATACCATCAGCATCATTTATAGGCAAAAAACACCAATATAGTAATAAAGGTTCCTTAACACATCAAATATACTCATTACAGTTATGTAGAAAACGAATGATGTAAAATTATAAGTATTATTTTAAATAATTTACTAGTATAAATTTGAGTAGGTTGTAATTCAGATAAAATACTTCACCTAGGCATTATAGGGTGTATTTATAAATAAAAACATATATTATATTTTATATATATATATATATATATATATATATATATATATATATATATATATATATATATATATATATATATATAATATATATGAGGGCCAGAATGGTGGCCTGTAATTATTAGAGGAGCCTGGAGGGTATTTAATCAGACCACCCACAACGGTCTGTGTCGGTTCCAGTGCAAGGTACTGCACATCAAGGGGCCGACTCTTCTCAGCTCCCTCACGGTCGACTATCTGTGCGTCCAATCGCAGGTGCACTTCGGCTTCTTCATTCGTGGTCTTCGAACGAACGAACAAAATACTTGTATAGCGCACAATGCGAACTGAATCGCCTCTAGGCGCTGTGGCGAGCTTTGATCATCTGCTAAAAGAGGAAGGTCTTGAGTTTTTTCCTAAAAGCCAGGTGATTTTCTTCCAGGCGGATGTTGATTGGTAGAGAATTCCATAGCCGGGCCCTTGGACAGCGAATCTCCGATCCCCCCTTGGATTTATACCGGGCTTTGGGCACGAGGAGGAGGTTTTTGTTGGCTGATCGAAGACTGCGGTTTGGTGTGTAATGATTTATTTTCTCCATTAGGTATTGCGGAGCTTCTCTATGCACGCATTTGTGGGTAAGGCAAAGGGTCTTGAACGTGATCCGATTTTTTACGGTTAGCCAATGTAAGCTCCTCAGCGAAGGAGAGATGCATTCCCAGGGTTTTTTTCCTGTTATCAGCCTTGCCGCCGTGTTTTGGATCAGTTGTAATCGCGCAAGTTGATATTGTGGTAATCCTATGTAAAGCGAGTTTGCGTAGTCCAGTCGTGAATTAATGATTGTTCCAACTACCACTGCTTTGTCATTCTTTGGGATAAAAGGGATGAGTCTGCGAAGCATTCGCAGCAGATGGTGAGATCTACTGACTACAGATCCTATTTGCGCATCCATTGACATTTGTGCGTCTAAAATAACCCCGAGACTCTTCGCTTTGTTCTTTGGGGAGATAGTCTGCCCAAAGACGGTTGGTGGAGACCAGGAGGTTTTGGTTGCGGGCTTATGATTTGGGTGTAAGATAAGAAGCTCTGTCTTTGATTCGTTCAGCTGGAGGGAGTTAGTGGTCATCCAGTCCTCTATTGATTTGAGGCAGTTTTCAAGTTGTTGTTGGTGATCTTTTTTTCCATTGATCCGGAAATAAAGTTGCGTGTCATCAGCGTAAGAGTGGAAGCAGAGATCTGATGATTTGGAGAAGTGGGCGAATGTAAATGTTGAAGAGAATGGGTGACAAAGGAGAGCCTTGAGGGACTCCGCAGGTGACTGCCCGAGTTTCGGAGAGAAATTTTCCTAGTTTCACTGTCTGTGACCGATTTCCTAGGAAGGACGTGAACCATTGGAGATCTATGACTTGGACTCCGGCTACTTCTGTGAGTCAGATGAGTAGAGTATTGTGATCTACTGTATCAAACGCTGCACTTAGGTCTAGCAGTACGAGGAGACACGGCTCTCCGTCATCTGCTGCTTCGAGGGCGTCGTCCCAGATCTTGAGGAGAGCTGTTTCTGTTCCATGACCCGGGCGGAAGCCTGATTGCAGCGGGTCCAGGAGTTTGTGAGTATCCAGGTGAAGTTGTAGCTGATGTACTACAGCTTTCTCCATGATCTTAGAAATGGTGTTGAGGCTTGTAATTGGCCTACGGTTGTTTCGTCGGCGGTTCCCGCTCATGGTCGCAGATAAGTAGTATCCGAATCTTTTCATATCATGTACAAACTTGCGGCTTATCATGCTTATTATTCTGCACCCCTTTCGCAAAACCTACCTCTGAGTTGTTGACACTCATATCCCGACATCTTTCGGCACAGGCATAGTACATTTGTAAATTCCTTCTACCAAACATACGATTCATTCATAGACCCAAGCCTCCGAGTCGCTGTAGGTTGTTCTCCAATATCACTCGCCATAGGCTTTACTGGTTATAAAATTCACTGTTCTCATCCTTTTTTGAGATAAACAGGTAATGTTTGTATGGGTTTCTGTGGCTGATTGAGGTGTAATTAAACCCACCTGATGTCTTTCCTGCACTTGACTAGCCTGGGGGGATGGGTGGTTGATAGGTGTTTGGTTTCACAGTAAGGAATGGCATACACTCTACAACCAATTTGTATCAGATACTCCTTACTGCCAATTTATATCGGATTCATCTCATACATTTTTAAGCTGATTCGTGTCAAATGCATTGCAGAGGCTGACTTTGCCAACTCACTGCGTGTCCACGTAGTTGTACCTTCGAGATCGGTCGTATATCTTCATCGATTGTCCCACGCTCGGACCGCTACACACTCGCTGTCGCAGTTGGGACTTTGTTGTTACCGCTCCTCTAAACTAGAAAAGATACGTTATCATGTGCATTTATCATGTTCGTTTTGCAAAAGTCGCACTTACGCCACTGTAAGTCTTTCTATGTCATATTTCATGCTTTCTACCCAACGCGGGTTTACTCGAGCCGTTCACTTCACGGTCGATGCGGTCAAAGCCGATATTCAAGCCCCTTAGTCACCTCGCATCTACGAATCTAGTCGCAACTTCGCTTCTATGTTTCGGATCCTCGGCAATCACAAGCCCCTTCAACCGCCATCACCATTTAGTTGATTCGAACCCAGCCATATCATCGGCAATACGGTCAGATCTGTCATACGAGCCCTGTAGTCACCTCGCATATACGACCGATTCGAATCTAGTCGCAGCTTTGCTTCTATGTTTCGGATCCTCGGCAATCACAAGCCCCTTCAACCGCCATCACCATTTAGTCGATTCAAACCCAGCCATATCATCGGCAATACGGTCAGATCTGTCATATGAGCCCTGTAGTCACCTCGCATATACGACCGATTCGAATCTAGTCGCAGCTTTGCTTCTATGTTTCGGATCCTCGGCAATCACAAGCCCCTTCAACCACCATCACAATTCAATCAATCCGAACCCAGCCATATAATCAGCGATACGGTCGGATCCCATATACGAGCCTCTCAGTCGCATCTACGGAGGATTTGAGTCTAGTTGCAGCATCTGCGCAACGATTCTAGTCCTTGCCAAAAGCAACTCTAACAACCGAGCCGAATCCCGTTGCATCACCGACTCAAATGAGCCAAATCTTTCACAGACTATTCCATAGCTATAGCCCGGTTCAAACTAGTCACATCAACAGTACGAATTCAGCAGTACTTACGTTTCACTTTCTCAGTCTATCCATGCATGATCATACACAATTCCCTCCACCAATTTGCTCAGTGTTGCGCACAGTCATTCCTACTTAATCACATTTCCTCTATAACCTTTTCTTTTGCCTTTCAACAAGGCTGCGTTCTTGCAATCGCTGCAAGTCTTTCTGCATTTGGCTTAAAAACGGCCAACGTCTCCAGTAGCAACATGGCTACTCATACGTTTTCTCTATCCCTTTTCCCCTTTCAGGTCAGTAAGGTTGCCAGTTGGTCCATCCTATGCCAGGCTTGGACTGTCTTTCACCCAAAAAAAAAAACATTGTCGCGGGCTTGCATCTTCACCAGTGGGCCAGCTTTGCCCCAAACAGCTCTTTGCAATCCTCCTTGTCAAAACGAAATTCTCATGTCACCTTACTACAGGCTCCTGGTCAACTCAGTTCTCGACCCCAACCAGTCGACTTCACAACTAGGGCATAAAGTCAGGTGTGTGGTTCAATGGGATTCCCCCTTTCTCTTAAACACTCTTTCACTACATATTTTTACTTCACATACAGAATTTGACCTGCGACTGAGGCGTTAGCAACTGTCACATACTTATGTGCACTTCACTCTGTTTTCGAAGCACAAGCCTTCAATATGCAGACAAGGTCGCCTATCTCCATACTTGCTGGCAGTGCAAGCGTTAGTAGACCGAACCCACATCAATTAACTACAGATCGCAACATTCCTACTTAGTATACTAGACTTCAGCTACCCACCCCAGTCCGCCCTGGGGCGATCTGGTTTATTAGTCTGTGCCGAGCACAGATGGACACCCGAGCTATCGAATACCTAGCCAGTCACCTCCTGGCTCACCTCGGTTGTCACGCATTCTTTTGAGTTTTCTAAAGTCACACTCAACAGCGCTCGAGCGCAAACCAACTGTCACTATGGCTGTCGTTCGTTGTCCTGTTCTTCTTGTTTTCCTTCCGCCTTTCATCTTATCTACCCAAACGCAACTATCCCCTCCTACATTCGCAACCTACCTTCAAACATACGCACCCCCTCCCCCCGTTGCTTTTATCTGACGCCATGTCGCAGGCAGACAGTGAGGACTTTGCCTCAGCCCTGCCATCACCCTTTGCGGGCTCAGCAAGCGGCGGTTTACAGTCTCACAAGAGCTTGGACCGTTAAATAAAAAAACAAAACAAAAAAACAAAAAAAAACATATAAAACAAAAAAAGCAAAAAAAAAAAAAAAACATAAAAAAAAAAGCAAAAAAAAACAAACTCATAGCAGAACGGTGTCGCAGGAGTAAATCCTACCCTGCCGCAGCCAGGAAACCAAGATTTTAGGCTACTGTTTCCACCGCCAGTGGCAGCCCTTCCAGGCACCACTTCAGTCTATCTTCTTTGCGACCACTCAGCTGTACTCCTGGGAGACCTCACTGTCAACAGCAGTCGCCGAAGTCCAAGCAGAGTGACAGCCCTGGAGGTACGCCCAGCCGTGCCCCTACCAGCTCCAGTCACCACCGTCATTCCCGTACCTTCACTTACATGTACACCCAACATCTGCACCACTGTCTTCCCTGCACACCTTGTCCTAGCAGGGCATGTAGGAGGACATCTTGGATGACAATGACGTTAACTTAGCATCCCTCCTCATCTCAGTACACAACTTGGCCTAGAACAAAGTCATATTTGTGGGGAGACGTCTCCGTCATCCTGAAGGCCTGAGACCCTTTACTTAATCGCAAGCTCACGGTCACAGAGTTTGTGCTGGCCATGGGGACAGTTAGAGATGTGCTATGCAGGGAAACCCCAACAGGAGGGTAGAATTGGATGCATGCAGCAGGTCACAAGTACGCAGAGTGCCCATCCTTTGACTATCACCGCTCATTTTCAACCAAGGCAGCAGCCATACTCAAGGTGATCCTTTATCTCCCACCTTTTAGTGTTTCTCTCCCAGGTACAAGACCCTGACTAAATCCTTAAATGAAGATGTGCCAGCTATAGCAGATCTGCCCATGGCAGTCGAATTTCTCACAAATTGGAATGGCATGCCAATGTTCATTCCCTCAGCATCTCTCTCTTCATCTCAGGTAGTCATGGACACCACAGCCTCCACAGGTCCTCGCCTCAATTTTTGGCCAACTTGGGTTTATAGGGCCATGGCTGTCAGAAATCCTCTTGATTCCTGGGTTCAGTTAGTCCTCCTCTTTTTTTTTGACCTCTACCCCATTGTCGCAGCAGCTCAAGTCTGGTGCAACAACTGGGCAGGACAAACAGTGACGTTCGCCACAGACAACCAAGCCACAGCCAGTATTCTAAATAAAGGAGGTCCTAGTCGCTGGCCATTATGGCCTTCCTGCGCAGGCTGGTGCCACTATCCCCACAGCACCAATCTAACGTCCTATGCGTCCACATCCCAGACAAACGCAATAATCTGGCCGACGCACTACCCGTTAACTTTGCTTCATTATTTTTGCAGGAACCTGGAACCGACCCGACCATGTCTCTTATCCGACACTGGTCGTAGCTAACCTCGGATTCAAACAACACTTTCACGACGCTACCTGCCTTATTAATCTTTCATTATCTCACAACACCCTGAAGGCCTACCGTACAGCCTAGAGGTTCTATGTCAGGTTACTAGCCTCAAACCCCAGAGCAATACCAAGGGTTCTCCATCACATTCTGGCCTTCATATCATGCCGCTATACACAGTTGGCATTGTCACACAATACATTAGACTCTACTCAGCTGACATCCAGTATTTCATCCCCTTATGAGAGCCTAACAAACCATCTTGTTTGCCGTCCATGCGGTCAAGACCATGTTGTGTGGTATTCACAGGCAATGACCCCAAATCAGTATCAAACGGCTACCCGTCACCAGCGCCATATTCCGAGACGTGTCTTTCATCCTGTCACATTCCCCTTTGGTTAAATTCAGCCTGGTCGTTCAAGCAGCCATCTACCTGGCTTTCTACAGCTTCTTACGCCCCAGTGAATTCTGTCACCGTCCCAGTTGTAAAGTGTTACGTAGATGCCACCTCACATGCCATCAGACTTACTTCATCTTGCACCTCAGGGTGTCCAAAACACAATAGTCCGGTCCAGGGGTTGACATCAAACCTTTCCAAACTCTCAAAGCCTGGTGCCCGGTGTCCATTCTAGATTAATTTTTGGCTCACCTTTTTGATCCCTCACAGGACAGCCCATTACTACCATTCCCGATTAGTACCCCAGGCAGCAACCAGTTCATTAGTCACGTCAGGTTCCTTTTGAGCAAATTAGGCCAGAACCCTGGCCATTTTCTTGCACATTTTTTCGCATTGGAGCCGCATCAGTAGCCTCACAAAACGGGGTCCCAGACCACGCGATCAAAGATGGGCAGGCGGGAAT
Source organism: Lithobates pipiens (assembly GCF_037356315.1). NCBI lineage: Eukaryota > Metazoa > Chordata > Amphibia > Anura > Ranidae > Lithobates > Lithobates pipiens. The sequence goes on from NW_027507790.1 coordinate 45,612,693, forward strand.
CCACCTGCTTTACTCGATACATCCCCAATCCACAAGTGGAAATGTCATGAGCCTTCAGCAACTTTGCCCTGTAGTGTCTTGTTGTACATAAATTAATAATTACCTCCCTAACCAAGTCTTTTGCGGCCTTCTCACCGCCCAGCTCACCAGGGCTTACCTTACAGCAGACCAAGGGCACACTTCAGGTCTATTTTATGTTGTTAGTCTTGTGACGTGCTTATGTGTTCTTTCATATCTCTTAGAGCGGAGGGCTCCGACCATAAATAAGAGGGCCAGATTGGTGGCCTGTAATTATGGGAGGAGCCTGGAGGGTATTTAATCAGACCATCCACAACGGTCTGTGTCGGTTCCAGTGCAAGGTACCCACCCACCCATTTCCCTTCTCAGAGTACTTCTCTTAAAACACGTTTCTCTACAGAAACAGCCATTTACTTTCTTAAGGTATGCGGCCTTCTCTTGGCATATCGCCCAGCAGACCAGGGCTCACCGCCCAGCTCACCAGGGCTTACCTTACAGCAGACCAAGGGCACACTTCATGTCTATTTTATGTTGTTAGTCTTGTGACGTGTTTATGTGTTCTTTCATATCTCTTAGAGTGGAGGGCTCCGACCATAAATTTCATATATATATATATATATATATATATATTGTGGTAGTGAGGTACCCCACCAGTGTTTGGACAGAGGATTCTCAACCAGGTAGGTTGAGGGGCTCCAGTTTATTTGCTTATTTTGGAGGAAACTGGCTTCAGTTTCCTCATTGTTTGCTTAAATCTGATTTGGGATCTGGAGCCCGGGCATTTTGTAGCGATCCAGGTGGGATGAAATCCTCAGTCCTGGGTCCAGGTTTTGAGATCCACCAGCATACTGACTGGTCAGGTGTGTGCTGGGCTGTTTGTAGACACCTGACCATGGTTCTGGGCTCCACCCTCCCAAGGAGTCCAGGCAAGCAAGGGAGAAGTGTACATGTCTGCACAGGTTGGTATGTCAGAGCAGACAGAGGGTCCAAGCCTGTGGGCAGGAAAAGAGTGCCGAGGTACTGGGTGTACAGGAACTCTGTTATAGAGCCGAGAGGGCTGAAGCATAAATCTGAGCAGCAGTTCTGCTAAAGAGAGCCAGGTGGCTTGGTATTTTTGGTTTTACTTACATTGTTGCTGTGGAAAGCTGAAACCGTGTGGGCAACTCTTGTTATTGGACGTTTGGTTTTCTTTCTTTAATAAAAGTGGGCCTACAAGCCCTTAAAATGGCATACCTGGCGTGGACTCAGCTCACTGGTAAGCTCTACCCTTAAGCTAAAACAACCCCTGATGTTACAATATCAACCAGTGTTTGGCTAGCACCCTATGCTTATACCATATACAAGACATGGCTTGTCAGCACTGAGAGTTATCAATGTTTTTATTTCTTAGTCCTATACTGGCATTAAAATTGCCCTAATTGTCATTCACATCCTCCTGTTTAATAATCCACCATCTTGAGAATGGCAATCTAGCCCAGTGCATGAGCTCTTCCTGAGTGAATGAGGAAAATACTGAAATACGGCCACTAGATGGAGCTGCTGATCATAATAAATATGTATTTATTTCCTATGATCATTAGCTTCATCTAGTGGTGGTTATAAATATATAAATCAGATCAAAATGAGCATATCACAGACGTCCCAGGCTTAAAGGCTTCTCCATAGGGATGTAACTGCTGAGCACTTTCAGTACCCTGTCTGCCGTGGCAGCATCACTGGAGGAAGAGCGCATGCACTGGTTAGGTTGATTTTTTTTCAAGAAGTTGTAGGACTATAAAAGGTGTATGTGGATGACAACTTGGGAAATTTGCAACCCAATATAGGACTAGGAAAAAAAAATGTATAACTCTCAGTGCTGACAAGCCTTATCTTGTTTCAGGCACAAGTGTGAGATGCTAGCTAAACACTGGTTGATATACTTATTAACTATTACATTGTTTTTATAAATCAGTGCTCCACCCAGAATTAAAATTAAGATAATAGTCCACACAAAACGAATGAATGTAAAATTACTGCAAATAGTTAATAAAACTCATTATACCATGCGATACACTCTTATTAATGGTGAGGTGAACAAACATAGGATAAAAACACATATAACAAAAGTCTTCTGCACTATACTCTGTGAACAAATGGAGATATAACTGTGCATAATAAATAAAACATAAAAGCGTAAATACACTACACAATACACTCTAATGGTGCAGTACATGGTGCTAGAACACCCCAAACGTTTGTAAAAAAAAATCCTTATGCACTTTGCTCTGTGAGCAGATATAAATCAAACTTGTGTATGTGAATAACAATCTTTTTCCAACTAGTGTCCAGGAATAAACTCCACTAGTGTACATTACATATAGACAGCGACACTTTTTGGGGACCAGTGACATTATTACAGTGATCAGGGCTAAAAAAATGCACTGTCACTGGTAGAGAATGGGTTAACATAAGGGGCGATCAAAGGGTTAAATGTGTTTCCTAGGAGTGCTTTCTAACCATGGGGGAAGAGGGCTGTTTTGACTGGGGGGAAACAGAGATCCGTGTTTCTGCTTAGCAGAAACATAAGATCTCCATCTTCCCCTCTGACAGAACGGCGATCTGCCTTGTTTACATCTGCCTCTCTGGAGAACGATCGGCAGGTCCCAGCAGAAATTGGGTGTGCCAGACCCGCTGAGTGGGTCGCAGGTGGTGCGTGCCTCAGACCCAGTGTGCAAAATCATGTACAGGTACGTGATTTTGTGCAAGAGGGCCGCCCTGCTGCAGTATATCTATGTGGGGTCATCATTAAGGGGTCAAAGGGGTTCTAAAGGCAGCTCACAGCCAGTAAGGAGGGAGCAGGGGGTAGGGCCAAGCCCTGTTCTACATGTCTAATGGTAACGGAGCGGGGTTCGAGAGAGAGCATGCCCCCTTATCAAGCAGCTTTCTATGGGGGCACTCGGAGAAGAGGAGGGGCCAGAAGTGTTGGTCGGGGACCTGAGAAGAGGAAGATGGGGGCTGCTCTGTGCAATCCCATAGCAATACACTCCTATCAATGGTGGGGTGAACAGTGCTTTAAAACAAAAGCAACATAAACACACATATAAAGTCTTCTGCACTATTCTCTGTGAACAAATGCAAGTGTAACTGTGAATAATAAATGCAACATTAAAGCATTAACACACTCCACAATACACTCTTATTAATCTCTTGGCCATACACAAATATGCGTCCTCTCTGTGCCTGGTCCTTAGCGCAGGGCCCACATATTTGTGTGAATTGCCCCAATACACCTGTGTGGAGAGCGTGCACGCTGTGAGCTCCCGGAACAGTTACCATTGCCTAACCGAAAGCTCCCGACTGGAAGGAGCCACTCCAATCATGGCGGTCCCGTGATCTTAAGCCGCTTCCTGCCATCATAAACCTCTGAAAGGGCCGGGAGGCACCAGTGCTAAGAGCTTGATGGTGCAGTACATGGTGCTAGAACACCAAAATAACCCCACAGGTGTACACTTCACCTATTCTGAGTCCATTCAAGTTTCTTATTTAAACTGAAGCCCCAATGAAGGGGGGAGGGGGGGGTTCTGGCGTCCCAAATGTATTCACTGTTTTTTAGTGCAAACCAATAAATGAACTTGGACTCTTTTTCCCTGTCTGTTGTGAGCAGCCTAACCTGATCCAGTGAGCTCCGAATGTCCTCCTATTACTTTCTGTGAACTCATCTGACAACAAAGCCCCAGCCCCTCTGGGATATTTTTTCTTCATTAAAGTGTTCTTTTATGACAAGCTTCATTTAAATCATTGAAGAGAATTTTGTGATGTGCTCAGTTTATCATAGCTGATTGTTTTCTCTCCTATACACATGAATTGTAGTATAAAATATTGTAAATCATTTCAGGTCCAGTAGGGGTCAGTATTTACAGGAGGAAAGGAGAATATATCTCACATAACGGTACATATTCATTCTAACCTGTTATTTTACAGAGGAATATTTAGGGCTGCTGTATAGTACAAGTTATTTTTTCTTTGTTAGTCATAACTGAAGATGAAAAAATAAAGTTAACAGAAAATAAAAGCAACAAGTGCGTCAGAAACCTCAATCCATAAAACAGTACAACATCAGAGTGTGGGGTGCAGAATCTCATAACAACCACACACACTCCAATCACATCTCACTTCATTGGATCACTAATTGGCAGGGATGAGGATATTTGCCTTCAATTCTCAAAGGGTTCAGTGAATCCTGTTTGGCAAATCAGAACCTGGTGGTAAATACTATTAAAGTCTATAGGGGAGCAAGAGTTGTTAGCAACTTCAGTCCATTTTTAGGACCAATAGGCAAGTTATTGTCAAAAAGGGTCAAAAGTGCCAAAAGAGCCAGGCACTTCAATGGAGCACATGTTAAAGCCTAAATACACTGCACAATACACTCTTATTAATAGTGCAGTACATGGTGCTAGAACACCAAAAAATTTAAATAAATTAGAAAAAAAATCCTTATGCACTATGCTGTGTGAGCAAAAGGAAATCAAACTTGTGTATGTGAATAACAAAATATTTTTCCAAGTGATGTCCATGAATAAACTTTACAGGTGTGGACTTCAAATATATAGTGACAATTCGCTTTGTGTCCCCATCCTTGATTGAAAAATTGCTCACCAGATATATTTGACTTCCATGCCACTGGTAGGTCAAAGGCACCTATGCCAAGAAAACTTCTCACCAGAAAATGCTGGCCAGTGACTCCCCTAGTCCAGTAATCCATTTCCCTATATAGATTTACATGGGAAAGCCCTATTTTGAGTCCATTCAAGCTCCTTATTTTAAATGAAGTCCTGATGAAGTGAAACACATTGTTTTTTTTGTGAAAACCATTAAATGAATTTGGACTCTCGTCCTTTGGTCTGGTGCTCCTTCCTTTGGTACATGTTTTATCTGGAAACCTGCTGGGTACCCACTGGAGGGGCGCTCTGTCCGTTGTGAGCAGCCTGTCCTGTTCCAGAGAACTTTCTGAATGTTTTTTCCTCTCACTATGAACTCACATTAAAGTCCCAGCACCTCTTGGATGGATTGTTTCTTCATTGGGATATTTTCCTTTTATAACAGGTTTCCTTTAAATCACTGAATAGAAGTTTTGCTTGTTTTTGCTCAGTTTACCATAGCTGACATTTTTTCTTAAAAGAGAAGTATGTTTTTTTTTTTTTTTTATTCATACTTACCTAGGTGGATGGAGCATCAGACTGATGCTGCATCTGTCCCCCTCCGTCTCTGCACTGAGAACCGAGCCATCGAACACCGCCGATGGCTCAGTTTTCACAGATCCCCGAGAGGAGAGCTGCTGACTATCAGTCAGCAGCTCTCCTCTCTGCTTCACCACGCTCATTGGAGTGCTGTGCAGTGGAGGGGTGGGGAGCGATGGTCTCAGCAGCTTGCTGAGTCTGCCATCAATCAAGACATCTGGTAGATCCAAACTTGGAAGTCAGGATGACGTGCTGCCTCGACTGATGTCAGTGACCTCAGCGGAGAGCGGACTTCAGACAACTCTCCACTGAAAACGGGTCACAGGAGTGCAAAACTTGTGTGACCCAGAGAAGAAGCCCAGCCTAAAAATCTCAGGCTGGGCTTCTCCTTTACCTTGTACACATAGATCGGAGTAAAAAATATTGTAAATCATTTTATGTCCAGTAGGGGTCAGTATTTAAAGGAGGAAAGAAGAATATATCTCACATAATGGCACATATTAATTGTAACCTGTTATTATTTTTGAGATAAATCTTTTGGGTGTTATGAATTACATGTTTTTTTTTAAGTTAAAACTCAATGTGAAAAAATAAAGTAAAATGGAAAGTAAATCCAAAAAGTATGTCAGATAATGTACCTCGATGAATAAAACATTACAACATCAGAGCATGGAGTGCAGAATCTGATAACAACCACACAGACTGCAGTAGGGTTGCCACCTGTCCAGGATTCACCTGGACAGTTCGGGTTTTGAATCATGTGTCCGGGTTTCAGTCCACTTGAAACCTGGACACAATATTCAGGCAGTAATGTAGCTCAGAACAGAGTGGGTGAGGGGGCACTATGCAAACCACATTACTATTCTCCTTGGAGCGCCCAAAGGTGTCCTAGGTCTTTTACAATCCTTTACAGAATGCAAAAAAAAATATTTTTTGCTGTGCGTCACTAAAGTGTTCGGGTTTGGCTTGAAGAAAAAGTGGCGACCCTAGTTACATCTTAGTTTACTGAAATCAGGATTTGATGGAGATGAGATCGTGTGCCCACGTTCAATCTTGCAGAGGGTTCATCGAATCCTCTTTGTCTACAGGGGGGCAAAACATTAGCAATTTCTGCCCATTTTTTGAACTAGTACAAAAGTTATTGTCAAAAAAAGGTTAAAAGAGCCGGACACTGCACTGGAGGACATGTGTCGATTGTAAAAAAAAAAAAAAAATGTATTTGTAAACAAGGCATTTCCCCGTTCTGCCTAGTGACATGACAGGGATATACTGCTCCCTGTCAACTGGAGCAGTGATCGCTGTCATTTCAGTGGAAGCCCATCCCCCTCACAGTTAGAATCACTCCCTAGGACACACTTAACCCCTTTATCGCTCCCTAGTGTTTAACCCCTTCCCTGCCAGTGAAATTTACACAGCAAGCAGTGCATTTTTATAGCACTGATCGCTGTATAAATGACAATGGTCCCAAAATAGTGTCAAAAGTGTCCGATTTGTCTGCCATAATGTTACAGTCATGATAAAAATCGTAGATCACCTCCATTACTAATAAAAAAATAATAATAAAAATGCTATAAATCTATCCCCTATTTTGTAGACGCTATAACACTTGCTCAAACCAATCAATATACGCTTATTGCGATTTTTTTTTATTTTATTTTTTTTTACCAAAAATATGTAGAAGAATACATATCGGCTTAAAATGAAAAAAAAAATGTTTTTTATATATTTTTGGGGATATTTATTATAGCAAAAAGTAAAAAATATTGTTCTTTTTTCAAAATTGTTGCTCTTTTTTTTTTTATAGCGCAAAAAATAAAACCGCAGAGGTGATCAAATACCACCAAAAGAAAGCTCTATTTGTGGGGAAATAAGGACGTTATCTTGTTTGGGTCTAATGACGCATGACAGCACAACTGTCAGTTAAAGTGACACAGCGCTGAATTGCAAAAAGTGCTCTGGTCAGGAAGGGGGTAAATCCTTCCGGGGCTGAAGTGGTTATATTACGGTGTTTGAGAGATGTCCTAAAGTGTTACTAAACCCAAAACAGTAAAATCAGTCTGTATATTTAATAAAACATGCTTGTTATACTCACTGTGGAACCTAAGGGGTTAATCCTCTGCATCTTCTTCCATCGCCCCCTAATCATTTCCAAATAGTACAGGGCTTTGGGGACACTCTGCACATGCTCAGTTTGGTGTGTATTGCTAGAGAGCATTTTCTCTTGGGAGGGTACATGCAATCAGCACAGGGCCAATCAGCACTGTCCAGACAGAGGGTCAGGGGTCTTGCATTATCATTGAAAAGGAAAACAGATGTCACCAGCACACCAAGAATCTCCAGAGTAGGTCCACAGCTTTAATCAGTGATTACGTTGTTACAGCAGATTGCAGTGTTTTAGGGCCACGCAGGACCCCTTCATCAGGGATATGACGGTCACATGCCTGATGAAGGGGTCCTACGTGGCTCCGAAACCTTGCAATCGGCTGTAACGATGTGATCACTGATTAAAGCTCTGGACCTACCCTGAAGATCCTCAGTGTGCTTGTGACATTTGTTTTCCTTGACTTGACACATTTCCAGCCTTTGGTCACTACAGCACCCGTTTATATGCACTGCCATTTCTACAGGCACGTGTCCATTGGGATTAGTACACTGCAGTATCATAGGATAGCCAGAGTGGAATGAAAACTCCTCCTACAACCAGTGCTCTGCTGGACACTGATAGAAGTCACAAGAATGCTCTAACTGCTGATGAGAAAAGGTATTTAACAGTTTATATTTATTAAAATAATTACATTTCCATGTTCTGTGTACAGTGGCAGACCAGATATAGTGAATGCAGGGTCCTGGGTTTAGTAACACTTTAAGCCCTGGTTCATATTGGTGTGATTTGACATGCAAGTTGACAAGTCAAATTGGTGGAAATTGCCAGCAATGGCACCATCCTAATCGGTGCGATGCAAACCCCTTTGCCTACTCAGTAAACTACTCAATCCCCACTGAGACTCCTGGTTGGGATTTACGACTAGCTCACACCTGTGTAACTAAAGTGTTAGACTACCTGCACTCTATATCAGCACAGAAAAGAAGTCACCAACAAACAGGTGGTAGATTAATTAACCATTTACCTCCAAATTACATTTTGGGGAAAAAAAACAATATTTTTTTTATTTTCTGCTTATAAAACCTATCCACTAAATGAAAACATTTTATTTTTTTATGACTTTAGGCCAAAATTTATTCAGCTACATGTTATGGTAAAAAGAAAAATCTCAATAAGTTTAATGAATTTGATTTGCATTCTTCTGCTCCCAATTACTTTGTTTAGATTACTGATTTATTTCCCAGGAAGAGAATCCCCTCTTTACTGAGTCCCTGTCCTGGGTGGAAGCACTGCCAACTTTATTACCAAACCCAGTCTTTGGCCCAGCAAAGGTTCTGGATCTTTTATTTACCTAGAGGTTTAGCACAATATCCTGTTGGGGAGGGCTATTTGACATAGCACCTCCCTACCAACAGACTAGGGTTGCCACCTGTACAGGATTCACCCGGACAGTTCGGGTTTTGAATCATGTGTCCGGGTTTGAGACCACCTGACCCCGAACACATTATTCAGACCAGACTATGGCTTCCTAGCAGGGTTGCTGGCTGCAGTTGTCTAAGCTGAGAGTCTATTACACTCTCTTTCACACTGCCCAAAGTCAGCACTAACAATCCACACCCCCTACACTGACAGGAGAGGGGAAAGGGCTCGATCTGCTCCTCTTCCTCCCATCCATACCCCTCTGTGTCTAACCACATTCCAATCCCTGGCTGTGTGCCTCAGAAAATGAAAGAGGGGGTGGGAAATTTGAAGCCCAGCAGTCGCAGATACATCTGGATGAGAGGTGCTGACTGCCAAGGGGTGAGTGAGCTCACCATCCATCCCTGTCTGTGACTGAAGTCTTCCCCCTTCTCTCTCCTGCCTCTGAGTGAGTACTCTAAGGTGAATCAGAGTTCTCAGAGCACCCCTTACATCAGAGTTCCCATTTACACCAGAGGCCACAGTGTTCCCCCTTACATCAGAGTCCACTCCGTACATCAGAGCTCTCAGTGTACCCCCTTAAATAAGGGTTCCCAGAGCATCCCTTATGTCAGAGTCCCCAAAGTTCTCCCTTACATCAGAGTCTGCAGGGTCCCCCCTAAGACCCCTTTCACACCAGGGCGTTTTGCAGGCGCTATAGCGTTAGAAATAGCGCCTGCAATCCGCCCTAAAGAAGCTGCACCATTGTATGTAGTGTGAAAGCCCGAGGGCTTTCACACTACAGCGGTGTGCTGGCACGACGTCAGAAAAAAGTCCTGCCAGCAGCTTCTTTGGAGCGGTGAAGGAGCTGTGTGTTTACCACTCCTCCACCGCTGCTCCCCATTGAAATCAATGGGGCAGCGGTGAATACCGCCGGCAAAACGCCGCTATTGCGGCGTATTGCCGGCGGTTTTAACCCTTTTGCGGCCGCTAGTGGGGGGTAAAAGCTAACAGACTTCACTATCAAACTATGATTAAGTGCTAAGAGACCGCACATAATACAGCTATGTCAAATTAGGCAGCGGCAGAAGAGCAGTTTAGTGTGGAATTACTGTATACTCATCTTCCCTCCAGCAATACGATGCCCACATGCTCCCTCGCCAACACTGATTCATTCTTTTTCCAAGTTCAAGATCTTCAGCCACCTTGATTGTCCATGACAGAATGACGTAACTCCCATGCATAAGAGTTCATTCATATTGGCAGATTCACAATTGTACACTGAGCTGCGCATGCAGTGCCACCCACCATTGTGACTCATTCAAGAGAATGAAATCATGCCAAAACCATCCTGCAACCATGTGCCATGTATATGGTTGTGGCACGGTGGTGCAGATTTTAGGGGTTAAAACAGGCAGCGAGGAGGTGACATAATGCCTCCTCACCTCCTGTCAAATGCACTCTGAAAAGGGATCCATAGAGGGTCACTCTTTAGGGCTAAGCATGTGTAAATAAGCACTAACTTGCCTTTCTGAGCAGGTACGTCTGGCATGGCTGATTAAAGAACAGAGATCTTTTGTTGGTGCGGGTCAACACTGAAAGAAACAAAACCACAGGAGTTTTTTTTGAATCTTGTCTGATCATTTGCAAAATGAGGCGTGTCTGATCTCAGAGGACATTTAAATCCTCTGTTAGTAATGAGAGATCAGAGTGTCAGAGAGAAGGTCTTCTCCAACATGTTTTGGTCTACTCTCATCCTCGCCATCACCTCTTTCTGTACATGTGAGTAGAGATTGGAGAAGCCCCCTGTGTGTATTATTTCTGGGGGTTACAATTATCATGACAGCAATACAATGACACATGGCACACTTCATATTCTATAAAATAGATCAAATGATATCAACTTCTCATTCTTTACTATTCTTCTTCCGTCAGGTTGCTATGGTCAGTATGTTCTGAATCAACCTTCAGAAATGACGGCAAAACTGGGAGAGACTGTTATATTAACATGTTCAGGGGAGAGTCTTACTAGCAAGCATTATGTTAGATGGTATCAGCAAAAAGGTGGCAGTGCCCCTAGTCTTCTTATTTATAAAGATAAAGAAAAGGCAACAGGGACACCAGACCGCTTCTCTGGAGACAGTTCTAATGATGTGGGCACTCTGACCATCTCTGGAGTTCATGTTGAAGATGAGGCTGATTATTACTGTTCTACTGGAAAAGATAATCCAGTCTGGAACACAGTGATAAACACCAACAGACAAATAGTACAATAACATGCTTGTATAATGAATGCAATCATCCTGAACAAAAGAGTAACACATATCACTGATAGAAAGAACTGCTATATGCAGCTGAACAGAAGGAGATTTCTGTATGAAATGATACCATCAGCATCATTTATAGGCAAAAAACACCAATATAGTAATAAAGGTTCCTTAACACATCAAATATACTCATTACAGTTATGTAGAAAACGAATGATGTCAAATTGTAAGTATTATTTTAAATAATTTACTAGTATAAATTTGAGTAGGTTGTAATTCAGATAAAATACTTCACCTAGGCATTATAGGGTGTATTTATAAAAAAAACATTATATATATATATATATATAGTGGTAGTGAGGTACCCCACCAGTGTTTGGACAGAGGATTCTTAACCAGGCAGGTTGAGGGGCTCCAGTTTATTTGCTTATTTTGGAGGAAACTGGCTTTTTAGTTTCCTCATTGTTTGCTTAAATCCGTTTTGGGATCTGGAGCCCGGGCATTTCATAGCGATCCAGGTGGGATGAAATCCTTAGTCCTGGGTCCAGGTTTTGAGATCCACCAGCATACTGACTGGTCAGGTGTGTGCTGGGCTGTTTGTAGACACCTGACCATGGTTCTGGGCTCCACCCTCCCGAGGATTCCAGGCAAGCAAGGGAGAAGTGTACATGTCTGCACAGGTCGGTCTGTCAGAGCAGACAGAGGGTCCAAGCCTGTGGGCAGGAAAAGAGGGCCGAGGTACTGGGTGTACAGGAACTCTGTTATAGAGCCGAGAGGGCTGAAGCATAAGTCTGAGCAGCAATTCTGCTAAAGAGAGCCAGGTGCCTTGGTATTTTTGGTTTTACTTACATTGTTGCTGTGGAAAGCTGAAACCCCTGTGTGGGCAACTCTTGTTAATGGACATTTTCTTTCTTTAATAAAAGTGGGCCTACAAGCCCTTAAAATGGCATTCCTGGCGTGGACTCAGCTCACTGGTAAGCTCTACCCTTGAGCTAAAACAACCCCGATGTTACAATATCGACCGGTGTTTGGCTTGCACCCTATGCTTATACCATATACAAGACATGGCTTGTCAGCACTGAGAGTTATCAATGTTTTTATTTCTTAGTCCTATACTGGCATTAAAATTGCCCTAATTGTCATGTATCTCACACGTACAGATATGCAGGAAACACTGCAAAATATTTGTTTTTGCCCTAAATGGGTGTTTTTAGAATAGCAGAATAGAGCAACAGTATCTAAACGGTGTATCTCACAGATATGAAGTAAATGCTATTCCAAAAAAAATATTTTTGCCCTAAATTATTTTTTGGGGAATAGAAGAATAAAACAACAGTATCTAAAGTATTTATCTCACACATACAGATATGTAGGAAACACTGCAAAATATCTGTTTTTTCCATAAATGGGTGTTTTTAGAATAGCAGTATCTAAACGGTGTATCTCACATGTACAGATATGCAGAAAATGCACCAAAAAAAATAATTTTGCCCTAAATTATTATTTTTTTGAATAGCACAATAGAAGAACAGTATCTAAAGTCTGTATCTCACACGTACAGATATGCAGGAAACACTGTAAAAAAATGTGGGCTTTTTTCTAAATGGGGGGCTTTTAGAATAGCAGAATAGAGCAACAGTATCTAAACGGTGTATCTTACAGTAACATATGCAGTGCTGGTGCACTGAGCTTGCATAAAATGCCCGCGGGCGCCAACCTAACTAACAGATGGATAAAAGTTATATTTTCTCTGGCACTGGGCTCAGGGCAGTGTAAAAAGATTGTGCACTGCACCCACACAACAAAATCAAGGTAGATCACTGTGTAATTAGATTTCTGAAGCAGGACTCCTATCTAATTCTCTCCCTCAAAGCAGCAGCAGCAACCTTACCCAACACAATCTAAAGCAGAGTGACATGCTGTGCTATGTGCCTCTAGCTTATATAGAGGCTGGGTCACATGCTACACTGGTTAGTCACAGCCATGCCATTAGTAGGCATGGCTGTGATGGCTTCTAAGGGCACACAAGTTAAATGAATGCCAATTGGCTGCCCTGCAGATGTTAAAAAAGCGCCATTACATTACCGAACCCGAACATACAGTAAATTGTTCGGGTTTGGGTCCGGGACCCAAAAACCCAAAAGTCTGGTACAAACCCAAACTTTACAGTTTGGGTTCGCTCAACCCTACTCATGGACTCATGGTATCTTCTCTCAAAGGTAACTTGCAACTACCCCTACCTACACTTGTTGAATGCAATCAGATACCTGCTAACAGGGAAGAAATCCCTACTCCAGCAGCTACTTTCCACCACTCTCATCTAAAGGTAATAGCAAATGAGATACCGCCGCTTGACAAACATGCTCAGATATTTCTTCTGTTAGGAAGAGACATTCTAAAAATTCACAATGTACACAGACAAGTCAGTAGACAACCAGATTCCCCATTTGCCCAGCGTATGGATCTAGGGTGGGTCATCATAGGCAATGTCTGTATAGGCAAAATGAAGAGACCTACCAACATTTCGTCATTCAAGACAAATGTTCTGCCAAATGGCTGAAACACTTACTTTGAGCCATGCCCACATCACTACTGGGTGAAAGAGAAGATAGCCAGCCACGAATGGCAACATGGTAGCTCAGGTAACACAAGCCCTTTCTTCTGTCACGATGACGACTTCGGCTCTACAATGTTTAATGCAACCAGTGAAGATGACACACTGGCTCCTTCAGTGGAAGACAAAGAGTTCATCAAGATAATGGACAATGAGTTCTTTCAAGACGACTCCAATAACTGGGTAGCACCCCTACATTTTCGTCTCCCAAGATAGAGATTGCCCAACAACTTACAGCAGGCCATCAGTAGATTCTCCCCCTTAAAGCGAAACTTAAGCAGGAAACCAGAGATGCAAAGACACTTTGTGGACTTCATGCAAAATATATTTGACAGAGATCATGCAGAGCCTGCACCCCAACTAAAGGAGGGAGAAGAATGCTGGTACCTTCCATCCTTTGGCATGTATCACCCACACAAACCAGACCAAATCAGAGTTGTCTTTGATTTCAGTGCTCAGCACGAAGGTGTTTTTCTCAACAACGTGCTCCTTACAGGGCCCAACTTGAATAACAGCTTAATAGGAGTCTTGATTCGCTTCAGACAAGAGCCTGTAGCAGTAATGGCAGACATTCAACAGATGTTTCACGCCTTCATTGTCAGAGAAGACAACAGAAACGACAACAGAAACTACCTCAGGTTTCTATGGCACGAAGACAATGACATCAGCAAGGAAGTTATAGACTATCGAATGAAGGTACATATCTTCGGTAACAGTCCTTCCCCTGCAGTGGCAACTTACGGGCTAAGGAGAACAGTTCAGACTGGAGAAGAAGAATATGGATCTGATGCTCATCAATTTGTTGAAAGAAACTTCTATGTTGACGACGCACTCAAGTCTTTTCCATCCGCTAAAGAAGCGAATTAAATCCTCACCAGAACAAAGGAGATGCTGGCTAGAGAAGGCCTTGCAGTTCGCCCGGCGGTCAGTTTGCGGCGAACTTTGCTCGTTCGCGATTCGCCAAACCGGAGGACTTCTGTTGCTGTTTGCGGCGGACATATTTGTTTACATTGTGAAGAACTTTGACCCATGACACATCCATCATGGGGTACAGGACTGCCAATTGAGACATGTCAGCACATGGACATACCCCCTACCTTATAAATAGACCTGATCTGGTGGCCATTTTACATTCTGTCTTTTGTCAGTGTAGGGAAAGGATGCTGTGTGGAGCAGGGACAGTCAGTGTAATCACTAGCTATTACTATTAGGTCCACAAAAGTCCTTTTAAGGACTGGTATAGGTGTACAGTATATAGGGTTGTAATACACGCATAATATACTTTCTTTCAAATATAGAAAGCATATTATAGTGCACTGCTGTGCTGCTGAGTGCTGACCGATTCTGCAGCTGTCTTTTCTCAGTGTAGGGAGGGACAGTTTGGTGTTTGGAGCAGGGACAGTCTGCAATTCACTAGCTACTAGGTCCACAAAGGTCCTTTAAAGAACTGGTATAGGTGTACAGTATATAGGGTTGTAATGAACCTATAATATACTTTCTTTTAAATATAGAAAGCATATTATAGTGCACTGCTGTGCTGCTGAGTGCTGGCCGATTCTGCAGCTGTCTTTTCTCAGTGTAGGGAGGGACAGTTTGGTGTTTGGAGCAGGGACAGTCTGCAATTCATTAGCTACTAGGTCCACAAAGGTTCTTTTAAGGACTGGTATAGGTGTACAGTATATAGGGTTGTAATACACGTATAATATACTTTCTTTCAAATATAGAAAGCATATTATAGTGCACTGCATGCAGTGCTGCTGGCCGATTCTGCACCTGTCGTTTCTCAGTGTAGGGACAGTTTGGTGTTTGGAGCAGGGACAGTCTGCAATTCACTAGCTACTAGCTAGCTACAATTAGGTCCACAAAGGTCCTTTTAAGGACTGTTATAGGTGTACTATTTGGTGTGCAGTATATAGGGGTGTAATACACGTATAAAATACTTTCAAATATAGAAAGTATAGTGCATTTCCAATGTGCAGCATTGTGACTGCTGAGCGGTTCTGCAGCGATACTACAAAGAGTGACACACGCAATTAGAAAAATTTATTATAATTAGTGTGATAGACCAGTGGAACCCCAAAATGTCAGATTGAAGCGGGTTGTTATATACCTTCTTCCACATACATACTGAACTTCTCTAGAGACTTTTGTCACAGGGTCATTTAAAATATGACCAGCAGAGGAAGAGGCAGGCCCTTCCACAGGGGTGGTAGGTGTAGGGCTGGAGCAACAGGCTTGAGCCAAAGTGGGAAATTGCAGAAGGTGCATTCGATTACATCAAAGGACGCACCAGACTTGGTTGAATGGCTCACTCAGCCTTACTTTTCTGCGCCCTCCTCATCCTCTCGATCTGCACCCCTTTCACTCTCTGCTGTGTGCACCCCCAAAGACATTACCACCAACACCACCACCACCATATACCCTCCGCTTGAGTCACAGGAATTATTTTCCAATCCATCGCAAGACATTGCCAATGCTCAGCCATTATTGGCATTGGATCAGGAAGAGGAGGTAGCAACAACCGCCACTCAGCAGTCTGACGACAGTACCCAGATCAGCCCAAGGAGGTTGGTCCCCGGTGTTGCTGCCTATTCCGAGATCTCTAATTATAGTGGTGGGGAAGGTGACATCGATGATGACGTGTCTGAGAGGAAGAGGAGGGGAGTTCAGAGGGAGATATGGACCAGCAGATAGGGAGGAGAAGCAGGCGAAACTTACATTGCACAGGAGGGACAAACCAGACTGCTAATGTATCAGGAGCGAGGCATCAACCATGTACGGTCACATCTGACGCTCCCAGGATGCCGGCATATGGCTCCACAGTGTGGGCTTTTTTTAACGTGTCCGCTGCTGACAATAGTGTTGCCATCTGCAGCCTTTGCAGTCAACGCATAAGTCGTGGTAAGCCCAACACTCACCTAGGGACGACCTCCTTAAGAAGGCACATGAGCTGCCATCACGAACCCAGTGGGAGCAACGGAACCCACAAAGCCACACTCCAGGCTCTCACCATCCAGCTTCTTCTACTTCTCCTTCTCCTCTCTCCTCACAATTGTCCTCCACTCCACCTTCCATCACGCCAAGCTCACGTTTTTCTGCAAAAAGGCAGGCTTCCATGGGCCAAATGTTCAAGCGTAAAAAAATGATGATGCCGGAATAACCCTCTTGCCCAACGGTTGACTGCTGGCTTGTCAGAACTGATAGTCTGCTAACTACTGCCATATAAACTGGTGGACTCAGAGGCCTTTCGAAAATTTGTGGCCATTGGAACACCACAATGGAAGGTCCCAGGAAGGAAGTATTTCTCAGAGAAGGGCATCCCAGAGCTATACGGCCATGTTCAGTGGCAAGTGAATGTATCTCTGGCACACAGTGTCGGTGCCAAGATACATCTGACCACAGGCACGTGGTTTAGCAAACACGGGCAGGGAAGGTATATAACTTTTACTGTCCACTGGGTGAACCTTCTGATGGCCGTCAAGCATGTAACCCGTGGCACCCGTGTAGATTTGGTTTTACCGCCACGGTTTGCATACAGGCCTGGCTCTTCTTCTCCTCCTCCTACTCCATTCTCCCTCTCCTCCTCGGCTGACTCCTCCTTTTCCGCTGCTAGCGTCTCTTCCGCTGCACCTCCCAAGATCCCCAGAACCTATTTGACATGCCAGGTGAGAAGTGTGCTGCGTCTGTTGTGCCTGGAAGCCAAGAGCCACATTAGCCCTGCACTCCTTTCAGCTTTGCGTTCACAGGCAGATCAGTGGCTAACACCGCTCAGTTTGACAGTTGGTAAAGTGGTGTGTGACAATGGTGCCAATCTGCTTAGCGCATTGAAACAGGGCAAAATTAAACACACACGTGCCATGCATGGCACATGTCTTAAACTTGGTCATGCAGTGATTCGTTGTAAAATACCCTGGGGTCCAGGGCATCTTGCGGCAGGCAAGGAAATCTCGGCCCATTTCAGAATATCTTACACGGCCATGGCTCGCCTTGCTGACATTCAGCGGCGACACAATCTGCCAGTCAGACGTCTTATTTGCGATTGCCCAACGCGATGGAACTCAACCTTCTATATGCTTGATAGGCTGCTCCAGCAGAAACGTGCAGTTAACGACTACCTGTACGAACTCTGTGGCAGAACAGGTTCTGGGAGCTTGGTTTTTTTCACCGCGCCAGTGGCTGCTCATGTGTGATGCATGAAGACTTCTGCGGCCATTTGATGAGATCACCAAACTGGTCAGTCGCAGCCATGGCGCCATCAATGACATCGTACCTTATGCCTTCTTTATGGAGCGTGCATTGCGTGCAGTGCATTGATCAAGCCGTGGAGGAGCAGGAGCAGGAAGATGAGGAAGTTGCAATGCTGGATGAATTCCCAGGGGGGACTACTCTATCTGAGACAAGTCAACAAAAGGAGTCTGAAGAGGAGTCAGAGGAGAATAGTGCCGGGGCGGATGAGGAGGAGCAAGAAGAGCATGCTTTAAACCTTTCTGGGATCCCTGTTGTTGTCCATGGATGGGGAGAGGAGAACGAGGAGGACGACGTTATCCTGGATGATGAGCAGGAGCTAGGCCACCACACTGCTTTAGTGCAAATGGGGGCCTTCATGCTCCAGTGTTTTAACAGGGGCCCCTGTATAAAAATCATAAAGGTCAAGGACCAGTACTGGGTGGCAATGTACTTAGACCCCTGGTACAAACACAAAATGGCAGAAATGTTATCAGAGATGGCTGTCAGAATGGAGCACTTACAGGCCTTGCTTAGAGAAATGCTGCATTCTGCTTTTGCGTGCACTGGCAGAGGAGGAATTCCCACTCCCAGAGAAAGAGTTGCGGGTACCAATCCAACAGCGCCTGCAAGAAGAGGGCGGTTTGAAGATGTGTTGGTCACTTCTGATATGAGATCATTCTTTCAGCCAACCCATCGACAGGTGTCATCTGTATCCAGCATCAGGGAACGCCTAGGCCGACAGGTGTCCAACTACATCAGGTTAGCGGTGATGAACCCCTGGACTACTAGGTGGGCAGGCTTGACCTCTGGACAGAGCTTGCCCAATTTGTAAGGGAACTATTGGCTTGCCCCCATTCAGTGTCCTGTCCGAAAGGACGTTCAGCGCAGCAAGGGGGATTGTGACTGATGAGCACACTCGCCTAGCGCATGACAGTGTTGACTACCTCACAGTTATAATAATGAATGAGGCATGGATCTCGGAGGAATTCAACACATGTGACCAGTAGACCATGTATATGCATAACTCTATAAACGATTTATATAATCTAGCACACGGACCTTTTTTCTACCTTTGGCTCACTTCCTTGTACAAAAAAAGCATGCCATACTATATGCCCTTACCCTCCTGTTTGAAGAGGTTGAGCGGTGTCATATTTTTGGGTCCCACAGCGAGTTGCTGGTATCAGTGCTGGAGTCAGTGCTCTCTATCTCGGTGCCGGTGTGGTGTCAGTGCTCTCTATCACGGTGCTGGTGTCAATGCTCTCTATCATGGTGCTGGTGTGGTGTCAGTGCTCTCTATCACGGTGCTGGTGTCGGTGCTCTCTCTCTATCTCAGTGCTGGTGTCAGTGCTCTCTCTCTATCTTGGTGCTGGTGTGGTGTCAGTGCTCTCTATCTCAGTGCTGGTGTGGTCTCAGTGCTCTCTATCATGGTGCTGGTGTCAGTGCTCTCTATCTCAGTGCTGGTGTCAGTGCTCTCTATCACAGTGCTGGTGTCAGTGCTCTCTATCTCGGTGCTGGTGTCAGTGCTCTCTATCTCGGTGCTGGTGTCAGTGCTCTCTATCTCTGTGCTGGTGTCAGTGCTCTCTATCTCGGTGCTGGTGTCAGTGCTCTCTATCACTGTGATGGTGTCAGTGCTCTCTATCATGGTGCTGGTGTCAGTGCTCTCTATTATGGTGCAGGTGTCAGTGCTCTCTATCTCGGTGCTGGTGTCCTTGCCTCTCCTCTATGGCTTTCATGCGCTCCTGAATTGTCAAAATTTCACCGATTAAAAAAGAATGCTTGTCATTGACAATCCCAGATTCACTTAATACTTTTGTTATGTCAGTGTCCATGTTGTGGGACTATGTGTGCATAGCTAGTAAGTATTTTGTGGCTGAAAATATGACCTGGAGGTTTTTAAGGTTCGCCTGCCATTAAAGTCAACGGGGTCTGCCGCGAACTTTGCGGCTTCCGTCGGAAGTTCGTCCAATATAATGCTGGCTACAGCAAACCTTAGACTGCACAAGATTATATCAAACAGCCAGGAACTTATGAGTGCTTTTCACTCTGAGGACTATGCCACCAGTCTAAAAAACCTTTATTTGGGTACAGATGTGCCTCCTGTACAGCGAAGTCTGGGTTTGTTGTGGAACATCAAACAAGACACATTCACCCTCCAAGTCTCAACTTGTGACAAACCCTTCACTAAGAGAGGAGTCCTGTCGGTGGTGAATAACATCTTTGATCCACTCGGTTTCCTTGCTCCAGTTACCATTCAAGGTAAAATTCTGCTAAGACAGATATCTAATGAGAACGTAGACTGGGATACTCCCTTACCTAATGAGAATCATTACGAGTCAAGTGGGAAAGGTGGAGACATTCTTCGAAGTCACTAGAAAAACGTCATATTTCCCGTTGCTATGTTCCAGGTTCAACTGTTTACAGGAGATAACTTCATATTTTCTCTGATGCATCAGTTGAAGCTATTGCTACAGTAGCTTATTTGAAGACCTCTGACATGAATGCAGAATCACCTTGTAGTTTTGTCCTAGGCAAAGCAAAACTCACTCCCAAACCTGCACATACCATACCAAGACTTAAACTTGCAGCCGTGCTAGCAGTAGAAATTGCCGAAGTCATATGAAGTGAAATGGACACTAGAATCGATTCCTTCACCTTGTTTGGTTAAGATGATGTCAAGCATGTGTGGCAGCAACCAGGTGAGGAGTATGAAGACAAGTGTGTCTTGCATACAAGTATGGTGGTGGGAGTGTCATGGTCTGGGGCTGCATGAGTGCTGTCGACACTGGGGAGTTCATTGAGGGAACCATGAATACCAATATGTACTGTGACATGCTGAAGCAGAGCATGATTCCCTCCCTTTGGAGACTGGGCTAGCATCAGACATCAATGGACTAAAAGCTGTTGATGGGAAAATGGATGGAGCCAACTACAGGGGAATCTTAGAGGAAAACCTATTAGAGCCTGCAAAAGACTCGAGACTGGGATGGAGATTCACCATCCAGTAGGACAAAGACCCTAAACATACAGCCAGAGCTACAATGGATTGGTTTAGATAAAAGCATATTCACGTGTTAGAATGGCCCAGTAAAAGTGCAGACCTAAATCCAATTGAGAATCTGTGACAAGACTTGAAAATTGCTGTCTACAGATGCTCTCCATCCAATCTGACTGAGCTTGAGCTATTTTGCAAAGAAGAATGGGCCAAAAACTTCATTCTCTAGATGTGTAAAGCTGGTAGAGACATCCCCAAACAGACTTGCAGCTGTAATTGCAGCAAAAGGTGGTTCTACAAAGTGTTGATTCGGGGGGCTGAATACAAACACACCTCACACTTTTCACAAATTTATTTGTAAAAAATTGTGAAAACCATTTATCATTTTCCTTCCACTTCACAATTATGTGCCACTTTGTGTTGGTCTATCACATAAAATCCCCAAAAAATACATTTATGTTTTTGGCTGTAACATGACAAAATGTGGAAAATTTCAAGGGATGTGAATACTTTTTCAAGGCTCGAGCCAAACAACACCATGGGCCACAGTCCTGTAATATGACAATAATATCATTAGAACAAATCTTCAACCTTTATCATTAACCTCTTCCCGCCGACCTAAAACATATATGTGGCCTCTTGGTGGGTGGGCTTTAACACTGAGTGACCACATATGTGTGACCCTAGGTAAACACTGAATATGTAGATGGACCCGGCAGCACTGTAATCTGTGTAGCATATTTATTGGTTAATGAGAGCAGGGCCATCTTTAGGTAGGGCAAAAGGGGCAGCTGCCCTGGGCCCTGTCATTGTTGTGGGGCCCAAAGCAGCTGCCTCATACTTGCCAACTATCCCAGTTTAAATTCCCTTGCCCCTTGAAGTTTTAGTCTCTAGCTTTGTCCTGATAGCTCAGTGTAAAGTGCTGCTATTAATGCTGTCCAGCTCTGCCTTATTGTTGTGTACAGATGACTCACCTGCAGACCCTGTGTTTACATGTAAATAACCAACATTCATATGTAAATAGCTGCATCTGTGGGCATAGATATGTAAATAAAGGTGGCATTCATATGTATATCATGCTCCCTGCAGTGAGGAGATGATGTGCTGTAACCTCTAGCAACCATTCAGTGAGCACTATTACTGTATAATAATCTCTAGCAACCAATCAACAAGCAGAAATCATGTGCTGTAACATCTAGCAACTAATCAGTGAGCCGTAATGTGTGATGTAACCTCTAGCAACCAGTCAGTAAAGGTAATGATACACTGTAACCTCTGGCAACCAATCACAATCGCTTCCTGATCTGATGCAGTAAACTGCTTTTAAGTCTAGCTGCTATTTTATTGTATGTCTCAGAGCAGGTGGAGAGCGAAACTGTATGGGGGGGGGGGGGGGGGGGCCCAAGAAAACGTTTGCCCAGGGTCCAATCACTATTAAAGACGGCCCTGCATGAGAGTGACGAAGCAAAAAAGCTGACAGATTTTTGGTGAGAACCTTAAAAAGCATTCTCCCAGCACAGTAACGGATGGGTACCATTAAACAAGTATGCATCGGGAGCTGTCAGATCATGTGACTGCCAATCACAGCAGTCACATGATCAGAATAACCGCCTCCACCTATCGAGATTTAGACCCTCTTAAAATGTCGGAAGACAGCAGCAGGAAGGGGGTAAAAAACAGTCCTAACTCCATTCTGTGACTTTACCTAAGGTGAGATCATATCATCAGTCTTCTGCAGGTGGAAAAAAAACATTTCCTCCTCCAGTGATCAGACATTGTAGCAAGTCATAAGGCAGGAGACTGCAGCAGGGGCTGATCTGTGTCAAACATATGTAAACATAACCTAGAACTGCACAAGCATCAGGATTTACAAGACTGTCATCTTTATGGCAGAATCCCAGCTAGAAAGTACATGTTTCACCTTGGATTGTGCCTGAACAAACATGGTGCTATTCTTATCAAGAAAAAAGTAAATTAGGTTATTTGCTAGGGGGAGTTCTGTGATCTCCTATCTTAGAGGTAATACATACCTGCTGGTGTTACACCTACTTACAATTTTATGAAAATATATTCACTATATGATGAAGGTGCACTTTAAGCACTTGAAAAATCACACAGCAAGTATAATATTAGATAATGTTAATAAAATGTTATTAAATCCCTTAGATGACTCTTATCTGGGCTCCTCCATCATGAGAAGAACATGAGAATAATGTTGGAGAATATTCTGGAAATAATAAGTGTTCCCTATCACCCCGGCACTGACTTACATCTTTCTAGCAGTGACTGAAGAGGACTGTGAATATTCTGATAGTTGTACAATGTGAAGTTTATTATACATCATCCTACAGACAGCTAGGTGTAGGGAGGAGACGGCCGTGTCCAATCAGATCTGATCACATTTACATTGATGTCTGCTCTCTGTATTTAATACACAGGGGAGATAGAATACAATCCAGAGATCTGTGGCTGAGTCACCTGCACCATGTCGTGGTCTGTCCTATTCATCACCTCTCTATTATTCTACACAAGTAAGAGGGGAAATGGGTTATTAATGTCTAAGCTGGAGACCAGCTATAGGAGAAAGAGAGAGCTTAATGTATATATTACAAGTGATCCCTGCTGTACTTTTTATATGAATTTATTTCTGTATTTCAGATTGTTCTGCTCAGGTGAGTGTGACCCAACCAGCCGCTCAATCCGTCTCTCCTGGGAACACGGTGACATTGTCTTGTACAGTTACTGGGTTCAGTGTAGGTGATCGTGATGTGTACTGGTTTCAGCAGAAAACAGGGGACAGACCCCGATATCTGTTATGGTATTACAGTGACAGTAGCAAACACCAAGGAGCCGGGGTCCCTGATCGGTTCTCTGGATCCAAAGACACCCCAAAGAACACAGGACATTTAACCATTAAGTCAGCGATGTTAGAAGATGAAGCTGATTATTATTGCTGTTTGTATTATCCTGCTGGCAGCACGTTGCACACTGATTCACTATAAGGAGGAAGTTATACACAATACTTACACAGGACTGGGTCATTTCCCAATAGCAGATTATAAATTAGGACTTCTATTGTATCATTTTTTTTTGTTTTTTGTATTGTGTTTATTAGTTATTTTGTCATATATAAATCTGTGGCAGTATCAAGGTAAAATCCCAAGATATGACTAGGTATTTAATGATGATTCCATAGTCTTCTGAAGTAGAACATTTGTACGTACCAAACAACGCTACTTTCAGGGACATTTAAGGGAAGATTTTAAAAAATTCTGCATTTTTATCCTTGAATTTGGCATTTCTTTCATTAATATTTTTCAGCACATTTCGAGGTCCCTACATTTGATTTGTCTTCTAGTCTTGCCTTGGTACCGTATATACTCGAGTATAAGCCGAGATTTTCAGCCTCTTTTTTGAGGCTGAAAGTGCCCCCCTCGGCTTATACTCGAGTCATCGCTGTCTGCCCGCTCGATCAGCGTGTCGAGCAGACAGACAGCGGCCATTCTACTATTCAAAAGCCGCGCCTCCGGCTCCGCCTTCGCCTGTGATAGGCGGAACACTGAATTTCCCAGCAGCCTGTGTTCCGCCTATCACGGACATCGTATCATCCTCGTACTACGGACGAGGATGATACGACGTCTGTGATAGGCGGAACACAGGCTGCTGGGAAATTCAGTGTTCCGCCTATCACAGGCGAAGGCGGCGGCGCAGCTTTTGAACTTTACAATGGCCGCCGACGAAGAGGGCACGGGACGGCACGGCACGGGACGGGACGGGACGGGGGCAAGGCAAGGCACGACACGGGACGGATGCAAGGAGGCAAGGCACGGCACGGGACGGAGGCAAGGAGGCAAGGCACGGGACGGAGGCTCGGGACAAAGGTAGGCTGGACACACACACACACACACACACACACACACACACACACACACACACACACACACACACACACACACACACACACACACACACAGGGATGGATGGATGGATGGATGGAGACACACACACACAGGGATGGATGGATGGATGGATGGAGACACACACACACAGGGATGGATGGATGGATGGAGACACACACACACAGGGATGGATGGATGGATGGACACACACACACACAGGGATGGATGGACGGACACACAGGGATGGACGGACACACAGGGATGGACGGACACACAGGGATGGACGGACACACACACAGGGATGGACAGGCATGTCTCACCCTCGGCTTATACACGAGTCAATAAGTTTGCCAGTTTTTTTGGGGGTAAATTGGGGGCCTCGGCTTATATTCGGGTCGGCCTATACTCGAGTATATACGGTAAGTGCAATAACACTCTGTGTGTAATGTATTATGCCGCGTACACACAGCCGGACTTTCCAGCAGACTAGGTCTGATAGAATCAGTCTGTTAGACAATCTGATCGTTTGTGAGCTAATCCGATCATTTTTCATTGAAAAAAATCAGACGGGCCTAGAAATAGAACATGTTTCAAATCTGTCCGACGGACTCAATTCCTATCAGGAAAACCGTTCGTCTGTGTGCTGGTCTGACGGTCAAAATACGACGCAAGGGCAGCTATTGGCTACTGGCTATTGAACTTCCTTTTTTAGTCCCGTCTTACGTCATCATGTGCAAAATGAACGGACTTTCGAAAAGACTTAGTTCGTTCGCATGTGGGCAACTCTGTTCGTTCGGAAGTCCATCGCAACTCCGCCGAAAGTCTATCGGGAAGACCGTCGGACCTAGTCTGTCGGAAAGTCTGCTCATGTGTAGGCGGCATTAGAGTTCCATAGTTAGTCAGGTTGAAAAAACACACAAGTCCATGTGGTTTAACCAAAAGAAAAAAATACATAAATAGAAAATAGAAAACATCCATATACAGAACCCTTTACACACCATTGTCTCAGAGTAAGGCAAACCACAACTCCCATACAATATGATCCAATTTGCTCCAATAGAGGAAATTATTTTCTTCCTGATCCCTTGAGACAATCGGATGTTCCCTGGATCAACAATCTCTGGTGTTAATATCACACAAGCAGAAATGAAATGCTTGATGCATTTATTGATGAAAATATAATATTATGATTTAATTTAAAACCTAATGCCAACCAACATGTTCTCTTTTATCATATATCACATATATAGTTCTACATACCCAACACAATATGCATGATCAGTTAAATATCACATATCTTTTTTTATCTTCTAATTCTGCCATGTTTTGCAGTCGATGGCTATTCAGAAAAAGTGGATTATTGTAAAAAGTAAGATGGGCAGATGTATCCGTACATACTGGAAATGTATATTCAGTCACCACACGTCTTATTCATATTACATAAAAGATTTGTTTCCCCTGGCAGCCTTTGGCATGAACTCAGGCATAGGAGTTTAAGACTTTTACTGAAGAAAAGTTTTCAAGAAATGGTTATTGCGGGAGGTTACAATAAGTGGTAATGCCTCTGGTGACAACTGAGGGGGAATCTTACAGCAGTATAGACGTGTACACAGAAGAATGTTTACAAAGCATGTTACTTTACCACTTGAAGACCACCCAATGCATATATACTGCAGCAGGGCAGCTCTATTGCGTACCTGTACATCATTTTGTGCAATAGATACTGTGGGTGCACATGTGCACTGCACGGAGGGGGAGCCAATCAGAGAGGCAGAACAGGGATCTGTCTATGTAAACAAAGCAGATTCCTGTTCTGATAGGGAAATACACAGAGATCTTCTGTTCCTTGTAATCAGGAACAGGGATCTCTGTGTTCTTTCTGTGAATCCATCCCCTATACAATTATAAAACACTCCCAGGGAACACAGTTGGCCCTTTGATTGCCCCTGATGTTAACGCCTTTCCTGCCAGTGTCAGTGGATTTTTTTTAGCACTGATCACTGTATTGGAGACATTGGTCCCCAAAAAGTGTTGCAGTCCCAATAAAAAAAAAAAAACGCTAATCGCCGCCATTACTAGTAAAAACAATAAAACAAATAAAAATGCCATAAATCTATCCACTAGTTTGTAGACGCTATAACTTTTGCGCAAAACCAATATATATACGCTTATTGGGTTTTTGTTTACTAAAAATATGTAGATGAATACATATTGGCCCAAATTGATGAAGAAATTCGATTTTTTAATTTTTTTTTTGGATATCTATTATATATATATATTTTTTTTTTCTAAATTGTTGGTTTTTTCTTGTTTATTGTGCAAAAAATAAAAACTGTAGAGGTTATCAAATACCACCAAAGCAAAGCTCTATTTGTGGGGAAAAAAGCACATTAATTTTGTTTGGGCAAGGTGTCGCACGACCACCCATCTGTCAGTTAAAGAAACGCAGTGCCATATCACAAAAAATGGCCTGGTCATTAAGGGGTAAATCCTTCTGGGGCTGAAGTGGTTAAGAGAGAGCAGTAATTCTCAGAAAGAGAGGAAGAGAGCAGAAAGTGGGACCGAAACGAGAAAGATAGAGGGGTTCGGGTAGGCTACCTGGGGTCATTGGTAGACCAAATGCCAGATATTTGAATGCATCTATTCATCCTAGAGAACCTTTAGGTGTCGATCGAATTCACGCAGTACATGCCATTTTTTAAATGTAACCGTGGTATCTAGCAGTTTAGTTACACATTTTTCATTGGAGATAGTCCAGTGGAGTTTGGAGTTAACATCAGCTATCGTAAAAAAGGATCTAGAGTGGGGAAAAGGGTTCTCTTTTATCAGAGTATATCACATATCACATGTGATTCTACAGTTTCTCACAAAAGTTAGTGCACCTCTCACATTTTTGTAAATATTTTATTCTAGCTTTTCATGTAACAACACTGAAGAAATGACACTTTGCTACAATGTAAAGTAGTGAGTGTACAGCTTGTATAACAGTGTAAATTTGCTGTCCCCTCAAAATAACTCAACACACAGCCATTAATGTGTAAACCGCTTGCAACAAAAGTGAGTACACCCCTAAGTAAAAATGTTCAAATTGGACGCATTTAGGCATTTTCCCTCCCTGGTGTCATGTGCTTTGGACCTAGGCTATAAGAAAATTGCCAAGACCCTGATCGCCATGGTCAACCAAAAAAAGTTGCGTGCGCATGCTCAGCATCATATCCAGAAGTTGTCTTGAGAAATAGATGTATAAGTTCTGCCAGCATTGCTGCAGAGAGGTTGAAGGGGTGGGGGGGGTCAGCCTGTCAGTGCTCAGACCATATACCACACACTGCATCAAATGGATCTGCATGGCTGTCATCCCAGAAGGAAGCCTCTTCTAAAGATGATGCACAAGAAAGCCCGCAAACAGATGGCTGAAGACAAGCAGACTAAGGACATGGGTTACTGGAACCATGTCCTGTGGTCTGATGAGACCAAGATAAACTTGTTTGGTTAAGATGGTGTCAAGCGTGTGGCAGAAACCAGGTTTGGAGTACAAAGACACGTCTTGCCTACAGTCAAGTATGGTGGTGGGATTGTCATGGTCTGGGGCTGCATGCATGCTGCCGGCACTGGGGAGCTACAGTTCATTGAGGGAACAATGAATGCCAACAAGTACTGTGACATACTGAAGCCGAGCATGATCCCCTCCCTTTGGAGACTGGGCTAGCTTCAGACATCAATGGACTAAAAGCTGTTGATGGGAAGATGGATGCAGCCAAATACAGGGCAATCTTAGAGGAAAACCTATTACAGTCTGCAAAAAACGTGAGACTGGGGCAGAGGTTCACCATCCAGCAGGACAAAGACCCTAAACATACAGCCAGAGCTACAATGGAATGGTTTAGATCCAAGCATATACATGTTTTACAATGGCCCAGTCAAAGTCCAGACCTAAATCCAATTGAGAATCTGACAAGACTTGAAAATTGCTGTCCACAGATGCTCTCCATCCAATCTGACCGAGTTTGAGCTATTTTGCAAAGAAGAATGGGCCAAAAACGTTACTCTCTAGATGTGTAAAGCTGGTAGAAACATCCCCAAACAGACTTGCAGCTGTAATTGCAGCAAAAGGTGGTTCTACAAAGTTTTGACTCGGGGGGCTGAATAACACCTGGCAAACACACCTCACACTTTTCACATATCTATTTGTAAAAAATTGTGAAAACCATTTATCATTTTCCTTCCACTTCACAATTATGTGCCACTTTGTGTTGGTCTATCACATAAAATCCCCAAAAAATACATTTATGTTTTTGGCTGTAACATGACAAAATGTGGAAAATTTCAAGGGGTGTGAATACTTTTTCAAGGCACTGTATGTACTGTATATGGAACTTTAGGTGGAGTTGAGTCCTCGTATAACCCTATTGGATGAGAGGAGAGGACACAGGTGTTGTCCATTTCTCCTCAGAGTGCCTAGTGCCAGTCTCCAAGATGGCCTCCCGGCCACTCTGGATGTGGCAGCACCTTGCCGGCATCACTTCCAGCGCAATGATGTCAAACAATGGATGGCAATCAACACCCGGAATCACCCACATCTGTCACAAGGATAGGCAGAGGGCTGGAGCCTAACAACACCATGGACCACAGTGCTGTTGAGTTGCTTTCAAATTCTACATTAATGCATTCTTAACTTGTCACATACTGTAATATGACAATAATATCATTAGAATAAATCTTCAACCTTTATCATTAACCTCTTCCTGCCAACATAAAACATATATGTGGCCTCTCGGTGGGTGGGCTTTAACACTGAGCGACCACATATGTGTGACCCTAGGTAAACACTAAATACATTGATGGACCCGGCTGTACTGTATTCCGTGTAGCATATTTATTGGTTACATGAGAGTGACAATAAAGCAAAAAAGCAGACAGCGTTTTGGTGAGAGCCTTAAAAAGCATGCTACCAGCACACTCCCAACTGTCAGATCATGTGACTGCCAATCACAGCAGTCACATGATCGGAATAACCGCCTCCACCTCTCGAGATTTAGACCCTCTTAAAGTGCTGGGAGACAGCAGCAGGAAGGGGGTAAAAAACAGTCCTAACTCCATTCTGTGACTTTCCTAAGGTGAGATCATATCATCAGTCTTCTGCAGGTGGAAAAAAAAATGTCCTCCTCCAGTGATCAGACATTGTAGCAAGTCATAAGGCAGGAGACTGCAGCAGGGGCTGATCTGTGTCAAACATATGTGAACATAACCTAGAACTGCACAGGCACCAGGATTTACAAGACTGTCATCTCTATGCCAGAATCCCAGCCCAGAAAGTACATGTTTCACCTTGGATTGTGCCTGAACAAACATGGTGCTTTCCTTATCAAGAAAAAAGTAAATTAGGTTATTTTCTAGGGGGAGTTCTGTGATCTCTTATCTTAGAGGTAATACATACCTGCTGGTGTTACACCTACTTATATTTTATGAAAATATATTCACTATATGATGAAGGTGCACTTTAACCACTTGCAGACCGGACCATTTTGCTGGTCAAAGACCAGACCACTTTTTGCGATTCGGCACTGCGTCGCTTTAACTGACAATTGCGCGGTCGTGCGACGTGGCTCCCAAACAAAATTGACGTCCTTTTTTTCCATAAATAGAGCTTTCTTTTGGTGGTATTTGATCACCCCTGCGGTTTTTATTTTTTGCGCTATAAACAAAAATAGAGCGACAATTTTGAAAAAAACGCATTATTTTTTACTTTTTGTTATAATAAATATCCCCCAAAAATATATAAAAAAAAATTTTTTCCCTCAGTTTAGGCCGATACGTATTCTTCTACATATTTTTGGGAAAAAAAATCGCAATAAGCGATTATTGATTGGTTTGCGCAAAAAGTTATAGCGTTTACAAAATAGGGATAGTTTTATAGCATTTTTATTAATAATTTTTTATTATTTTTTTTTTACTAGTAATGGTGGCGATCAGCGATTTTTATTGTGACTGCGACATTGTGGGGGACCCATCGGACATTTTTGACACATTTTTGGGACCATTGTCATTTATACAGTAATCACTGCTATATAAATGCATGATTCCTGTGTAAATGACACTGGCAGTGAAAGGATTAACCAGTGGGTGGCAGTGTAGGGGTTAAGTGTTCCTAGGGGTGTGTTACTAACTGTGGGGGGGTTGGGCTTTCATTTAGTGAACACTGATCTCTGCTCCAATCACATGGAGCAGAGATCAGCGTCACTAGTTGCTAGGCAGAATGGAGAAATGTTGTTTACACAGCATTTCCTCCATTCGGCCGCTCCGTGAGACGATCGTGGGGATGCCCGTGGCGATCGAGTCCGCGGGTCCCGCGACCGGACTCACGGGCGTCCCGACCAGTGCGGGAGCGCGCCGGCGGCGGCGCGCTCCCGATGGCAGGGCGGCATTAAATATTGGACGTACCTGTACGCCAATATGCCTGCCCGTGCCATTCTGTCGACGTACATCGTCGTGCGCTGGTCGGGAAGTGGTTAAGCACTTGAAAAATCACACAGCAAGTATAATATTAGATAATGTTAGTAAAATGTTATTAAATCCCTTAGATGACTCTTATCTGGGCTCCTCCATCATGAGAAGAACATGAGAATAATGTTGGAGAATATTCTGGAAATAATAAGTGTTCCCTATCACCCCGGCACTGACTTACATCTTTCTAGCAGTGACTGAAGAGGACTGTGAATATTCTGATAGTTGTACAATGTGAAGTTTATTATACATCATCCTACAGACAGCTAGGTGTAGGGAGGAGCCTGCATTGTCCAATCAGATCTGATCACATTTACATTGATGTCTGCTCTCTGTATTTAATACACAGGGGAGATAGAATACAATCCAGAGATCTGTGGCTGAGTCACCTGCACCATGTCGTGGTTTGTCCTATTCATCACCTCTCTATTATTCTACACAAGTAAGAGGGGAAATGGGTTATTAATGTCTAAGCTGGAGACCAGCTATAGGAGAAAAAGAGAGCTTAATGTATATATTACAAGTGATCCCTGCTGTACTTTTTATATGAATTTATTTCTGTATTTCAGATTGTTCTGCCCAGGTGAGTGTGACCCAACCAGCCGCTCAATCCGTCTCTCCTGGGAACACGGTGACATTGTCTTGTACAGTTTCTGGGTTCAGTGTAGGTGATCGCTATGTGTACTGGTTTCAGCAGAAAACAGGGGACAGACCCCGATATCTGTTATATTATAAAAGTGACAGTGACAAACACCAAGGAGCCGGGGTCCCTGATCGGTTCTCTGGATCCAAAGACACCCCAAAGAACACAGGACATTTAACCATTAAGTCAGCGATGTTAGAAGATGAAGCTGATTATTATTGCTGTTTGTATTATCCTGCTGGCAGCGTGTTGCACACTGATACACTATAAGGAGGAAGTTATACACAATACTTACACAGGACTGGGTCATTTCCCAATAGCAGATTATATTTTAGGACTTCTATTGTATCATTTTTTTTTGTTTTTTGTATTGTGTTTATTAGTTATTTTGTCATATATAAATTTGTGGCAGTATCAAGGTAAGATCCCAAGATATGACTAGGTATTTAATGATGATTCCATAGTCTTCTGAAGTAGAACATTTGTACGTACCAAACAACGCTACTTTCAGGGACATTTAAGGGAAGATTTTAAAAAATTCTGCATTTTTATCCTTGAATTTGCCATTTCTTTCATTAATATTTTTCAGCACATTTCGAGGTCCCTACATTTGATTTGTCTTCTAGTCTTGCCTTGATAAGTGCAATAACACTCTGTGTGTAATGTATTATGCCGCGTACACACAGCCGGACTTTCCAGCAGACTAGGTCTGATAGAATCAGTCTGTTGGACAATCTGATCGTTTGTGAGCTAATCCGATCATTTTTCATTGAAAAAAATCAGACGGGCCTAGAAATAGAACATGTTTCAAATCTGTCCGACGGACTCAATTCCTATCAGGAAAAACGTTCGTCTGTGTGCTGGTCTGACGGTTAAAATACGACGCAAGGGCAGCTATTGGCTACTGGCTATTGAACTTCCTTTTTTAGTCCCGTCTTACGTCATCATGTGCAAAATGAACGGACTTTCGAAAAGACTTAGTTCGTTCGCATGTGGGCAACTCTGTTCGTTCGGAAGTCCATCGCAACTCCGCCGAAAGTCTATCGGGAAGACCGTCTGACCTAGTCTGTCGGAAATTCCGCTCATGTGTACGCGGCATTAGAGTTCCATAGTTAGTCAGGTTGAAAAAACACACAAGTCCATGTGGTTTAACCAAAAGAAAAAAAATACATAAATAGAAAATAGAAAACATCCATATACAGAACCCTTTACACACCATTGTCTCAGAGTAAGGCAAACCACAACTCCCATACAATATGATCCAATTTGCTCCAATAGAGGAAATTATTTTCTTCCTGATCCTTTGAGACAATCGGATGTTCCCTGGATCAACAATCTCTGGTGTTAATATCACACAAGCAGAAATGAAATGCTTGATGCATTTATTGATGAAAATATAATATTATGATTTAATTTAAAACCTAATGCCAACCAACATTTGTCTAGTCTTGGAAAAAGTGGGGAAAATTGTTCTCTTTTATCATATATCACATGTATAATTCTACATACCCAACACAATATGCATGATCAGTCAAATATCACATATCTTTTTTTATCTTCTAATCTGCCATGTTTTGCAGTCGATGGCTATTCAGAAAAAGTGGATTATTGTAAAAAGTAAGATGGGCAGATATATCCGTACATACTGGAAATGTATATTCAGTCACCACACGTCTTATTCATATTACATAAAAGATCTAAAAACAAAGTTCCACTCATTTTCAGTCCAACATCACCATGTATTAAATGCCCATTTGTTTCCCCTGGCAGCCTTTGGCATGAACTCAGGCATAGGAGTTTAAGACTTTTAGTGAAGAAAAGTTTTCAAGAAATGGTTATTGCGGGAGGTTACAATAAGTGGTAATGCCTCTGGTGACAACTGAGGGGGAATCTTACAGCAGTATAGACGTGTACACAGAAGAATGTTTACAAAGCATGTTACTTTACAACTTGAAGACCACCCAATGCATATATACTGCAGCAGGGCAGCTCTATTGCGTACCTGTACATCATTTTGTGCAATAGATACTGTGGGTGCACATGTGCGCTGCACGGAGGGGGAGCCAATCAGAGAGGCAGAACAGGGATCTGTCTATGTAAACAAAGCAGCTTCCTGTTCTGATAGGGAAATACACAGAGATCTTCTGTTCCTTGTAAGCAGAAACAGGGATCTCTGTGTTCTTTCTGTGAGTCCATCCCCTACACAGTTATAAAACACTCCCAGCGAACACAGTTGGCCCTTTGATTGCCCCTGATGTTAACCCCTTCCCTGCTAGTGTCAGTGAATTTCTTTTAGTACTAATCACTGTTTTGGAGACATTGGTCTCCAAAAAATGTTGCAGTCCCACTAAAAAAAATAAAACGCTAATCGCCGCCATTACTAGTAAAAACAATAAAATAAATAAAAATGCCATAAATCTATCCCCTAGTTTGTAGACGCTATAACAAAACCAATATATATACGCTTATTGGGTTTTTGTTTACTAAAAATGTGTAAATGAATACATTTTGGCCTAAATTAATGAAGAAATTCGATTTTTTTTTTCAATTATTGTATCATAATAGAAAGTAAAAAATATTGTTGATTTTTTTCCTAAATTGTTGGACTTTTCTTGTTTATCGCGCAAAAAATAAAAACTGCAGGGGTGATCAAATACCACCAAAAGAAAGCTCTATTTGTGGGTAAAGAAGCACATTAATTTTGTTTGGGCAAGGTGTCGTATGACCACCCAACTGTCAGTTAAAGAAACGCAGTGCCGTATCACAAAAAATGCCCAAGTGATACGCACTTTTGAAAATCTAGAGTGGAGGGAAGGCTACATCATGGCCACTGCCGATGTGGCCTCCCTCCACACTATTATTTCTCACTTGGATGGATTGGAAACTGTTGAGATGTTTTTGAGGAGGGATGTAGAGTTGATTCCCTCTCAGCGAGAATTAATTTTAGATTTATTGAGGTACGCGATTTCCAGGTGATCAAATACCACCAAAAGAAAGCTCTATTTGTTGGAAGAAAATGATAAAAATGTAATTTGGGTACAGTGTAGCATGACCGCGCAATTGTCATTCAAAGTGCGACAGCGCTGAAAGCTCAAAATTGGTCTGGGCAGTAAGGTGTTTAAGTGCCTGCTATTGAAGTGGTGAAGAAAATTTTAACTAAACACTGGAGCATTTTTAAAAAAATGATAAAGTTCTAGGTCCTGTGCTTCCAGAACGGCCCCAGGTCATTTTTAGAGGAGTTCCTCCATTTAAACTTCAAATAGCCCCAAATATTTTGGATGCCCCGAACAGAGTGCCATTCTTTCAAAACTCTAAACCCCCGTACACGCGGTCGGAAATTCCGACCACAAAATCCGTCGGAACTGGTGTTGCATACACACGGTCGGACAAAGTTGTCAGAAAATCCGATTGTTCGGAACGTGATGACATTTGTTTGTTACGACGGGGCTAGTAGCCAATAGCTTTGCTCTTGTACTTTGATCTGAGTATGCGTGGCACTTTATCCGATCAGAATTCTCTACAAACGATCGGAAAAAGTCAGATCGGATTTTGTTGTCGGAAAAGTTGAGATCCTGCTCTCAAATTTTTTCAGTCGGAATTACCGACAGAAAAAGTCTGATAGAGACCACACACAATCGGATTTTCTGACAATATAGTCCAATCGGATCTTTTCCGCCGGAATTTCCAACTGTGTGTACAGGGCATAAGGGTTATTACCCATGTCGCCATTGCAACATTTGCGTTATCAACAAGGATAAGAGTAGGAGAATATGTCCGTTTTTTTTTTTTGATATTAATACTTTTATCACCTGTACTTCTTTAAATGTGGTATACCTGTTAATTTAATAACGTATTTCCACTTCTGGACACTAGTGGGCAGTGTTCGTAGGTTTATACATGTTTACATTCTCCAAAAATATATTCTCTTAGTTTGTAAAGAATTATTCATTTTTTATATTACATTTGGGAATTATATATGTGACCTCAATTATTAGGGTAGTTTGCCAAATATATATACATATTTTTTGCTGGTGTGGGGGGAGCCTCCTCATCCTCCCCTGTATGCAATTGGTTGCCTTTTTTATTGTAGTTTTTTTATTATCTACTAATTTTTGCCCATTTTATAGTGTGATATTATATGTATACTTTCGAGGTCACATTATTCTAATGGCGCCATGTTTTTGTTTCCTTTTATGGGGTTTGAGGTGTTTCCCCATTTTTAGGCACTGCGCTTTGTTGATTACAGTTCTAGCCTTGTCCCTGTCACTCTCGGTTGGTGTGTTCAGGCATCCTGCCCACTGAGAGTGTCAGCTGACTATATGTGGTTCCCACTTCCTGTGTAGTGAACCGCAAGGTTCTCTTGAGCATGAGCTCTATGGTTTATGCTACTTCCGGTCGGCGATGGTTTTTTTCCATCTACCGGAAGTAAATACAATTTGACCTTGGTTTTATTTCCTGTTTAGGGTGAATCGCACGCCCACACTGCACATGTGCGCCTGGGCTGTGTGTTTGTATTCATTCGCCGGTGTTCTGACAGATAGCGTCCTGCCATCATATAGTGTCCACCCCGTACTGCGCATGCGCAGTACGGAGCAGCCAAAGCTTCGGAAAATCTCTGAAGCTGAACGGCGCATGCGCCGTGAGTGGAGGTGGTAGCCCCACCATCCAAGTGGACATAGGGTTGTGAAAATTAGAGGGCCCCTCGCGAGCGAGCTTAGCTCGCCACGCTTCGGGCTCGGCCACACTGCGCTCGGCTCTTTTATATTCCTACTACCTATGTCCACTTGGATGGTGGGGATAGAACCTGGACTCACAGCAGGCGGCGTTCATCCTTGGCTATTTTCGGAATCTGTGTTGCTCTGTACTGCGCATACGCAGTACACAGCGGACACTATCCGATGGGGGACCTTATATGATGGGACACCGGCACGGCTGTAATGCGCTTGTGCGGCCGAAAATTATTATTAAAATCAGCTGTTTTGGTTGTCATGCTGTCTCACTTTTTTTCATTTGTAGACCAAATTCCAGATATTTGAATGCATCTATTCATCCTAGAGAACCTTTAGGTGTCAATCGAATTTTTAATTTTTTAAATGTAACCGTGGTATCTAGCAGTTTAGTTACAAATTTTTCATTGGAGATAGTCCAGTGGAGTTTGGAGTTAACATCAGCTATCGTAAAGGATCTAGATTGGGGAAAAGGGTTCTCTTTTATCAGAGTATATCACATGTGTGATTCTACCAGTTTCTCACAAAAGTTAGTACACCTCTCACATTTTTGTAAATATTTTATTCTAGCTTTTCAGGTGACAACACTAAAGAAATGACACTTTGCTACAATGTAAAGTAGTGAGTGCACAGCTTGTATAACAGTGTAAATTTGCTGTCCCCTCAAAATAACTCAACGCACAGCCATTAATGTCTAAACCGCTGGCAACAAAAGTGAGTACACCTGTAAGTGAAAATGTTAAAATTGGGCCCATTTAGGCATTTTCCCTCCCTGGTGTCATGTGACTCGTTAGTGTTACAAGGTCTCAGGTGTGAATGGGGAGCAGGTGTGTTAAATTTGTTATCGCTCTCACTCTCTCATACTGGTCACTGGAAGTTCAACATGGCACCTAATGGCAAAGAAGTCTCTGAGGATCTGAAAAAAGAATTGTTGCTCTACAGAAAGAGGACCTAGGCTATAAGAAGATTGCCAAGATCCTGATTGCCATGGTCAACCAAAGAAGTTGACTTTGGTTGTCTTTGAGAAATAGACGTATGAGTGCTGCCAGCATTGTTGCAGAAGTTGAAGGGGTGGGGGGGTCAGCCTGTCGGTGCTCAGACCATACACCGCACATTGCATCAAATGGGTCTGCATGGCTGTCATCCCAGAAGGAAGCCTCTACTAAAGATGATGCACAAGAAAGCCCACAAACAAGGAACCATGTCCTGTGGTCTGATGAGACCAAGATAAACTTGTTTGGTTAAGATGGTGTTAAGCATGTGTGGCGGCAACCAGGTGAGGAGTACAAAGACAAGTGTGTCTTGCAGTCAAATATGGTGGTGGTAGTGTCATAGTCTGGGGTTGTATGAATGCTGCCACCACTGGGGAACTACAGTTCATTGAGGGAACCATGAATACCAGTATGTACTGTGACATACTGAAGCAGAACATGATCCCCTCCCTTTGGAGACTGGGCTAGCATCAGACATCAATGGACTAAAAGCTGTTGATGGGAAAATGGATGGAGCCAACTGCAGGGCAATCTTAGAGGAAAACCTATTAGAGTCTGCAAAAGACTTGAGACTGGGGCAGAGGTTCACCATCCAGCAGGACAAAGACCCTAAACATACAGCCAGAGCTACAATGGAATGGTTTAGATCAAAGCATATACATGTGTTAGAACGGCCCAGTCAAAGTCCAGACCTAAATCCAATTGAGAATCTGTGACAAGACTTGAAAATTGCTGTCCACAGATGCTCTCCATCCGATCTGACAGAGCTTGAGCTATTTTGTAAAGAAGAATGGGCAAAAATGTCACTCTCTAGATGTGTAAAGCTGGTAGAGACATCCCCAAAAAGACTTGCAGCTGTAATTGCAGCAAAAGGTGGTTCTACAGAGTATTGACTCGGGGGGCTGAATACAAACACACCCCACACTTTTCACATATTTATTTGTAAAAAATTGTGAAAACCATTTATCATTTTCCTTCCACTTCACAATTATGTGCCACTTTGTGTTGGTCTATCACATAAAATCCCCAAAAAATACATTTATATTTTTGGCTGTAACATGACAAAATGTGGAAAATGTCAAGGGGTGTGAATACTTTTTCAAGGCACTGTATGTACTATATATGCAGCTTTAGGTGGAGTTGAGTCCTGGCATAACCCTATTGGATGAGAAGAGAGGACACAGGTGTTGTCCATTTCCCCTCAGAGTGCCTAGTGCCAGTCTCCAAGATGGCCTCCCGGCCACTCCGGATTTGGCGGCACCTTGTCTGCATCACTTCCAGCGCAATGATGTCAAACAATGGATGGCAATCAACACACGGAATCACCCACATCTGTCACAAGGATAGGCAGAGGGCTGGAGCCTAACAACACCATGGACCACAGTGCTGTTGAGTTGCTTTCAAATTCTACATTAATGCATTCTTAACTTGTCACATACTGTAATATGACAATAATATCATTAGAACAAATCTTCAGCCTTTATCATTAACCTCTTCCTGCCAACATAAAACATATATGTGGCCTCTCGGTGGGTGGGCTTTAACACTGTGCGACCACATATGTGTGACCCTAGGTAAACACTAAATACATTGATGGACCCGGCTGTACTGTAATCCGTGTAGCATATTTATTGGGTACATGAGAGTGACAATAAAGCAAAAAAGCTGACAGCTTTTTGGCTTTACCTTAAAAAGTGTTCTCCCAGCACAGTAATGAACGGGTACCATAAAGCAAGTATGCATCGGGAGCTTTCAGATCATGTGACTGCCATTCACAGCAGTCACATGATCGGAATAACCGCCTCCACCTCCCGAGATTTAGACCCTCTTAAAATGCCGGGAGACAGCAGCAGGAAGGAGTAAAAAACAGTCTTAACTCCATACTGTGACTTTCCTAAGGTGAGATCATATCATCAGTCTTCTGCAGGTGGAAAAAAAAAAACATTTCCTCCACCAGTGATCAGACATTGTAGCAAGCCATAAGGCAGGAGACTGCAGCAGGGGCTGATCTGTGTCAAACATATGTGAACATAACCTAGAGCTGCACAGGCACCAGGATTTACAAGACTGTCATCTCTATACCAGAATCCCAGCCAGAAAGTACATGTTTCACCTTGGATTGTGCCTGAGCAAACATAGTGCTATCCTTATCAAGAAAAAAGTAAATTAGGTTATTTGCTAGGGGGAGTTCTGTGATCTCCTATCTTAGAGGTAATACATACCTGCTGGTGTTACACCTACTTACAATTTTATGAAAATATATTCACTATATGATGAAGGTGCACTTTAAGTACTTGAAAAATCACACAGCAAGTATAATATTAGATAATGTTAGTAAAATGTTATTAAATCCCTTAGATGACTCTTATCTGGGCTCCTCCATCATGAGAAGAACATGAGAATAATGTTGGAGAATATTCTGGAAATAATAAGTGTTCCCTATCACCCCGGCACTGACTTACATCTTTCTAGCAGTGACTGAAGAGGACTGTGAATATTCTGATAGTTGTACAATGTGAAGTTTATTATACATCATCCTACAGACAGCTAGGTGTAGGGAGGAGCCTGCATTGTCCAATCAGATCTGATCACATTTACATTGATGTCTGCTCTCTGTATTTAATACACAGGGGAGATAGAATACAATCCAGAGATCTGTGGCTGAGTCACCTGCACCATGTCGTGGTCTGTCCTATTCATCACCTCTCTATTATTCTACACAAGTAAGAGGGGAAATGGGTTATTAATATCTAAGCTGGAGACCAGCTATAGGAGAAAGAGAGAGCTTAATGTATATATTACAAGTGATCCCTGCTGTACTTTTTATATGAATTTATTTCTGTATTTCAGATTGTTCTGCCCAGATGAGTGTGACCCAACCAGCCGCTCAATCCGTCTCTCCTGGGAACACGGTGACATTGTCTTGTACAGTTACTGGGTTCAGTGTAGGTGATCGCTGGGTGTACTGGTTTCAGCAGAAAACAGGGGACAGACCCCGATATCTGTTATATTATAACAGTGACAGTAGCAAACACCAAGGAGCCGGGGTCCCTGATCGGTTCTCTGGATCCAAAGACACCCCAAAGAACACAGGACATTTAACCATTAAGTCAGCGATGTTAGAAGATGAAGCAGATTATTATTGCTGTTTGTGGTATCCTGCTGGCAGCGTGTTGCACACTGATACACTATAAGGAGGAAGTTATACACAATACTTACACAGGACTGGGTCATTTCCCAATAGCAGATTATATTTTATCATTTTTTTTTTTTTTTGTTTTTATTTTTTGTATTGTGTTTATTAGTTTTTTTTGTCATATTTAAATTGGAGCAGTATCAAGGTAAGATCCCAAGATATGACTAGGTATTTAAAGATGATTCCATAGTCTTCTGAAGTAGAACATTTGTACATACCAAACAACGCTACTTTCAGGGAAATTACAAGATTGAAAAAAAAAATCAGCGTTTTTATTCTGTAAATTGCCATTTCTTTCATTAATATTTTTCATCACATACGAGGTCCCTACTAGGGATGAGCCGAACACCCCCCTGTTCGGTTCGCACCAGAACCTGCAAAGAGACCTAAACTTCATGTGAACTTTAGAACCCTATTAAAGTCTATGGGACTCGAACGTTCACAATCTAAAGTGCTAATTGTAAAGGGTAATATGCAAGTTACTGTCCTTGGGGGGGACATGGATCAATGCAAAAAAAAGTTTTAAAAACGGCCGTTTTTTCAGGAGCAGTGATTTTAATAATGATTAAAGTGAAACAATAAAAGTGTAATATTCCTTTAAATTTCATAGCTGGGGGGTATCTATAGTATGCCTGTGAAGGGGCGCATGTTTCTGGTGCTTAGAACTGTCCCTGCACAAAGTGTCATTTGTGCAGGAAAAAAAGTCTTTTAAAATCACTTGCGGCTAAATTGTCGGCTCCCCATAATACAGAGAACACTCAATGAGTGTTCTCTGTATTAGCCGACAATTCATTCATTCATTGATAAAAAAAGCGTGGGGTTCCCCTAAATTCAATTACCAGGCCCTTCAGGTCTGACATGGATATTAAGGGGAACCCTGTGTCAAATTAAAAAAAAAAATTGACGTGGGGGTCCCTCTAAATATCCATACCAGACCCTTCAGGTCTGATATGGATATTAAGGGGAACCCCGCATCAAATTTAAAAAAAATTGACGTGGGGGTCCCCCTAAAAATCCATACCAGACCCTTTATCCGAGCATGCAGCCTAGCAGGCTGCAGGAAAAGAGGGGGGGACGAGAGAGCGGCCCCCCTCCCTCCTGAACCGTACCAGGCCACATACCCTCAACATTGGGAGGATACTTTAGGGGTCTGTGACCCCTCAAAGCACCTTGTCCCCATGTTGACGAGGACAAGGGCCTCATCCTCACAACACTGGCCAGTGGTTATGAGGGTCTGCGGGCGGGGGGCTTATCAGAATCTGGAAGCCCCCTTTAACAAGGGGACCCCCAGATCCCGGGCCCCCCCCTGTTTGAAATGGTAAGGGGGTACAAAAGTACCCCTACCATTTCACAAAGAAAGTGTAAAAATGGTTAAATAAGACAAACTCATCCTCACAACCCTGGCCAGTGGTTGTGAGGGTCTGCGGGCGGGGGGCTTATCAGAATCTGGAAGCCCCCTTTAACAAGGGGACCCCCAGATCCCGGCCCCTCCTGTTTGAAATGGTAAGGGGGTACAAAAGTACCCCTACCATTTCACAAAGAAAGTGTAAATATGGTTAAATAAGACAAACACACTTTTGAAAAATTCCTTTATTAAAAATAAAAAAAATAAAAAAAACATTCCAGCGGTGCTAATCCACTCTTGCTATCCAGCGACGAATCTCCGGGGTCCAGCGATGGATGATCATATCCAGCGAGGGGGATCTCTCAGTCCAGCGCTGTCCATACATCCGTCTTCTGTCTCCATTGCGGAGACACTGTGGAGATCCCAGCGCTGACGTTTCTTATATTAGGAGGGCGGGGCCACCCATCACCTGACCCCGCCCCTCTACGTCACTGGGGAACCCCTGGCTCCCTTCACCAGTGTCAGAGGGGGTGGGGTCAGCGCTGGAATCTCCGCAGTGTCTCTGCAGTGGAGACAGAAGACGGATGTATGGACAGCGCTGGACTGAGAGATCCCCCGTCGCTGGATATGATCATCCATCGCTGGACCCCGGAGATTCGTCGCTGGATAGCAAGAGTGGATTAGCACCGCTGGAATCTTTTTTTTTTTTTTTTTTTTTTTTTTAATAAAGGAATTTTTCAAAAGTGTGTTTGTCTTATTTAACCATTTTTACACTTTCTTTGTGAAATGGTAGGGGTACTTTTGTACCCCCTTACCATTTCAAACAGGGGGGGCGGGATCTGGGGTTCCCCTTGTTAAAGGGGGGTTCCAGATTCTGATAAGCCCCCCACCCGCAGACCCACCGGCCAGGGTTGTGAGGATGAGGCCCTTGTCCTCATCAACATGGGGACAAGGTGCTTTGAGGGGTCACAGACCCCCAAAGCATCCTCCCAATGTTGAGGGTATGTGGCCTGGTACGGTTCAGGAGGGAGGGGGGCCGCTCTCTCGTCCCCCCCTCTTTTCCTGCGGCCTGCCAGGTTGCGTGCTCGGATAAAGGGTCTGGTATGGATTTTTAGGGGGACCCCCACGTCAATTTTTTTTTTATTTGATGCGGGGTTCCCCTTAATATCCATATCAGACCTGAAGGTTCTGGTATGGATATTTAGGGGGACCCCCACTACTCCACCAGCTCTACCCGAATACATCAGACCTGTGTTGGCGATGCCTCGCCGACAAAGGGACCATGCTACATATCTTTTGGTCATGCCTGAAACTTACACACTTCTGGAAAGTGGTGCGTGAGACAATTCAACAATTCACGGCCCAGCCCCTCACAGACGACCCAGCATTCTTTCTCTTACATGTATCCGACGTACCTGACAGGAAATACCAGAAATCAGTGATCCCCCATCTAATTGATGCGGCTAAGGCCTGCATACCACTCCATTGGAAATCATCCCTCCCGCCGACCACTGACCTCTGGCTTCGTAAAGTGGAGGACATCAGGAAAATGGAGGATCTTATCCTCACAGCGCAAAATAGAGAGGAGACCTTCACTAAAACCTGGCAGGGCTGGACTGTGTTCATATACTCGACTGAGGGCCAGGCCCTGAGAAGCTCTGACACAGATGCATGCAGTGTCCAGGATATGTTGAGCCTGGGGGCCATAGATATAAGCCCCGCATCTGTAATTCGGAATGGTCATCTGCGCACTCCATGATTGGGTAAAACACCTTGCCCCCCCTTCAACCCCCCCTTTCTCTTTTTTTTACCTTCTCTCCCTCCATCCCTCTCCCTTTATCCCTCGTACTTGATATACCCCCTTTTCTTCTCTTCACCCCTCTGTTCTTCCTCCTTCATTGCTTCTCCTCTTCTCCCATACACTGAAAGTGGTATCAATGTAGATACCTAGTTAGTTAAAAAGAAACTGGGAAGTGAGGCCACAAGATGATGTGAATTCCCAACTCCACATACATACTGCTGTTTATTTTTCTTGGCGATAATGCTAGCAGGGCATTGATGTTGTATTCCATGTACTGCCTCTCTATCTGTAAGCTATGTGCAAAATTTGTAACCTGTTGGTCTATGTGGACCCATTTCCTGATATAAATAAAAAATTAAAAACAAAAAAAAACAAAAAAAAACCTAATGCCAACCAACATTTTTCTAGTCTTGGAAAGAGTGGTGAAAATGGTTCTCTTTTAT
This sequence comes from Lithobates pipiens, assembly GCF_037356315.1. Lineage (NCBI taxonomy): Eukaryota > Metazoa > Chordata > Amphibia > Anura > Ranidae > Lithobates > Lithobates pipiens. Next base: position 45,657,079 of record NW_027507790.1, read on the forward strand.
CATATATCACATGTATAGTTCTACATACCGAACACAATATGCATGATCAGTCAAATATCACATATTTTTTTTTATCTTCTAATTCTGCCATATTTTTGTTTAAAAACTGATGTTCTTTCAGGAGCAGTGATTCAATGCTTAAAGTCCTCTAAATATCGTACCAGGGGGGTGTCTATAGCATGCCTGTAAAGTGGCATGTGTTTCCCTTGTTTAGAACAGTCCCTGCACAAAATGACATTTATAAAGGAATAAAAGTCATTTAAAACTGCTTGCATGACATGGACATTCACTGTACTGTTCATTTAAGTACAAGAGTCTCCATTTTGTTCTTACTGTTGAAATGTGTTCTGTAACCTTCACCTAATATGCAGACACATCTACTAAACGCTCTCTACTCCCCCTCCCTTCTCAATGTTTTACTTTTGCAATTGTTCTATTCGCTAGCTTTTAATAACATATTTCTATTTGATAGTTTTTAATAAGATCTCACACCACCCCTTTCTTATCTATGTATAAAATAACATGTAATAATAAATTGACGCTGGACGAACATTTTAAACACAGTGATTGAGTCCTCTGAATCTATTCCTGCAGCTGCAGTATTAACTTTGTTTTAGAGTCCCAAACAGAAATTAGCCATAACAGTTTTGGCGAGTCAGATATAAGGAGGTTGGCAGAGTTTTCCAGAATGATCCCTATCTGTTGGTTCTCAAGGAAACCAGACCACTCTCGGACCTTTCTGGTTGGGTAACGTGTGTGTGTGAATGTGTTTGTGTCCCCCTTCATGAGTTGGACTGTGTGTGGATAGGGAGAATTCTCTGTGTTGACTCCTTGTGGCGAGCTAGGTCAGAGGACCATAGTAGGGTCAGATAAAACTCACAGAGAAGAGAAGAGATGAGGAGGGTCCTAATGAGTATTTTTTCCTATTGTCATAAACCCCTTCTATCCACGTAGATAAGTGGAGACTATTCTTGTAAATCTGAAGATTTTCTGTACTATTTGTTTTAGAGGCAAGAGGGTATAGGCACAAGTAGAGAAGACTGGCTAGTTATTATGGGCATTAAATGAATTAAGGGAATGAAGGGAGAAAGGCCTTCAGAAAATGCCCAGCTCAAGATGAGCGCTAGAGAATATATGAACCAAAGATACAGTTCTGCCTATACTGAGCCCCTAGATAAATGGGTAGAATGGACAAAGGGAATGTCAGGTCACCTTGAGGCGAGGTGAAAGATGCACACCGTAGGGATCAGGAGTGCACCGCAAGCTTGTGGACCCTAAGGCTGACTGCTGCGGACGGGAGACAGATCCCACCAAGGTAGAGCGTAAGATTCCCTGGGGCGCGGAGTTTAAGAGCCAGCAGGTGTTCACCAGAGCCTCTAGTGGTGAGGATGGACTTGGCTGCAACTGGCTCCAGGTCGCGACCCCCAGGGTCCCCCAGCTCGCACCCACAGTAGGCAACAGGAGGATAGGGATAGTGAGGGATAAAGCCAAGGTCGGGGCTACAAGCAGACAGGAATAGTCAGGGACACGCCAATAGGCCAGGATCACAGGCAAACAGGGATAGTCAAGGACACGTCAAAGTCGGTAACGGAACAACAGAAGAGCACACAGCAGAAAACAAGACGCTAAACACACAAAGGAATACACAACAGTTGATCAGCAGGGTTGGCCTGCAGTGCACAGGTTAATATAGAGTTCTCTGATAGGAGCTAGGGTGGAGTCATGCCAGAGGATGGATTACAAAAGCAGTCAGGTGAGGGTCAGCTGGTCTCTAGAGATGAACACATGGAAACAGGTAAGCAGACAAACTCTATTGCATAACCATGACAGGGAACAGCTAAACCTTTAAAATCTGAAGGGGCTTTTGATTTACAAGTATGGCAAACTTTTCTGTACAATTATGGCCCACTACTGTGCAGTGAAGGAACGTGGAGAATAGCTTGCACATGGGAGACAGAAGCTAAAGTAGCAAATCAAACTGGCTTGATGGAGATGTTTAATAAAAGTACTGCCCAAATTTACTACGTTTGGCCAGAAGACTCTGTAGAGGAGGACCCCCCCACCTTATGCGGCTGCCAGTTTGGCTTGAAGGGGTCCACGCACAAAAGCAAAAGAATTAGATTGCATGGAACACACAAAAGATGAGCTGGTAAATATAGTAGAGAGCAGAGTTTTAACAGCCCCATATCAACCTACAAAGAGGGATTTGGCTCCTATCCTAGAAACAGATGATTGGCATAAATCAAAGAGCACATATGGAAAACTAGATCTCGCTGAACTTAAGGCTTTGACCAGAGAAAGAAAGATAGAATCTTAACTTCTGGAGCAAACCATAATTTCTTGATCATACATCACGGGACACAGGAGCTTCATTACATAGTGGGTTATATAGGCACCTCTGGTGATTGGACACTGGTTAATCCTCAATTAAGGAGAATTCCTCCCCTATATAACCCCTCCCATATGGGAGGCACCTCAGTTTTTTTCACCAGTGTCTATGGTGGTTGGTCACGCAAAACATGTGCTATGAAGAAAGCTCTGTGCAGGTCCCTGCGGGGGCCTAAGGGCTACAACAAACCGGATCCATATCTCGGGCCGATATTTTGACTCCCAAGATGATATGGTACCCAGGCCTCGTCATCCGAAGAAACAAGGTTTTGCCTGTAAGTCCTCTCCTATTGGAAGACTGGGCTCTGGGAAAACCAGACTTGGTGTACTATTTACATAGTGGCACGAAAGTTTCTGGCAGAGTCTTTTACAAGGTCCAGGAAGGAGGTTCCTCTGAGGAACCCCAAAAAATCCTGAAGGTTGGCACAACTCTGCCCGCCGTGATGGGTGAAGGCTGGAATCTGTCTGTTTTCAGCAATTCCTGCGGCAAGGACAGGTAAGGGAAGTTAATCCTATATAAATGTATATTATGGATTTCTTCATTGAGTAGTTGTATGTCTTACCTAGTTTCCACCACTAGAGGGAGTAAGAGCAGCCTGATGCATACTTACATGCCTTTCAGATACACACGCTCAGTGAAGCCTGGTTCCTCCAGATGACTCACGTTTCCACTGCACTCTCTGCCACAATAAAGGTAATACAAGGGTCCCACGTAGTCTGGGGGTCCCGCGCAGCTCCGATGGTGGTCCCCTTACCCCCTGGACGTCCGGTGGTCCGCGTGCACGCGTGCTAAGTGCGCTCTCGTGCTAATGGAGGGGGGGAGTGTGGTTGCCGTGCACGGCGCTGTACTGTGCAGGCGCCAGGCGGCAAGCACCCAGAGCACCAGGGGGCTGTAAGTGGAGACACAGGAGCTGTGGGCAGTAAGCATCCTAAGGGATTGGATCCAGGCAAACCTAAGACACCTACTCAGCATCAGGTTGTGCAGTTTAAGCATATATATTTATTGTGAGAGTTTGAGCACAACAGTGATTGCACTTTGTACTAGTACCTCTGATTTGTAGCTTAGGACTATGTCTCCTCGTAAGAGGATCTCAGGGGGAGGTAACAAAGGCACTGGTAAATCCCCGCCTAGGTCTAGGGGTTATAAAAATGCCTGTAGGTTACCATCCCCCCCTGCAAGACTGGAGCCAGCCTCACAGGATGAGTCAGTGCCCCTGTCTGGTTTTGCAGCCTCTCCTAATATTTCAGCCCCGGTATATGTCACTGAGGACTCCCTTGGGGCTACATTGGAGGGTTTTGAAGATAGAATCATGAATTTTGTTTCAGCTTCCCTAAAAGATAGCAGGAAGAGGGGTATATCCCCTCCCTCTGCTGAGATTCCTCTTTCAGGTGACACTTCTGACAATGAGGAGAGATTCCTATCTTGGGACAGGGATCATGAGCAGTCGGATGAATCAGAGGAAGAGGAGAGAGTCCCCTCCTCCCAGGCACTCAGAAAACAGGTGCAATATTATACTGAGTTGGTGCGTACCACATTCAGAATGCCTGCTGCTGAAGTCGCTACGTCCTCTGTTTCTTCCCTGGGAGTCAGGAAAATCCCACAGACTGCCTTTTCCTTTCCAATTCATCCCTTAATGGATAAATTGTTATATGAGGATTGGGGACATCCCGATAAACTGTTTGCTCCTCCTAAAAGGTTTTCTATGCTTTATCCTCTGGAGGAAAGTTTCGCCAAGAAATTGGGGGGTCCCATCTGTCGATGCGGCTGTTTCTTGCGTGAATAGAAACCTGACCTGTCCTTTGGATAATGCTCAGGTATTTAAGGATCCAACTGATAAGAAGCTGGAAACCTTATTGAAAGCCTCCTTTTCCATGACTGACGCAGTAGTGCAACCTACAGTCGCAGCCGTGGGGTTGTGTCAGTTCCTCAAGGAACAAGTTAAGCAGATGCTTGGCCTCCTTCCCAGTGAGGAAGTGGAGAACTATGCAGAAATACCTCAAATTCTGTGTTTTATGATTGATGCAATTTTGGATTCTGTGCAACAAGCATCTCGTTTGTCTCTCCTTTTGGTACACATGCGAAGGGCCCTATGACTAAAAAATTGGGCAGCTGAGCTATCATGCAAGAAGCATTTGATTGGGTTCCTGTTTAAGGGGGAACGTTTATTTGGAGAAGAATTAGACAAGTTCGTCCAAAGAATTTCAGGGGGTAAATCTACTCTCCTTCCAATCAAAAGGAGCAAACGTCCATCATTTAGGCGTTCTCTCTCTCCCGGAGCATCAAGCTATAAGCAGTGGCGACGGCCTTCCCAACCTCCCTCTACAGGAAAGGCTCAAGGCCGGGCCCAGGGGCAGAAAAAGACTTGGGGGCGAAAGCCTGCCAAGCAGAGCCCAAAAGCTTCCTTGTGAAGGGGCGCCCTCGCTCGGCCGAGTGGGGGGAAGACTCCTGCAGTTTGCAGAAGCCTGGCGGGAAGAGATCCGGGACAAGTGGGTGATCTCTTCGGTTCAGGCTTTTACTCGAATCTCTTCACCGTTCCAAAGCCAAATGGAGGTGTCAGACCTATCCTGGATCTGAAGGATCTGAAGCGGTTTTTACGCATCCGGTCCTTCCGAATGCAGTCAATACGTGCTGTGGTCTCCTCCCTGCAAGGGGGAGAGTTTATGGCATCAATAGATATCAAGGATGCATATCTTCATGTGCCAATGTTTTCCGCACACCAAATGTATCTAAGGTTCGCGGTAGAGCGCCGCCATTTTCAATTTGTGGCTTTGCTGTTTGGGCTCGATGCAGCTCCTCGAATCTTCACAAAGATTCTAGACCCTCTCTTGGCAAACCTAAGAGCTCAGGGTATTCATGGCTTATCTAGACGATTTGCTTCTCATAGAGAAAACATTAGCGCTCCTGGACCACAGTGTTACCAGAACACTAGACCACCTGGAACACCTAGATTGGATTATAAACCTAGAAAAATCGTCCCTACAGCCTGCTACCAGGTTGGAGTACCTGGGTATGGTCATCGACACCGCTCAAGGCGGGGTGTTTCTACCAAGGTCAAAAGCCTTGGCCATTGGGGGTCTGATGCGCCTAATTCTGGGCAGAAGATCTTCCCCCATTCGGTTGTGCATGAGACTGTTAGGGAAAATGGTCGCCTCCTTCGAGGCCGTCCCATTCACCCAGTTCCACTCAAGGCCTCGGTAAAGATGCATCCTTGCGGCGTGGAACAGGAAGCCCCAGGCCTTGGATCTTCCTATATGTCTGTCCCCAGGGACACGCAAGAGTCTCGTTCGGTGGTTACAAACCGAGAATTTGCTGAGTGGCAAAACTTTTTCTTCCGCTTCCATGGAAGATTATTACGACAGATGCCAGCCTGATAGGCTGGGGAGCAGTGTTGGAGGAGACGTGCTCGCAGGGGAAATGGTCTGCGATCGAGAAGCTATTGCCCATAAATGTCTTGGAGATCCGGGCAGTTTATATGGCTCTCATAAAGTGGTCTTACAGACTACGGGGTCTCCCTGTTCGGGTTCAGTCCGACAATGCCATAGCAGTGGCCTATATCAATCACCAGGGTGGTACCAGAAGTGTGGTTGCACAAAAAGAGGTGAATCGCATACTTGCCTGGGCAGAAAGGCATGTTCCATCCCTTTCTGCAGTCTTCATTCCAGGAGTGGAAAATTGGCAGGCGGATTTTCTGAACCGCCAGCAGTTGTGCCCAGGAGAATGGGCTCTGTACCCCGACGTGCTTCAGAACATATGTCGCAGGTGGGGTACTCCAGATGTAGATCTGTTTGCATCCAGATTCAACAGAAAGCTGGACACATTTGTGTCAAGGACAAGAGATGCACTCGCTCAGGGGTCGGATGCTCTGACAGTTCCCTGGGATCAGTACAATCTAATTTATGTCTTCCCCTCCCGTGCCCGCTTCTGTCACGGTTCCTGGGAAGAATCAAGAGGGAAACAAAGTCGGTGCTTTTGGTAGCCCCGGCTTGGCCCAGGCGACCTTGGTATGCAAAGATCATGAAGTTGGCAGTAGGCAGGCCATGGATCCTTCCTCTCTGGTCAGATCTGCTCTCACAGGGTCCAATTTACCATCCTACTTTACACAGTCTGAATTTGACAGTTTGGCTGCTGAGACCCACATTCTGAGGGATCGTGGGCTTTCGAGGCCAGTCCTTTCTACTCTGGTCAATGCCAGAAAGCCGGCCTCCAGGCTTATTTACTACAAAATCTGGAAGGCATATGTTTCCTGGTGTGAACTCAGGGAATGGCATCCTAGAAAGTATGTCATTAGCAGGATCTTTGCCTTTCTCCAGTCAGGCCTAGAAATGAATTTGGTCGTAAGCACTATCAAGGTGCAGATTTCGGCCTTGTCAGTGTTTTTTCAGAAGCCACTTGCATCACATTCCCTGGTGCGGGCTTTCATCCAGGGGGCCATGCGGATAAGACCGCCAGTCAAACCTCCGGTATGCCCATGGGATCTGAATTTGGTTCTCTCGGCTTTGCAGGGGCAACCATTTGAACCTTTGCATCTGGCTTCATTAGTTCTTTTGACAAAAAAATTGTTTTTCTTGGTAGCCATTTCCTCGGCTAGGAGAGTGTCAGAGCTAGCAGCTCTCTCCAGCAAGGAACCGTATCTAATTATTCATAAGGACCAGGTGGTAATGCGTCCCAGCAGGTCCTTTCTGCCTAAGGTGGTTTTGGGATTCCATTTGAATCAAGATCTAATCCTACCATCCTTTTTTCCGGATCCACAGTCCGCAGAAGAAGAATCTTTGCACACTTTAGATGTGGTAATTTATTTTGCCGGAAGGCCCGAGGAAGGGCCAAGCGGCATCAAAATCCACTCTCTCACGGTGGACTAGACAGGTTATGTCTCAGGCCTATAGTGTAAAGGGGAAGATTCCTCCTTTTCAAGTGAAAGCGCACTCTACTAGGGCTATAAGTGCTGCTTGAGCAGTACATCACCAGGTCTCCCTGGCTCAGATCTGTAAGGCCGCGTACACATGGGCGGACTGTTCGCCCAACTTTGTCCGCTGAACAGTGTTTCAGCGGACAGTCCGCTCGTGTTTTGGCTTCAGCGGACAGTTTCAGCGGACAGTCTGACGAACAAAGTTTTTCGGAATTTCCGTAAAACTGTCCGCTGAAACTTGGTTTGAGTGGACAGTCCGCTCGTGTGTAGGCTTGTTCGTCAAACTAAGTTCCGCGCATACTCAGAAAGGATTTACACGCCGAAGGTTGCATTGCAGTGTATAGGACGTCGTTTTCTAGTCCCGTCGTACGTGCCGTTCACGTCATCGCGCACGGTTTCAGCGGACTGTTCGTTCATCGTGTGTGGTCAAGTCCGTTCATGCTAATTTTGAGCGGACTGTTTGTCAAACTGTTTGACGAACAAAGTTGGGCGAACAGTCCGCCCGTGTGTACGCGGCCTAAGGCTGCAACTTGGTCATCAGTCCACACATTCACCAGATTCTATCAGGTGGATGTCAGAGGGCAAGAGGAGATCGCCTTTGGGTGCAGTGTACTGCAGGCTGCAGTTTAGATCCTCTGGTCCATGGCTGTCTATATTTCTGATCTGTGTCTCCCTCCCCTCAAACTGAGCATTGCTTTGGGACATCCCACTATGTAATGAAGCTCCTGTGTCCCATGATGTATGATCAAGAAAATAGGATTTTTATATACAGCTTATCTGTAAAATCCTTTTGTTGAGAAGTGCATCACGGGACACAGGGCTCCCGCCCCTCTTGGGTTTTACGTGGTTTCTTATTGCTTTGCTACAAAACTGAGGTGCCTCCCATATGGGAGGGGTTATATAGGGGAGGAATTCTCCTTAATTGGGGTTAACCAGTGTCCAATCACCAGAGGTGCCTATATAACCCACTATGTAATGAAGCTCCTGTGTCCCATGATGTACTTCTCAAGAAGAGGATTTTACAGGTAAATTGTATATAAAAATCCTATTTTCCAAATTGTGGCAGCAAGATGAAGAGAGAAAGAAGGGAAATGCCACTAGACATGTGCGCTGTTTTTTCGTTTGGTTCCGTACGGAAAAAATCGTATTTCTTAATTTGTGTACGAAATTCAATTTGGATTCGTAAGTAATATGAATTTTCTTTACATTCATAAACTTTTTGTTAAATAACGAAAGTTTGTTATGATAAACTTATCATTATGAGGGACTACCACCATCCCTGTGCTGTGCGGACTTGCTGGGTTTTTAACCTTTAGTTTCGTTAACTTTTCATAAAAATAACGAAAGTTCGTTATGATGAATTTATCATCATGAAGGGTTCCCACCATCCATGTTCTGTGCTGACTTACTGTGTTTTTAACTTTTAGGCTTGTTAACTTTTCGCAACAATTCCGAATGTTCGTTATGATGAATTTATCATTATGAGGGGTTCCCACCATCCCTGTGTTGTGCTGACTTCCTCTGATTGGTGAACAAAACACCAGTCACGTTTCTGTTAATTTGGATCCGAAATTCATTAACAAAATTTTGTATTTTGTATGAAATTCGTAAGCATAGAAATTCCCATCATCCCCGTGCTGAGTTCCCAGGTCTGTACACTTGCTGTGCCCATTATGAGGCGTTCCCACCATCCCTATGCTGAGTTCCCGGGTCTGAGTGTACACTCGCTGTGCCCATTATGAGGGGTTCCCACAATCCCTGTGCTGGGCTGACTTCCTGGATTTTTAAACTTTAGTTACGTTGACTTTTTGTTAAAATAACGAAAGTCTATTATGATGAATTTATCATTATGAGGGGGTCCCACCATCCCTGTGCTGTGCTGACTTTCTCTGATTGGTGAACAAAACACCAGTCATGTTTCTGTTAATTTGGATCCGAAATTCTGAAACTTTGTATTTAGTATGAAATTTGCAAGCATAGAAATTCCCACAGGGTTCTCACCATCCCTGTGCTGAGTTCCCAGGTTTGTACACCTGCTGTGTGTCCGTTATGAGGGGTTCTCACCATCCCTGTACTGAATTCCCTGGTCTGTACACCCACTGTGCCCATTATGAGGGGTTCTCACCATCCCTGTGCTGAGTTCCCAGGTCTGTACACCTGCTGTGTGTCCATTATGAGGGGTTCCCACCATCCCTGTGCTGAGTTCCCATTTCTGAGTGTACACCCGCCGTGCCCATTATGAGGGGTTCCCACCATCCCTGTGCTGTGCTGACCTCCTCTGATTGGTGAACAAAACACCAGTCATGTTTCTGTTAATTTGGATCCGAAATTCGTTAATGAAATTTCGTATTTCACATGAAATTCGTAAGCAAAGAAATTCCCATAGGGTTCCCACCATCCCTGTTCTGACTTCCTGGGGTTTCAACTTTTAGGTTCAACTTTTTGTAACAATTACGAATTTTCGTTATGATGAATTTATCATTATGAGGGGTTCCCACCATCCCTGTGCTGACTTCCTGGGTTTTTTAGGTTTGTTAACTTTTCGTTAATTACGTATTTTTGTTATGAATTTGGATCCGAAATTCGTAAACAAAATTTCGTAATTCGTTCGGAATTTGTGTGCATAAAAATTTGTATTTCGGGTTTGTACGAATGTACGGATTTTTGGAAATTCATTAGAATTTTCAGAAATTCGTACGAATTGTCGTTTCGTACGAAACTAATCGCACATGTCTAGATGCCGCCCCTTCTGCCCCTGGCACAGAGCAATTTTTTGCAGTTTATCCTGTCAGAACCCAAATCGTTTTTGAAGGTAATGCTGTTGACAGTAAGTCTCAAATGAAATGGCATGTACCTTTTAGTCCCCAAGATATGAGAGCCATATTAGAGGGATTGGGAGATCCTAGAAAGAATCCAATTGGGTTTGCAAACAAACTTAGTGCTGTACAGGAAGCATATGAGGCTTCTGCTACTGACATTCATCAGATTCTTATTAAAGCAGTGGGAAGCAACAGGTCAGTATAGGCCAGTAGCAGAAGCGCGTTAAAAATTGGAGGATAGTGGGGTGTGGCAGGGTGGGGTTGGTTGGTCCTTAGGATTTGCTAGGAAGGGTGTGGGGATTCTAGAATCATTCGTCTTGGGACAGCAACCGACATTCTCAGCAACCAACGACATTCTATGATGGAAGATTTAGAGGCGATGCTGAACACTATCCGGGTGGCTGCGGTTGCTAACGGGCCGCAATGGCTGCGTACCCAACTGGCGGGTATTTTGCCGGGGCCTGGACAGGTGAATGCTACACCTGCCCCTGAACGTCAGCACGCTAGGAGGTCATGGAGTGTTTGAGCCTGCAATTGACCCCAAGGGGTTGGCGCCACGCTGGGACCCTTCAGCCTCTGCGGCCAAGAGAACGCCTTCTTGGGCCGGGAGTGCTGGGAGGAATCCCCTTCACAGGCGTGCCCCCGGGAGGCATATCGGGTCTTCTGCCCGCTCCGCCCCCCCTTTTCGGATTCTCAGTCAGGACCATGTGGCCTCCACAGGCTCCAGGCCTGTCGTCTGAGTGGCCCTGCGGGGGAGAGGTCCCTGCCCAGTGCTGGCCTGATGCCTGGGACGGCCGGGACTGCCAGGAAGAGAAGCAGAGGTTCGTCAGGAGGATACGCCGGCACTGCTACTGCTCACTGGGCCAGCGTACCTCTCCTGTCAGTGGATCCAGGCAGGAAGAGGTGATCCGATCGGAAGGGGAGCTCTCCTCGATGGAGGAGGGTGAAGAGCCCACAACTGTCGCGGAGAGGCGTCCTGGATCTGGAACAACGGCTGTGGGGGAGGGGCAGCCCGATGTGTATGATCAGTGTTTGTCTGTGTCAGCGTCTGATGTTACTTGTGCTGTGCCTGGGTATGGGAAGGAGAGACAGGCTCTAGAGGGTGGCTGTGCTCATGTATCAGGGTTGAGCCAGGCTGTGGGGGCGGGGCTGAGCCAAGCGTCCGGGGGGGCTCAGGGATGGAAGTACCCCAGCAGGCAGCGGCTGCTGCAGGGGGTGTGTGACTAGTTTTTTACAGGCTTTTTTAGCCTGGTTCAGCGAGGCGCTGGCCCAGTGTGAAGCGGGCACTGGACCCGTGGGGGGTTTTCCCAGCATCGGCTTGGACGACGGCACCGATCCCAGCTGCTCCACTGGGGCCGGTGGCCAGCCTGGGGGGGACAGCGGCCCCTGCTGGACAGGTGGGCGGGGAGGTGCAGCTGGGTGGGGAGAAGGTTAGGGAGGTGCAGCTGGGTGGGGAGAAGGTTTCAGGAGTGGGGTCGTCTCAGGCCCAGGACAAGGCGCCGGATGCGAGCAAGAAAGCTTCGGGCGACGCGGACGGCGTGCATTTGGCTGATGCGGCCAAATGCAAAGTTTATGTGTGCTTCGAGGGCCCGCTGGGAGCTCATTTGAAGCCAGAGGTGAGGGAGCGAATTTGTATGGGTGAGTACATTGAAATTTTTTCCCTCTTGCCCTTGGAAAAGTTTAATCTGGACAAGGTCAAGCCAGATGAAAGTAAAAATGAGGAGGAAGAAAAACGACGTTACAGGCTTATTCCTAGGACGTTTGGTAATTGGCTCTAAGCGTTCAATATTCTAGCCAGCGTGATTGGTGAGAAGGCTCCTGAGCAGTGCTCTCCACTGTTTTGTTATGCGTACGCAATAGGAGAAGCCCATTGGGTGTATGGCGGCGTGTCCTGGTTGTGCTACGACGAGCAATTCAGGCAACGGAAGGCAGTCAGGCCGTCAATTTGGTGGGACCACAAGGATATAAGCTTGTGGATGAAATTGATGACCCAGGTGTGGGCCTCGAACACCCCCTTTCCAGGGGGGGCTGGTGGCGGTGCAGGAACCTTGTTGTCATTGTCCAGAAAGCGGAGGGGTTTCTGCTGGCAGTTCAATGAAGGGAATTGCAAGTGTGGTGAGTCTGGAAAGAGGGAGGACGCCGGGGAAAGTGGAAAGATTGGCTCCCTTCCTAAGTAGGTATCCGGATCGGACGGTGGTGGATCTTCTTTTACTGGGTTTTTCCGTGGGTTTTGTAATTCCTAGCACATTGGCCAGCGTTCCTCCAGTCCCTAAGAATTTGATGTCCACGTGGCAACACCCGGACGTGGTGTCTGCTAAACTGGCCAAGGAGGTGGCTTTGGGTAGGATGGCTGGTCCTTTTGGGGCACCCCCACTTGACAACTTGGTTGTCTCTCCATTGGGGATGGTTCCTAAGAAGGAACCCAATTCCTTCAGGTTGATACTCCATCTCTCCTACCCAAAAGGTTTTTCGGTCAATGATGCCATGGCCAGGGAGCCCTCTTAGCGAAAACCGACATTGAGTCGGCTTTCCGCCTTCTTCAAGTTCATCCCAGCAGCTTCTGGCTGTTGGGTTGCATGTGGAAGGGTCAGTATTACGTGGATTAATGCCTGCCAATGGGCTGTTCTGTTTTGTGCTCTTTCTTCGAGACTTTTAGCTAGTTTCTGGAATAGGCGGTGAAGGACGTGTCTGGCTTGCACTCCATAATTCACTACCTGGATGGCTTTTTGGTGATCGGCCCTTCAGGGGGCAGGGTGTGCCATACTCTGTTAGCCACGTTGCGGAGGACAAAACGGAAGGTCCGCTTACGACTATCAGATTCCTAGGGATAGTGATTGACACGGTGTGGATGGAATGCCGGTTGCCCCTGGACAAGGTGGAGGACCTGCGGGCTTCAGTGTCTGCGGCTCTTGCTTGCAACAAGATTCAGTTGCGTGTCCTGCAGTCATTGCTGGGCAGACTGAATTTTGCGTGCCCCATTATGCCCATTGGCAGGATTTTCTGTAGAAGATTGGCAGCGGCCATATCCGGGGTCCGGGCATCGCATCATTTTGTGTGGCTGTCTAAAGAGCACAAGGCCGATTTGGGGGTATGGATGTTGTTCTTGGAACAGTTTAACGGTAGGTCCGTGTGGATGGATAGAATGGTTTTGGCGTGCGACTTACAGCTGTTTACGGACGCTGCAGGGGCCATAGGTTATGGAGCTATTTTTGGCAGGCAGTGGAGTGCCTGCAGATGGCCTGGATCGTGGCGTGCGGTCGACTTGTTAGGCAATATGGTACTGTTGGAGTTGTTCTTTCCGATAGTACTGGCAGTAGAGATTTGGCAACATGAATTCAGAAACAAACGCGTTTGGTTTCATTGCGACAATTTGGGGGTGGTGCAAGCCGTCAACAAGGTGTCGGCTTCTTCACCTCCTGTCGTGAGATTCATCTGGTTTATCGCTTGGTGAGCTTTGCCAAATAATTGTCCCTGTGCTGGCGTAAGTCACGGCTTATGAGGCAAGGTGGTGCCAGATACAGACAGTGAAGTCAATGGTGCCTTCAAAAATCCTATGCAGTTATGTATTACCAGATTATTACGGATGTTTTAAATGCTTTAAAAATGTTTCTGTTATGTTTTGATAATAAAAGGCTGCTATGGCCATTTAAACCCAAATTTCTGGTCTATTTACGGGTCAGTTATAGGTGAACAGGTAAATGGCATTCAGCCTGGAATTGGGCAATACACCAGACATGGCTATATACTTAAAGAATGTGGTGTAGAAATCAAAAATCTAGGTAAGATGGTTAGTGATCGAGAGGTTTGTGGGAAATTGAAGGAAAAATTGCCCCAAATATATGGACAAACCACATATGCTGAATTTATGAATTCTAAGCAAGGGGCAGAGGAAGCAGAGGGGGCTTATTGGAGGAGGTTAAGCGATATGGCTGAGGAAGCAGGCATTAAAATAGAGGAAGAGAAGGCGGGAGAAACTGCAAGTCCATCTACACAACTGGTGAAACAAAGGTTTCTTGATGATTTAATACCCCAGTTGAAAGAAAAGTTGTTCACAGCAAGGCCTGAGGCAGGCAATATATATATTCGAGACGTTCTGCCTATCCTGTTATCCATAGAAAACAGGATTAACCAAAAATACAGCAAACCCAAGATTATGTACATGGGGAAGTGGAGAGGAAGAGGAAGAGGCAAAGGCAATTTCGGAAATCATGGCAATCGGGGACCAATTATATGTTATAATTGTAATGGGGAAGGACAAATAGCCAAATTCTGCCATCTTCCTGACCGTAGACTGGAAAAGAGCTTAGAGGCCTCACGCTGATCCCAGTTCTCTGCCAAAAGCAGTGGATTAGGCATAGGAAAATGGCATGGCAGTATCAATCATGTTAAATATGGGAGACAATGGTCCCACGGCGAGACTAAAAGTATTTTTACAAGAACTCCCCTATCCTGGAGGAGAAACAGATTTAACCTATTTAATAGATACTAGTGCAAGCTGAAGTGTTTTTAATATAGAGGACTTACCTCCAGACCTGGTTGGAAGTTTGGGTATCGGCCCTCTCAGAGCCAATCAGCGGGAGTGACGGGGCCCGCTGTGGAGTCTGGGAGGGGGTACTTAAACGGGTGTGGGTCACGTGTTGAGGGTTCCGGAGTCGTTTGAGAGACCCGTGTGGTCTGGTCTGGTTCCAGGACCGGGGTAGCCCCCTGAGGGGTCCCGGTCACGGGGTGTTCGACACCCCGCAACATGTTCCTGTCAGTGGCCCCTGATAGACCTGCCTCGTCTGGGGTAGGGAGCCGTCTGTTCCTGAGTCTCAGAGCCTGCTGGTCCGAGGGTCAGTAACTGAGGGAGGAATCAAAGTGTCCGGGTGTTTTCTCGGCTTGGGGGGACACCGCAGCTCGTGGAAGTGACCGGGGGAGGACTCTTCGGAGGAGGGCCGGCAAGTGGCATCCTGAGAAGTGCCTGGTTACTGAGTTGAGAAGGACATTGACGAATTCACACTTTTCCAGTATCATAAAAAAGACAGGAAATATTTCAGGTACGGAGGAAAAAGATTCCTGTTTGCCCTTAGTTATTTGTTCAAGTTTGAGTCAACATGCTGACTGCCATGATCTCTGGCTAGAGATTTGTTCAGCCTTGAAGTACCCAGCTGCGAGTGGCTACTCTCTGGGTGGAAATAGAGACTTTGCTAGACCTGCAGTCCCTAAGTTCTTCACCCATGCCCTCTGTTCCCTAAAAGAACTGTGTTAATTGAAAGTTCTACTGTAAAATAAAACCCTTTTTAAAGGACTTCATCTGTGTCAGTGTACAAGTCGTTGGGTATCAACCCTGGGAACCCCTAGAAGTGGAAGAGCAGGCCAAGAGAAGGTAACCGGTAAGCCCATTCAGTCAAGGCCGCCCTGCAACGGGTTATGGCCGCTACATCTACAAATGTTATCTCGGCCTAACCGGGACCTCTACTGATTTGGTTGAGTCTAAGCCACTTAAACTCAGGCTAGGACAGCAAACAGAAATTGTCACTAAAGTTTTAGTTTCAGACACAGTTCCTATCAATCTTTTGGGAGCTGACATTTTGAACCAAATTTTAGCAAACATAGACTACACTCCTACAGGAGTTCAAATGGTCAGTAGTCTGTCAGGAGAAGTTTTAAATTCTGCCTATGGATTATTGTTAATCCAAGACTCCACTCAGCTATTTCCACCAGAATTGAAAGTTATTCCCGCTGCACTCCAGTCATGATAAAAATGAAACCAGGAGCCCATCTCCCACAGATTAAGATTACTTATCATTTATGACATATCCTGAAACATACACCTGATGAAGGTGTAATTTAAGCACTTAGCAAAATCACACAGCAAGTATAATATTAGATAATGTTAATAAAATGTTATTAAATCCCTTAGATGACTCTTATCTGGGCTCCTCCATCATGAGAAGAACATGAGAATAATGTTGGAGAATATTCTGGAAATAATAAGTGTTCCCTATCACCCCGGCAATAATTTACATCTTTCTAGCAGTGACTGAAGAGGACTGTGAATATTCTGATAGTTGTACAATGTGAAGTTTATTATACATCATCCTACAGACAGCTAGGTGTAGGGAGGAGCCTGCATTGTCCAATCAGATCTGATCACATTTACATTGATGTCTGCTCTTTGTATTTAATACACAGGGGAGATAGAATACAATCCAGAGATCTGTGGCTGAGTCACCTGCACCATGTCGTGGTCTGTCCTATTCATCACCTCTCTATTATTCTACACAAGTAAGAGGGGAAATGGGTTATTAATATCTAAGCTGGAGACCAGCTATAGGAGAAAAAGAGAGTTTAATGTATATATTACAAGTGATCCCTGCTGTACTTTTTATATGAATTTATTTCTGTATTTCAGATTGTTCTGCTCAGGTGAGTGTGACCCAACCAGCCGCTCAATCCGTCTCTCCTGGGAACACGGTGACATTGTCTTGTACACTTACTGGGTTCAGTGTAGGTGATCGTACTGTGTACTGGTATCAGCAGAAAACAGGGGACAGACCCCGATATCTGTTATATTATTACAGTGACAGTAGCAAACACCAAGGAGCCGGGGTCCCTGATCGGTTCTCTGGATCCAAAGACACCCCAAAGAACACAGGACATTTAACCATTAAGTCAGCGATGTTAGAAGATGAAGCCAATTATTATTGCTGTTTGTGGTATCAGGCTGGCAGCGTGTTGCACACTGATACACTATAAGGAGGAAGTTATACACAATACTTACACAGGACTGGGTCATTTCCCAATAGCAGATTATATTTTAGAACTTCTATTACATAACCTCTTTTTTAGTTTTTCTTTTGTATTGTGTTTATCATTTAGGCCCCTTTCACACTAACGTCCCGTTCAGGCCCGCCTGTCAGTTTTTCAGGCGGACCTGAACGGGTGCTCCATAGAGCTCTATGGAGCGTCGGATGTCAGCGGTGACATGTCCGCTGACATCCGACCCGCTCCAATCCGAAAAAGTGTGACGGAGGAAAAAGCTATTTTTCCATCCGTCTGCGGATCGGATCGGATGACGACGGGCACTGCGGTCCGTCGTCATCCGATCTCCCATAGGGGAGAGCGGCGCTGTGACAGGTCCGTCCCTGCACAGTGTGCGGAGACAGACCTGTCATCTCCCTGCTCAGCGGGGATCGGCGGAGTGATCCCCGCTGAGCAAACGGACATCCACGGGGCGGATCAGAACTGATCCGCCCCGTGTGAAAGGACCCTTACTCATATGCCAATTTAGAGCAGTAACAAGGTATATACAGTATAACCAGAAATTTAAAGCAGTATTAAACCTAAAAGCAAACATTTATTATATTGCAGCCTACAAATTCTTGTCAATCACAGCCAATGAAGAGAGAGAGGGGGCAGGGCCAAGCAGTGGCTCTATGTGTCTTATGGAGCTTGGGAGCGAGCATGCAGAGGTGCCACCCGGGCAAGCAGCTTTCTCTGGGGACACTGCTCAAGTAGGAGGAACCAGGAGCCAGCGACTGACAATGCTGTTGTCTGCTTTGCCTCCTGTGCTCATCTTTCAGGGTTGTAGAGGAATGAGCACAGGAGGCACAGCAGACTAATACAGGAGATGTGTCAGATCACCAGGAGAAAACTGAGGGAAAGAAAAAACAAGTACTGTAATGATTGATAAGCTGCAGTATAATAAATTTTTGGTTTTGGATTTATTACTACTTTAAATATGATTCCAAGGTCTCTTGCAGTATGATAGTTGTACATACCAAACAACGCTATTTTCAAAGATATTACTAGGTTTTAAAAAAAATCTTGACATTTCTTACAGTGATTATTAGCACATTTGAACTGTCTTCCAGTCCACAATCAATAAGTGTATTAATAAGACCGTGTGTAATGTCACACAGGATGAATCTAAACACATCATGTGTTATATTGATGAAAATACACTCACCGGCCACTTTATTAGATAGTCCTGTTTAATTGCTTGGTAACATAAATCAGCCAATCACATGGCAGCAACTCAATGCATTTAGACATCCAAACATAGTGAAGACAACTTGCTGAAGTACAAACCGAGCATCAGAATGGGGAAGAAAAGGGGATTTAGGTGACTGAAGGTGGCATGGTTGCTGGTGCCAAACAGGTTAGTCTGAGTATTTCAAAAACTGCAGATCTACTGGGATTTTCACACACAACCATCTCTAGAATCCAAAAAAGAGAAAATATCCAGTGAGCGGCAATTGTGTGGATGAAAATGCCTTGTTGATGTCAGAAATCAGAGGAGAATGGACAGATGGTTCCAGATGATCGAAAGGCAACAGTAATGCTCGGTTCACATATGAGCCGCATGCTCAGAATTTAAACAGCATGAAAGCATGGATCCATCCTGCCTTGTATCACTGGTTCAGGCTGGTGGTGGTGGTGTAATGGTGTGGGGGGATGTTTTCTTGGAACGCTTTGGGTCCCTTAGTACCAATTGTGCATCGTTTAAATGCCACGACCTACCTGAGTATTGTTGCTGACCATTAGTGATGGACGAACTTCCGACGGGACGTTTCGCGAAAGCGAAATGCGAACGGACCCAAACGTTCGCGAAACCGAACGTTCGCCGCGGGCCCCATTGACTTCAATGGGAGGCGAACTTTGCAAACCTTCATGTCGAATTTGCGGCCACGTGGTAATTATTAGGGGGTAAAACGTAGTCCCACCATCTGGACAATGACATAATACATGTATGAGGTGAATTTGGGATCGATAACTACAAGCATTTTTATTTTATTTGGGAAATTGTTCTAACAATTCAGGACTATGGAGCTAATGAAGGCAATGGAGGAGAGGGAAGGTCAGGGACCAGGGTAGGCAAAGAAGAGGGTGCAGGAGATGATCACCAGCAGCGTGACATACCGGAATGACACATGCACCGTGATAGAGGCATCTGACAGCAGCACCGTAATACAGAGCACTGACAGCAGCACCGTGACATACAGCGCTGACAGCAGCACCGTGACATACAGCGCTGACAGCAGCACCGTGACATACAGCGCTGACAGCAGCACCGTGACATACAGCGCTGACAGCAGCACCGTGACATACAGCGCTGACAGCAGCACCGTGACATACAGCGCTGACAGCAGCACCGTGACATACAGCGCTGACAGCAGCACCGTGACATACAGCACTGACAGCAGCACCGTAAGCAGCCCCAGGAGGAAGTCAGCACAGCACAGGGATGGTGTGATCCCCTCATAATAAGAACCCCCAGGAGGAAGTCAGCACAGCACAGGGATAGTGTGATCCCTTCATAATAAGAACCCCCAGGAGGAAGTCAGCACAGCACAGGGATATCATAAGCAGCCCCAGTAGAAATATGACACCGCTCAACCTCTTCAAAGAGGAGGGTAGGGGCATATAGTACGGTGTGCTTTTTTGGGTCAAGGAAGTGAGCAGACTGTACGTCAGTCCCTATACCGCTGAAGGACTGCTGCAGTATAGGGCAGCGGTCAGCAGTGGTGCACGTCAACCCTATCTATTGTGGACCTATAGCGGTCCTTACAGAACAGCAGACTGTACCGCACTCAAGCCTATGTACCGTAGCACCCTATACCAAGTTACCAGTCCTTATAAGAACTTTTGTGGACCAAGCAGGTTGTGTATTAGTGTTTAGCAGACTGTACGTCAGTCCCTATACCGCTGAAGGACTGCTGCAGTATAGGGCAGCGGTCAGCAGTGGTGCACGTCAACCCTATCTATTGTGGACCGATAGCGGTCCTTACAGAACAGCAGACTGTACCGCACTCAAGCCTATGTACCGTAGCACCCTATACCAAGTTACCAGTCCTTATAAGAACTTTTGTGGACCAAGCAGGTTGTGTATTAGTGTTTAGCAGACTGTACGTCAGTCCCTATACCGCTGAAGGACTGCTGCAGTATAGGGCAGCGGTCAGCAGTGGTGCACGTCAACCCTATCTATTGTGGACCGATAGCGGTCCTTACAGAACAGCAGACTGTACCGCACTCAAGCCTATGTACCGTAGCACCCTATACCAAGTTACCAGTCCTTATAAGAACTTTTGTGGAACAAGCAGGTTGTGTGTTAGTGATTAGCAGACTGTACGTCAGTCCCTATACCGCTGAAGGACTGCTGCAGTATAGGGCAGCGGTCAGCAGTGGTGCACGTCAACCCTATCTATTGTGGACCGATAGCGGTCCTTACAGAACAGCAGACTGTACCGCACTCAAGCCTATGTACCGTAGCACCCTATACCAAGTTACCAGTCCTTATAAGAACTTTTGTGGAACAAGCAGGTTGTGTGTTAGTGATTAGCAGACTGTACGTCAGTCCCTATACCGCTGAAGGACTGCTGCAGTATAGGGCAGCGGTCAGCAGTGGTGCACGTCAACCCTATCTATTGTGGACCGATAGCGGTCCTTACAGAACAGCAGACTGTACCGCACTCAAGCCTATGTACCGTAGCACCCTATACCAAGTTACCAGTCCTTATAAGAACTTTTGTGGAACAAGTGAGTTGTGAATGTTTAGCAGACTGCAGCAGAAGGGCAGCAGTCAAGTATAATATCCTTTCTATATTTGGAAGAAAGAATATTATACATGTACAAGCCTATTACTGTACCACTGATACCAGTCCTGAAAAGAACCTTTGTGGAACTAATAATAACAGCAAGTCTTTAAAATTACCCTCACTGCCTGACAACACTGCTTCCTTCCTGTCCCTATACAAATTGGCAAAAAAAGAGAACGATTAGTGGTTACTGGAACAGCTCTTTTGTGGACCTTGATAGTAACAGCTAATGATGATGATGATGATGATGATGATGAAAGACTAATCTGGCTGTCCCTGTAGCATACACCGTCCTTTCCCTTTCTCTAAACTAACAAAAGACACTCAGGCTGCTGCAAGAATCAGCAGCACAGCAAACCTATCAACACCTAACACCTATACCAGTCCTGAAAAGAACTTTTGTGTACCAAATAGCTAGTGGTTTATCTCTCCCTACTCCACACAGGAACCTGTCCCTATCGTAACAGAAGAAAGAATGTAAAATGGCCACCGGATCGGGTGTATTTATAGGTTAGGGGGAATGTCCAAGTGTCCATGTGCTGTCATGTCTCAATTGGCTGTCCTGTATCACATGATAAACGTGTCACCAAAGGTTAAAGTTCTTGTATACATTAAACACGTAAGTCCGCCGCGGCGAACGACGGAAAAAGGCGTTCGAACGTGCGGACCGCGAATGTCGGAAATTCGCCGCGAAACGACCGCCGGGCGAAACGTTCGTCCATCACTACTGACCATGTCCATCCCTTTATGACTACAGTGTACCCATCTTCTGATGCATACTTCCAGCAGGATAATGCACCATGTCACAAAGCTCAGATCATCTCACCACTGGTTTCTTGAACATGACGATGAGGTTTCTGTTTTCCAATGGCCTCCACAGTCATCAGATCTCAATCCAATAGAGCACCTTTGGGATGTGGTGGAATGGGAGATTCGCATCATGGATGTGCAGCTCACAAATCTGCTGCAACTGCGTGAGGCTATCATGTCCATATGGACCAAAATCTCTGAGGAATGTTTCCAACACCTTGTTGAATCTATGCCATGAAGAATTAAGGCAAAAGGGGGTCCGACCCGATACAAGGAGGTATACCTAATAAAGTGGCCAGTGAGTGTATATTTTAACCCCTTCCCGCCGAGCGTACGCAGATCTGCGTACTCGGCTTCCGGGGGGTATACCGGGATGATGCCCGCACCTGCAGGCATCATCCCGGTACCGTTTTCTTCAGCAGGCGATTGGCTTTCCAGCCATAACAACCGATGCGGCTAAAAGCCGCTCGGCTGTTATGCCGGAGGAGCGGGAGGGGACGTCCCCCCCTCCCGCCGCCTCCCGCCGCTGTTACCGGTGCTCCCGTTCGATCGGGAGCACCGATTCAACTTGCACTGCCTCCGGCCGCTGGGGAGGAACTGGAACGAAGCCGTAATCGGCTTCGTTCCAGTCTCCTCATAGTAAACACGGAAGCGACGTCATGACGTCACTTCCCGTTTACTCGGCTGCCAATGGCGCCGGTTTTAAAAAAATATCCGGTATTCAGAATCGCCGTTTTCGGCGATCTGAATACACTGAAGTGTAAAGGAGGGGTGGGGGGTCTTTTAGACCCCCGATCCCTCCATAAAGAGTACCTGTCACCGCCTATTACTGTCACAAGGGATGTTTACATTCCTTGTGACAGCAATAAAAGTGATCAAAATTTTTTTTTTTTTTTTTTTTAATTTAGTCATTTTAAAATAAATAAAATAAATAAAAAAATAAAAAAAAATTTTTTAAAGCGCCCGCCGTCCCCGCGAGCTCGCAAAGCAAAGAAAACGCATACGGAAGTCGCGCCCGCGTATGTAAACGGTGTTCAAATCACACATGTGAGGTATCGCCGCGATCGTCAGAGCGAGAGCAATAATTCTAGCACTAGACCTCCTCTGTAACGCTAACCTGGTAACCGTAAAAAATGTTTAAAGCGTCGCCTATTGAGATTTTTAGGTACCGTACTTTGTCGTCAATCCACAAGTGCGCGCAATTATAAAGTGTGACATGTTTGGTATCTATTTACTCGGCGTAACATTATCTTTCACATTATGCAAAAAAAATGGGATAATTTTACTGTTTTTTTTTTTTTTTAATTCATGAAAGTGTCCCTTTTCCCAAAAAGTTGCATTTAAAACACCGCTGCGCAAATACCGTGTGACATAAAATATTGCAACAATCGCCGTTTTATTCTCTAGAGTCTCTGTTAAAAAAATATATATAATGTTTGGGGGTTCCAAGTAATTTTCTAGTAGAAAATATGGATTTTAACTTGTAAACACCAAATTCCAAAAATAGGCTTAGTCATGAAAGGGATAATGTTTAAGGTAGTTGTAAAATCTGTTACACCACTTGTACCTACAGGTAAGCTTATAATAAAACTTACCTGTAGGTACTGTAAATATCTTGTAAACCTGCACGGTTTAGGAGATATTTACCATAAACACTTGTGACATCATCGGCACATGTGCACTAAAGAAACAGCTTGATCATGCCATTTCTAAAGGGCTTATGCCATGACCGAAGGCTCCCGCACGCATGCGTGGGAGTGACATCATCGCAACTCCGGCCAATCACAAAGCCCAACCCAGAAATAACTCCGGGAGACGTGTCGCCGGTCACAGCAGTGTGCAGGGACCGCTGCAACAGCTTTGATCTAAGGTAAGTATTTCATAATGAGCTAGTAAAATGCGATGCATACTAGCTCATTATGCCTTTGTCTTGCAGGTTTTAATTTTTTTTTTCAGATGGGTTTACAACCACTTTAAATTTAGAGCCTAATACAAGATTTTATTTCCAATTGTTCTCTCATACATTACATGCGTAGTTCTATATAAGCAACACAATGTATTGTACAATAATTTGTAAAATATCCCATATCTTTTTCTTCATCCTTCAAGGAACACCATTCACCAATGATGTCGCTGCTGTGTCTCAGCCAATCAGGAGGAAGAGTCTCGGACGACTAAGACACTCATGAACATCGCTGGACAGAGATGGGGCTCAGGTAAGTATTGGGAAGGGGGCTACTGCACACAGAAGGCTTTTTATCTTAGTGCATAGCATGCATTAAGGTAGAAAACCTTCTTACTTTAGAACTCCTTTAAAACTCAAAAATGGTTCAATGATAAAATCCCACTTTACTAGCTTGAAGAATTTCTTAAATACAATTCACAGATGTGCCTTGAAAAGATTGCACCAATGTGTTCCACCACCTTCAGGTTACATGTTCACTTTAATATCTGACCTAAGAAAAACAGATCAGTAAATACTCAATCAGATCAGTATCCAGGATCCCAAGTAAGACATGTCCCCCCAGGTAAGTAATGTAGGTCTTCGTCGGTATCTCACTCAGATGGATCAACACTTAAAAAGTCTTCCCACAGTGCAGTATTAACTTTATTATTAAAAATAAATAGGCTAAAATGTCACTCACAATTAAAAAGGGCTCCAAAACTCATTAACAGCAGGTGTGGACAAACTAGATGTACCAATATGTCAGACTTCTGTCCGCAACTGGAAGTGACATCAGCACGCTTCCGTCCCATGTGTTACATCACGCCCCATGTGACTTCATCAGGGATAGGAAGGTGGACTTATAACAGCCGGTTGTATATTCATAACCATAACAACTCATAAGTCGGCCATATTTGTGGAAACCGGCACACCAGGTGAATTATTGAAATTGACTACATTGTTTAATTTCATAGAATTTTTTGAATAAAGTAGTGCTACACTACTTTCTTACTTGAATGCTCTTGTGTTTTAGCCACTACACTGAAATAACATGTTTATATGCGTACATGTACACATACATACATTTTTCCAGTGCACCTTTTTTTATGCCCATAAATGCTTCTCTAAGGCTGGGTTCACATTGCAGTACGGAGCAGTTCACAGCAGGGGTCCGGTGTGTCCCTGTTCTCTGTTTCAGGTCTTTGGTCTGAATATTTGGCTGAATTCGGCCCTGAAATGGACCAGAAGACACACAGAACTCCTGTGCAATTCGCACCGGAGCCACTCCGGAGATGTGGATGTGTGAACCAGCTCCATCCTGTGTGAACAATCTCCTGACATGGAAATTGGATGCAGAGAAACCCCCATCCAATTCCCAATAGTGTGAACCCAGCCTAAAATATAAATCCAAACACAATCGTCTAATTGTCCTTCACAAACCATATGCATGGACACAGTCATTGACTAATAAAGAGCTGCATTCAGAGGCATAAAAAAAGAAAAATGATTCTAAAAGAGGATTTTTTTTCTGAGTGTGTGCACAAGGCCTAAAAGTTAAGATGGACAGATGTATCTAAAAATATTAGAGATGTATATACAGTCATCACAACAAATATCTCATAACAAAGCTCCCTGAATTTTGTACTTACAATTCAACATCACCATGTTATATATGCCCATTCATCTTCCCTGGCAATCATTAGCGTGAACGTTGGCATAGGGTGTCTGAAGGACAAGTAGGATGGTTAGAAACAAGAACATCTCCCATACAACTTCTGTTGGGCTTTGCCCCTTGCTGTCCCAATATGAAACTCTAGACGTGCGGTTTGTTTCGTTCCAAATCGAAATTCAGACAAATGTTTGGTTATTCAGAGATTCGGATGTATCCAACTTTCTGAATTACAATAGTATACAAATTTTAACGAATTTTAATGAAATAATGAAATTACATTTTCTCCAATTTTAATTGAACAGAATAGAATAGAAAAAAAGAAGAATAAAATAAAAAGAATATAACCATCTTCTGAAATACGAATGTATAATAGAATACATTAGAATAGATTTGAATAGAATAGAAGAGAATAGACACAATGAATAAAATAGAAAAACAATAGAATCTAATAGAAAGAACATAACCTTCTTCCGAAATTCAAATTTCAAATAAAATAAATTCAAGTTCGAAAAGAAAAGAATAGAAAAGGTTAGAATAGAATCGATAAAAAGTAATAGAAAATAAAAGAATACTTACCAGTATGAATTTGAATAGAATAGATGAGAAAATCATGGAATAGAAAAAACAATAGAATAGAATAAAATAGAAAAATATAAACGTTTTCCAAAATTCAAATCTCAAATATACATTTGAATTCAAATAGAATTCAAATAGAACAGAATAGTACTAGAAAAGCTACAATTTCTGGGGATATTGTGTGAAGTGTTCTTGTCTCCACCTACTGGAGTGGGCGGAGTAACTGGGTGAAGTGGCTTGAGTAACTGTTGTGTGGTTGAAGTGGCTGAAGTAACTGAAAAGTGTTAAAAAGCTTAATATTTTCAAAAGTATAAATAGTAGTAAAAAAGTCAAAGAAGTCCCATCATAAGCTGAAAGAGCTGAACATTTTTTTTTTAAATTATTTTTTTCAAAAATGATTATTTTTTTCAAAAATGATTATTTTTTTCAAAAATGATTATTTTTTTCAAAAATGATTATTTTTTTCAAAAATTATTTTTTTTTCTAAAATTATTTTCTTTTAAAAAAAATTTATTTAAAAAAATTATATATTATTTTTCAAAAAAAAAATGTTATTATTATTTTTTTGTTCATGGGGTGGTCAGAATGTTTTGGCTGATCATGGGTTGGTCATAAAGTTTTGGCTGATCATGGGGGGGTCATAATGTTTTGGTTGATAATGGGGGGTCATAATGTTTTGGCTGATCATGGGGCGGTCATAATGTTTTGGCTGATCATGGTGGGGTCATAATGTTTTGACTGATCATGGGGTTGTCAGCTTTTGCCACCTCCCACTCTAATTTTGAACATTTCGCCATTCATTCCTATGGGCCAAATTTCGCCGCAAATACGACGATATTTTGTGAACCATTCGGCAAACGTTCCACAAGGTAATAGCACACCAATCAGGAACAATCTGGTAATTCGGTATATTGCTGTCTATGTAGTGTAAAAGCTGTGGGAGGAGTTAGGGTGGTAAATTTGGCTATAATAATAATAATAACTAGAAAAGCTACAATTTCTGGGGAAATTGTGTGAAGTGTTCTTTCCTCCACCTACTGGAGTGGGCGGAGTAACTGGGTGGAGTGGCTTGAGTAACTGTTGTGTGGTTGGAGTGGCTGGAGTAACTGTGAAAATTGTTAAAAAGCTTAATATTTTAAAAGTATAAATAGTAGTAAAAAAGTGGAAATCTTTTTTTTCAAAAATGATTTTTTTTTTCAAAAATTATTTTTTTTTTCAAAAATTATTTTTCTTTTCACGTTTTTTTTTTTTTTTCAAAAATGTTCTTTTTATTCAATATTTTTTTTTTTCAAATTTTTTTTTTTTTTCAATTATTAGTATTATTAGTATTTTTTTATGGGGTGGTCATAATGTTTTTGCTGATAATGGGGTGGTCATAAATTATTTGGCTGATCATATTGTGGACATACTGTTTGGCTGATCATGGTGTGGACATAATGTTTTGGCTGATCATAGGGTGGTCATAATGTTTTGGCTGATCATGGGGTGGTCATAATGTTTTGGCTGATCATGTGTTGGTCATAATATTTTGGCTGATCATGGGGTGGACATAATGTATTGGCTGATCATGGGGTTGGCAGCTTTTTTCACCTCCCATTCTAGTTTTGGACATTTCTCCATTCATTCATATGGGCCAAATTTTGCCGCAAAAACGACGATATTTCGTGAACCAGTCGGCGAAACATTCCACAAAGTAATAGCACACCAATCGGGAACAATCCGGTAATTCGGTATATTACTGTCTATGTATTGTAAAAAGCTGTGGGAGGAGTTAGGGTGGTAAGTTTGGCTATAATAATAATATATATGTGAGATAGCAGTAAGTGGTCTTGCTATGCAAGAACACTTAATAAAAAAGAAAAGAATTGAAAAATAATGAAATAGAAAAATCGATGTAGTACCGATGTGGGACTGATGTCGCAGAGCAAAGTAGGATGACAGTTGTAAGACTGTTGTGTAGTATCAGTGTGAACCCAGCCTTATAGTTGTCAAAACATGGTCATCGTGAACCATTGGTATTTTGTGAGTCCTTCAGGCATCAAAGTTATAAACACTTCACAAGGATTCATGCCGGTAGGAACCAGCAGCAAGTGTGAAGCATTACATAAAGCCCCTGGGCAGCCCCAGAAACACTTATGCCCTGTACACATGTTCGGACTTTCCGACGGAAAAATGTGCGATCAGATCGGCTCAGATTTTCGACACAAAGTTTGAGAGCTGGGTCTAAAATTTTCAGACAACAAAGTCCAATCATGTAAATTCTGATCATCTGTAGACAAGTCCAACGCACAAAGTGCCATGCATGTTCAGAATAAATGATGAGACGGAAGCGCTCGGTCTGGTAAAACTAATGTTCGTAATGGATATAGCACATTCGTCACGCTGCAATGTAAAAAATGATTTCATGAAGCGCATTCTCTTTATTTTCTTTATAATGCTAGAAGAATAACGTTTTTTTTGCTGCTCATATTCACACAGACTTCTCACAAACTTCTTTCTTTATTATTTTTCATGATTTAATGAATATAATATTTTTGTCAGATCTCCCGAATACCTACAGTACCTTGCGAAAGTATTCGGCCCCCTTGAACTTTTCAATCTTTTGCCACATTTCAGGCTTCAAACATAAAGATATAAAATTTAAATTTTTTGTGAAGAATCACCAATAAGTGGGACACAATTGTGAAGTGGAACGAAATCTATTGGATATTTTAAACTTTTACTGTTGTGGAGAAGTTTAAAGCCGGATTTGGATATAAAAAGATTTCCCAAGCTTTAAACATCCCAAGGAGCACTGTGCAAGCGATCATTTTGAAATGGAAGGAGTATCAGACCACTGCAAATCTACCAAGACCTGGCCGTCCCTCTAAACTTTCAGCTCAGACAAGGAGAAGACTGATCAGAGATGCAGCCAAGAGGCCCATGATCACTCTGGATGAACTGCAGAGAACTACAGCTGAGGTGGGATAGTCTGTCCATAGGACAACAATCAGTCATACACTGCACAAATCTGGCCTTTATGGAAGAGTGGCAAGAAGAAAGCCATTTCTCAAAGATATCCATAAAAAGTCTCGTCTAAAGTTTGCCACAAGCCACCTGGGAGACACACCAAACATGAGGAAGAAGGTGCTCTGGACAGATGAAACCAAAATCAAACTTTTTGCCCACAATGCAAAACGATATGTTTGGCGTAAAAGCAACACAGCTCATCACCCTCAACACACCATCCCCACTGTCAAACATGGTAGTGGCAGCATCATGGTTTGGGCCTGCTTTTCTTCAGCAGGGACAGGGAAGATGGTTAAAATTGAGGGGAAGATGGATGCAGCCAAATACAGGACCATTCTGGATGAAAACCTGTTGGAGTCTGCAAAAGACCTGAAACTGGGACGGAGATTTATCTTCCAACAAGACAATGATCCCAAACATACAGCAAAATCTACAAAGGAATGGTTCACAAATAAACGTATCCAGGTGTTAGAATGGCCAAGTCAAAGTCCAGACCTGAATCCAATCGAGAATCTGTGGAAAGAGCTGAAAACTGCTGTTCACAAACGCTCTCCATCCAACCTCACTGAGCTCGAGCTGTTTTGCAAGGAAGAATGGGCAAGAATTTCAGTCTCTCAAACTGATAGAGACATACCCCAAGCGACTTGCAGCTGTAATCGCAGCAAAAGGTGGCTCTACAAAATATTAACGCAAGAGGGCCGAATAATTTTGCACGCCCCACTTTTCATTTTTTAATTAGTTAAAAAAGTTTCAAAAATCCAATAGATTTCATTCCACTTCACAATTGTGTCCCACTTGTTGGTGATTCTTCACAAAAAATAAAAATGTTATATCTTTATGTTTGAAGCCTGAAATGTGGCAAAAGGTTGAAAGGTTCAAGGGGGCCGAATACTTTCGCAAGGCACTGTATTTTAGTTTTATGTTTTCAATATTTTTAAGTATTTTGTGGTTGTTTTTTTATTCAAGATCTCAATTTTTTTGTTATCTCCATAATTTTTTGTGGGTTTTGTGTGTCAAGTTTCCACAACACCATTATCTTGTATTTTGAAACCTCGAGGAAGTTGGTTGGTGTCCCTTGTTTTAATTTCACATTGTATTTAGAAAATGTACCTGCCTACTCACATATAAACTGTGATTTCTGAAGAAAAACACAGGAAAGTATTTCCAAAAAATAAATACACCTTTATTAGGGGGTCATAAGAAAATAAAGAGGAAGGCAACGCTGGAGAAACTGCTGAAATTGGCAAAGCCTTTGTACCCCAGGGCACACATCAACTATTTAAAGGCAAAATTGGTGGCCTGAGGAGTCCACCATATATAAGGGAGTAAAATCTGGTCCAGAAGTCCAAGAGATCAGAAACAGCAACAGATGACATCTATGTCCCCAGGCTGTGGTCATATAACAGCCTGCATCTTTTGTCAGACCAGACTGAACCCAGGCCATCACACTCTTGTCTTCCTTAGACACTTCCCTCCAGGCTGTGGCTCTGCTGTTGTAGTTGTGACAGGAGGTGGAAGAGGAGGAGGGCGATGGTCGACTTTCTGGCTGCCACTTGCCACAGCCTCCTCCCACAATTTTGTGCTCATGACTGTTGCAAATTGAATGTTAATAAATAAAACAGACTATCATTCTGAGCCCAGCATTTTTCATTCTTGTCACAATCATTTTGGTCACTACTGTCTATTGATATGTAAACCACTTTGTCAAAACTTACTGATCAATAATAACATCTAGTTAACATCATTACTTTTATGACAATAAATATGTTGAACAATCCTCTACCTGACTCGAGCTGGGCCCCTCCACATGTTGTTGCCTGGGAAGCCTGGGGGAAGGAAGCCTTGAAGGAAGACTGGAGAGTGCTGGCCTGGGTTCCCTGTGGTCTGCCAGAAATTGCAGCCTGTCATAGTACCACAGCCTGGGTACATAAACGTCATCTGCAGCTCCTGATCACAGGGAATTTTGGACCTTCTTGCACTCCCTCAGATACTTCTCATGATACCAATTTTGGCCTTCAAATAGGTGATGTCTGCCGTGGGGATCATCGGCTTCACAAATGCAAGCAGTTTCTCCAGCGCTGCCTGCCTCTTTCTTAGGTTCTTATAAAAGGGGTGGTTCACCTGCCACAGGCAGGGCAGCTCCCTGAACATATCAATGAAGAAGGGGATACATTCCCTGTCTTTGAATGGATCCATATTCTATGCAAGACACAACACATGACAAACCCTAATGTCAGGCTAAACTCTTCTAATCTTTTCCCAATATACCGTATATACTCGAGTATAAGCCGAGATTTTCAGCCTCTTTTTTGAGGCTGAAAGTGCCCCCCTCGGCTTATACTCGAGTCATCGCTGTCTGCCTGCTCGATCAGCGTGTCGAGCAGACAGACAGCGGCCATTCTATAATTCAAAAGCCGCGCCTCCGGCTCCGCCTTCGCCTGTGATAGGCGGAACACTGAATTTCCCAGCAGCCTGTGTTCCGCCTATCACGGACATCGTCTCATCCTCGTACTACGGACGAGGATGAGACGATGTCCGTGATAGGCGGAACACAGGCTGCTGGGAAATTGTGTTCCGCCTATCACAGACAGGGAGGCGCGGCATTTGAACAGGGGAATGGGCGCCGACGAAGAGCGGTGATCCTGGGACGGGACCGGACGGAGTCTCGGGACGGGACGGGACCGGACGGAGGCTCGGGACGGGACGGGACCGGACGGAGGCTCGGGACCGGACGGAGGCTCGGGACACAGGTAGGCTGGACACACAAGGCCACACACACACACACACACACACACACACACACACACACACACACACACACACACACACAGGGATGGATGGATGGATGGACACACACACAGGGATGGATGGATGGATGGACACACACACACACAGGGATGGATGGATGGATGGACACACACACACACACAGGGATGGATGGACACACACACACACAGGGATGGATGGATGGATGGACACACACACACAGGGATGGACAGGCATATCTCACCCTCGGCTTATACACGAGTCAATAGGTTTCCCAGTTTTTTGGGGGTAAATTGGGGGCCTCGGCTTATACTCGGGTCGGCCTATACTCGAGTATATACGGTAAGCCTCAATCTAGAAGCAGTATAGGCCAGTGATGTACAAAGTTAAAATTTTACCTTAGTTAGAATGATCAGCGTTTCTGCTACTCCTTCCTCCGCTCACAGATCGTGCATACGACGCACGCATGTCACGTTTTATATACACTGCACATGCGTGAAATTCCGCCCACCCCTGACGCTCTTTCTAGTCTATTCCCTGCCCCTTCTCTTTCGGCGAAGTGGGGAGAGCACATGACGGTGACACAGCAGGTGCATGCTAATTACAGCAACGAGGACGAGGAAAGCCCAGAGACAGAAATGTCCCGATCCTGGAGGAGATGATTTAAGGCCTCAAATATGTCCTTTGTAGAGATGTTGGAGATGGTGGACATATTGAAGAGGAACGACTATGATGGGAAGTATGGACCTTACCCAAACCCAAATATCAGAAAGGCCAATATCATGACTAAAGTTGTGAAGAGTCTGCAGAAGAATTTTGGGGTACGACGATCCAAGGATCATCTGAGGAAACGCTAGTCAGACCTGAAACTGAGGGAGCACGATCAGTACAGAAAGTGAAAGCGAAAGAAAGCGAGTTCTTCAAAAAAGTAAGTAGTTGTCGTGTGTTCATATTATTATTATTGCTTGCATACTGCTCCATGTGCTTTTCTTTATTGTTGTACAGTTTAAAATGGCCACTTTCATGTTCATGGGTTCAATCGGTCATAGTAAACATCGGTCGTTCGCCCACAAAAATACGATGCTTTGGGAAGTTGCAGTTAATTACATTTGTTCGGGTCTATTTCTAGTCAAAGAAGTTTCTTGACTAGAGGAGTTTGTAACTAGAGTGGAATACAACTTGATTCAGTGTAAAGGAGAGGACACTCAGCAGCTGTTTACACATTTGGACTCATAAGCACTAGTGTGGAACACCAGAACACCCTTTTTATTAGGGTGTTCCACACATGTGCTCTAGTGGATACTATAGGGGTGTCTCCGTCTGTGAAACTTGCACAAAACAGGTAAGTAGTGATGGCCGAACGGTTCGCCCGGCGGTCGTTTCGCGGCGAATTTCCGACTTTCGCCGTCCGCGGGTTCGAACGCCTTTTTCCGTCGTTCGCCCCGGCGGACTTACGTGTTTAATGTATACAAGAACTTTAACCTTTCGTGACACGTTTATCATGTGTTACAGGACAACCAATTGAGACATGACAGCTCATGGACACTTGGACATTCCCCCTAACCTATAAATACACCCGATCCGGTGGCCATTTTACATTCTTTCTTCTGTCACTGTAGGGAAAGGATCCTGTGTGGAGTAGGGACAGAGAAAACGCTAGCTATTTGGTACACAAAAGTTCTTTTCAGGACTGGTATAGGTGTTAGGTCAGCAGCCTGAGTTTCTTTTGTCAGTTTAGATAAAGGGACAGAGCGCTGTATGCTGCTATTTTAGGGACAGCTCAGCCAGATTAGTCTTTCTTCATCATCATCATCATCATCATCATTAGCTGTTACTATCAGGTCCACAAAAGAGCTGTTCCAGCTAATCGTTCCAGCCTACTCTTTTTTGCCAATTTGTATAGGGACAGGCAGGAAGCAGTGTGTCAGGCAGTGAGGATAATTTTAAAGACTTGCTGTTACTATTAGTTCCACAAAGGTTCTTTTCAGGACTGGTATCAGTGGTACGGTAATAGGCTTGTACACGTATAATATTCTTTCTTCCAAATATAGAAAGAATATTATACTTGACTGCTGCCCTTCTGCTGCAGTCTGCTAATCATTCACAACTCACTTGTTCCACAAAGCTCTTTATCAGGACTGGTAACTTGGTCTGTCTAGGGTGCTACGGTACATAGGCTTGGGTGCGGTACAGTCTGCTGTTCTGTAAGGACCGCTATCGGTCCACAATAGATAGGGTTGCCGTGCACTACTGCTGACCGCTGCCCTATACTGCAGCAGTCCTTCAGCGGTATAGGGACTGACGCACAGTCTGCTAAACACTAATACACAACCTGCTTGGTCCACAAAAGTTCTTATAAGGACTGGTAACTTGGTATAGGGTGCTACGGTACATAGGCCTGAGTGCGTTACAGTCTGCTGTTCTGTAAGGACCGCTATCGGTCCACAATACATAGGGTTGACGTGCACTACTGCTGACCGCTGCCCTATACTGCAGCAGTCCTTCAGCGGTATAGGGACTGACGCACAGTCTGCTAAACACTAACACACAACCTGCTTGGTCCACAAAAGTTCTTATAAGGACTGGTAACTTGGTATAGGGTGCTACGGTACATAGGCCTGAGTGCAGTACAGTCTGCTGTTCTGTAAGGACTGCTATCGGTCCACAATACATAGGGTTGCCGTGCACTACTGCTGACCGCTGCCCTATACTGCAGCAGTCCTTCAGCGGTATAGGGACTGACGCACAGTCTGCTAAACACTAATACACAACCTGCTTGGTCCACAAAAGTTCTTATAAGGACTGGTAACTTGGTATAGGGTGCTACGGTACATAGGCCTGAGTGCGTTACAGTCTGCTGTTCTGTAAGGACCGCTATCGGTCCACAATACATAGGGTTGCCGTGCACTACTGCTGACCGCTGCCCTATACTGCAGCAGTCCTTCATTGGTATAGGGACTGACGTACAGTCTGCTAATCACTAACACACAACCTGCTTGGTCCACAAAAGTTCTTATAAGGACTGGTAACTTGGTATAGGGTGCTACGGTACATAGGCCTGAGTGCGTTACAGTCTGCTGTTCTGTAAGGACCGCTATCGGTCCACAATACATAGGGTTGCCGTGCACTACTGCTGACCGCTGCCCTATACTGCAGCAGTCCTTCATTGGTATAGGGACTGACGTACAGTCTGCTAATCACTAACACACAACCTGCTTGGTCCACAAAAGTTCTTATAAGGACTGGTAACTTGGTATAGGGTGCTACGGTACATAGGCCTGAGTGCGTTACAGTCTGCTGTTCTGTAAGGACCGCTATCGGTCCACAATACATAGGGTTGCCGTGCACTACTGCTGACCGCTGCCCTATACTGCAGCAGTCCTTCAGCGGTATAGGGACTGACGCACAGTCTGCTAAACACTAACACACAACCTGCTTGGTCCACAAAAGTTCTTATAAGGACTGGTAACTTGGTATAGGGTGCTACGGTACATAGGCCTGAGTGCGTTACAGTCTGCTGTTCTGTAAGGACCGCTATCGGTCCACAATACATAGGGTTGCCGTGCACTACTGCTGACCGCTGCCCTATACTGCAGCAGTCCTTCATTGGTATAGGGACTGACGTACAGTCTGCTAATCACTAACACACAACCTGCTTGGTCCACAAAAGTTCTTATAAGGACTGGTAACTTGGTATAGGGTGCTACGGTACATAGGCCTGAGTGCGTTACAGTCTGCTGTTCTGTAAGGACCGCTATCGGTCCACAATACATAGGGTTGCCGTGCACTACTGCTGACCGCTGCCCTATACTGCAGCAGTCCTTCATTGGTATAGGGACTGACGTACAGTCTGCTAATCACTAACACACAACCTGCTTGGTCCACAAAAGTTCTTATAAGGACTGGTAACTTGGTATAGGGTGCTACGGTACATAGGCCTGAGTGCGTTACAGTCTGCTGTTCTGTAAGGACCGCTATCGGTCCACAATACATAGGGTTGCCGTGCACTACTGCTGACCGCTGCCCTATACTGCAGCAGTCCTTCAGCGGTATAGGGACTGACGCACAGTCTGCTAAACACTAACACACAACCTGCTTGGTCCACAAAAGTTCTTATAAGGACTGGTAACTTGGTATAGGGTGCTACGGTACATAGGCCTGAGTGCAGTACAGTCTGCTGTTCTGTAAGGACCGCTATCGGTCCACAATACATAGGGTTGCCGTGCACTACTGCTGACCGCTGCCCTATACTGCAGCAGTCCTTCATTGGTATAGGGACTGACGTACAGTCTGCTAATCACTAACACACAACCTGCTTGGTCCACAAAAGTTCTTATAAGGACTGGTAACTTGGTATAGGGTGCTACGGTACATAGGCCTGAGTGCGTTACAGTCTGCTGTTCTGTAAGGACCGCTATCGGTCCACAATACATAGGGTTGCCGTGCACTACTGCTGACCGCTGCCCTATACTGCAGCAGTCCTTCATTGGTATAGGGACTGACGTACAGTCTGCTAATCACTAACACACAACCTGCTTGGTCCACAAAAGTTCTTATAAGGACTGGTAACTTGGTATAGGGTGCTACGGTACATAGGCCTGAGTGCGTTACAGTCTGCTGTTCTGTAAGGACCGCTATCGGTCCACAATACATAGGGTTGCCGTGCACTACTGCTGACCGCTGCCCTATACTGCAGCAGTCCTTCAGCGGTATAGGGACTGACGCACAGTCTGCTAAACACTAACACACAACCTGCTTGGTCCACAAAAGTTCTTATAAGGACTGGTAACTTGGTATAGGGTGCTACGGTACATAGGCCTGAGTGCAGTACAGTCTGCTGTTCTGTAAGGACCGCTATCGGTCCACAATACATAGGGTTGCCGTGCACTACTGCTGACCGCTGCCCTATACTGCAGCAGTCCTTCAGCGGTATAGGGACTGACGCACAGTCTGCTAAACACTAACACACAACCTGCTTGGTCCACAAAAGTTCTTATAAGGACTGGTAACTTGGTATAGGGTGCTACGGTACATAGGCCTGAGTGCAGTACAGTCTGCTGTTCTGTAAGGACCGCTATCGGTCCACAATACATAGGGTTGCCGTGCACTACTGCTGACCGCTGCCCTATACTGCAGCAGTCCTTCATTGGTATAGGGACTGACGTACAGTCTGCTAATCACTAACACACAACCTGCTTGGTCCACAAAAGTTTTTATAAGGACTGGTAACTTGGTATAGGGTGCTACGGTACATAGGCCTGAGTGCAGTACAGTCTGCTGTTCTGTAAGGACCGCTATCGGTCCACAATACATAGGGTTGACGTGCACTACTGCTGACCGCTGCCCTATACTGCAGCAGTCCTTCAGCGGTATAGGGACTGACGCACAGTCTGCTAAACACTAACACACAACCTGCTTGGTCCACAAAAGTTCTTATAAGGACTGGTAACTTGGTATAGGGTGCTACGGTACATAGGCCTGAGTGCAGTACAGTCTGCTGTTCTGTAAGGACCGCTATCGGTCCACAATACATAGGGTTGCCGTGCACTACTGCTGACCGCTGCCCTATACTGCAGCAGTCCTTCATTGGTATAGGGACTGACGTACAGTCTGCTAATCACTAACACACAACCTGCTTGGTCCACAAAAGTTCTTATAAGGACTGGTAACTTGGTATAGGGTGCTACGGTACATAGGCCTGAGTGCAGTACAGTCTGCTGTTCTGTAAGGACCGCTATCGGTCCACAATACATAGGGTTGCCGTGCACTACTGCTGACCGCTGCCCTATACTGCAGCAGTCCTTCAGCGGTATAGGGACTAAGAGTTTTGTCACAGGGTGATTTAAAAAATGACAGGCAGAGGAAGAGGCAGGCCCTTCCGCAGGGGTGGTAGGGGTAGGGCAGGAGCAACAGCCTTGAGCCAAAGTGGGAAGTTGCAGAAGGTGCGTTCAATTACTTTAAAGGACGCACCAGACTTGGTTGAGTGGCTCACTCAGCCTTATTCTTCTGCACCCTCCTCATCCTCTCGATCTGCACCCTCTTCTTCACTCTCTGCTATGTGCACCCCCAAAGACACTACCACCAACAACACCACCACCACCACATACCTTCCGCTTGAGTGCAAATGGGGGCCTTCATGCTCCAGTGTTTTAATAGGGACCCCCGTATAAAAAGCATGAGGGTCAAGGACCAGTACTGGGTGGCAACGTACTTAGATCCCCGGTACAAACACAAAATGGCGGAAATGTTACCGCCGTCGCAGAGGGCTGTCAGAATGCAGCACTTCCAGGCCTTGCTTCGAGAAATGCTGCATTCTGCTTTTGCGTGCGCTGGCAGAGGAGCAATTCCCACTCCCAGAGAAGGATTTGCGGGTACCAATCCAACAGCGCCTGCAAGAAGAGGCCGGTTTGAAGATGTGTTGGTGACTTCGGATATGAGGTCATTCTTTCAGCCGACCCATCGACAGGTGTCATCCGGATCCAGCATCAGGGAACGCCTAGACCGTCAGGTGTCCGACTACATTGGGTTAACGGCCGATGTGGACGCTCTGAGGAGTGATGAACCCCTAGACTACTGGGTGGGCAGGCTTGACCTCTGGCCAGAGCTTGCCCAATTTGCAATCGAACTGTTGGCTTGCCCCTCATCCAGTGTCCTGTCCGAAAGGACGTTCAGCGCAGCAGGGGGGATTGTGACCGATAAGCGTACTCGCCTAGCTCACGACAGTGTTAACTACCTCACATTTCTAAAAATGAATGAGGCATGGATCTCGGAGGAATTCAACACATGTGATCAGTAGACCATGTATATGTCTATAAACAATTTTTGGAATCAAGCACACAGACCTTCTTAATTCATTTGGCTCACTTCCCTGACCCAAAAAAGCACACCGTACTATATGCCCCTACCCTCCTCTTTGAAGAGGTTGAGCGGTGTCATATTTCTACTGGGGCTGCTTATTATGAGGGGTTCCCACCATCCCTGTGCTGTGCTGACTTCCTCCTGGGTGTTCTTATTATGAGGGGCTCCCACCATCCCTGTGCTGTGCTGACTTCCTCCTGGGGGTTCTTATTATGAGGGGCTCCCACCATCCCTGTGCTGTGCTGACTTCCTCCTGGGGGTTCTTATTATGAGGGGATCACACCATCCCTGTGCTGTGCTGACTTCCTCCTGGGGCTGCTTACGGTGCTGCTGTCAGCGCTGTATGTCACGGAGCTGCTGTCAGCGCTGTATGTCACGGAGCTGCTGTCAGCGCTGTATGTCACGGAGCTGCTGTCAGCGCTGTATGTCACGGAGCTGCTGTCAGCGCTGTATGTCACGGAGCTGCTGTCAGCGCTGTATGTCACGGAGCTGCTGTCAGCGCTGTATGTCACGGAGCTGCTGTCAGCGCTGTATGTCACGGAGCTGCTGTCAGCGCTGTATGTCACGGTGCTGCTGTCAGCGCTGTATGTCACGGAGCTGCTGTCAGCGCTGTATGTCACGGAGCTGCTGTCAGTGCTGTATGTCACGGAGCTGCTGTCAGCGCTGTATGTCACGGAGCTGCTGTCAGCGCTGTATGTCACGGAGCTGCTGTCAGCGCTGTATGTCACGGTGCTGCTGTCAGCGCTGTATGTCACGGAGCTGCTGTCAGCGCTGTATGTCACGGAGCTGCTGTCAGTGCTGTATGTCACGGAGCTGCTGTCAGCGCTGTATGTCACGGAGCTGCTGTCAGCGCTGTATGTCACGGAGCTGCTGTCAGCGCTGTATGTCACGGTGCTGCTGTCAGCGCTGTATGTCACGGAGCTGCTGTCAGCGCTGTATGTCACGGAGCTGCTGTCAGCGCTGTATGTCACGGAGCTGCTGTCAGCGCTGTATGTCACGGAGCTGCTGTCAGCGCTGTATGTCACGGAGCTGCTGTCAGCGCTGTATGTCACGGTGCTGATGTCAGTGCTCTGTATTACGGTGCTGCTGTCAGTGCTCTGTATCTCCTGCACCCTCTTGTTTGCCTACCCTGGTCCCTGACCTTCCCTCTCCTCCATTGCCTTCATTAGCTCCATAGTCCTGAATTGTCAGAACAATTTCCCAAATAAAAAAAAAATGCTTGTAGTTATCGATCCCAAATTCACCTCATACATGTATTATGCTATTGTCCAGGTGGTGGGACTACGTGCTACCCCCTAATAATTACCCCGTGGCCGCAAATTCGACCTAAAGGTTTGCGAAATTCGCCTCCCATTGAAGTCAATGGAGCCCGCGGCGAACGGTCGTTTTCGCGAACGTTTGTGCCCGTTCGCGTTTCGCGTTCGCGAAACGTCCCGTCGGAAGTTCGTCCATCACTACAGGTAAGTATTCCAGCTTTGGAAAGTGTCAAAAATAATGTTTTCAGCTTTGAACTCTACCAAAAACACAATTGTATGACACTTCCAAGCAATATTTCATATTCCTATTTCTGTCCTAAAATATCGGTGTGCTAAGTATTCCTTTTTTACATTCTCATAGGGGAGAGAAGACTCAGGACGTGTGAGGACACCAGGGACCCCACACCTCCCAAAGAAGGGGAAATACCAACACCAGAAGCAGAGGAGGAGGAGGAGGAGGAAGGAGAGGTTGTTGAAATTAGCGAAATTGTCACCACAACAGGTAAGTGTCTGAGACCACAGCTTCAGGTAATAGATGTATGCCTGCATTTTTATAATACATGATGCGTTTTTGTTTATTTTTAGGTGATGTGGATGTTGTGGAAGAAGAATGTAATTTTACCAGTGAAAGTGCCCAGATCCTCATCGAGGAGATAATGGGGTGCAATCGCGATTTAGAAAATCTCAAGAAAAACATCAATGATGTTCAACAAAAAATAAAGAACATCATTGATGTTTTAGGGAGAATCTAAAACACACAAAACTAGCCATCAATTTGCGCTTTTACAAACCAGTTTTACATTTTTTCAAAAGCCAAATTTGGAAGATGTACACAGTGTGCCAATATGGGGGATCAGTGTATGCGTTTTGTGGGTGCAACTCCTTCCTTGCTAATAAAGCGGCTGAGATGAACGGGGTTGCACCCTTAAAACATGTACATTGATCCCCCATGATGGGAGATAGCACATGTTGACAGTAGGCATGGGATCAGAAGGAAAATGCCCAGTCTGAATCACAATTTGTGTGTATCTTCCAAATTTGGCTTTTACAGGGGTGACATCACCCCATCTGCTGTAGGCAATATCAACACAGTTTGGAGATATTCATGTCTGATATTGTCTTCACTTTTCAAAGCTGAACTTTGTAAGCTCCTGAGTTGTGTATGTTATGATTTGAAATGTGCCTGTTTTATAAAAAACAGCTAGTTATATTAATGTTATGAAAAATAATGTTATATACACCAAATATGTTGGTTTGTTGAAAAAACACACATGTGAATGTGCTTTGAGTAAACAGTTTTATTATCATCAACAATGTGTGGCTTCTTCTTTCAATGATCAAAAGCAGTTTTTGCAGTAAAGTTGGTGTTTTCTGTGACAATGGAGTTAATTACTAAAGGCAACTCCACTTTGCACTACAAGGGCAGTTTCAAATGCAGTGCACTAGTAATGCATAGTGGATTTGCCTTTAGTAAATAACACTCACAGTGCTTTTTAATTTGCCCCAATTACGCCATTTTCATGACTCCACACATTTCTGTCGTGGTGCTGAAAATTAGGAATATTTTTGTCAGTAATGCACTACATACATTAACAACAAAAACAAGGTGTGTGTGTGTAGCAGACCCACAACATAATAATATTATCTGAAGAAGAGACACCTCATGTCTCAAATAAATTTGGTTTGCAGTGTTGAAGAAAAAGGCCCAAAAAAATTCAAAATAAAAACCTAGGAGACAGCTAAAACAAACCCAAGCAGTAAATGAAAACAAATATTATTGCAGTTTTAAATATAAATGTATTTAAAAAATGTCTCAGAAATTGTCTAGCATATCAATGGCCCCCCTACCCACAAAGTACTCCATGTATCTGTTTCTGACCTTGCGGGTGCTTTGGGGGAGCAAGCCAGGACGGCCAGCTTCAAGTGCTGTTAGGTTGGAAAGTTTTGGAAAGTTGGCATCAGGTCCAACTGAGGCCACATAGTTTGGTGAGTTTTTTCTGAGAAAATTGTGCAAAATGCTGCAGGAAAGCACTATATGATTCAGTTTATATTCCGTCATGTGGATCGGTGTCAAAAATAGGCAGAACCGGCTGGCCATTATCACGAAAGTGTTCTCCACCACTCTTCTGGCTCTGGCCAGCCGGTAATTAAAAACCCTCTGATGGTCCCCCAGCACAAAGGCTTCATCCACGACGAAGATGAAGGGAAGTCCTTCCACATTCTCTTCTGGAGGTGGCAAGCCCAAGCTGCCATTCTGGAGACGGCAGTAGAACTCCATCTGGGTGATCACTCCACCATCCGAGATCCGGCCATTTTTCCCCACGTCCACATAGAGGAACTCGTAAGTAGCTGACACCACCGCCAACATTACTATACTATTATACCCTTTGTAATTATAATAGTATGACTCAGCGCTGGGGGGTGGGTCGAATTGGACATGTTTCCCATCATTTGCACCTCCACAATTGGGAAAGTCCCAACAGGTGGCAAAGTGGGAGGCCACAGTCTGCCATTCCTGTGGCGTTGAAGGAAACTGTGGAGTCAAACAAGAAAAAAAAATTCATTTTGCACATCAACATTGCAAGCAGATTAGACACAAACATTTTTGGCCAACATAAGTATAACATTTATTGAAATTAATATTTCAAGCCAAAAGTATAGGTCCACTTATCAGATTCTTCACCCCATCTGATGGCCCATTTCAAAAATTTAGGGGGGAGA
The DNA here is from genome assembly GCF_037356315.1 of Lithobates pipiens. Classification (NCBI taxonomy): domain Eukaryota; kingdom Metazoa; phylum Chordata; class Amphibia; order Anura; family Ranidae; genus Lithobates; species Lithobates pipiens. The sequence continues at coordinate 45,699,386 of NW_027507790.1, forward strand.
TGTTTTGGACAGGTAACCCTCTCCACTTTATTGAGAGCTGAATGCATAAATAATGTGTGTTACTTTGGCCAGCCCCTCCTTACACTATTGGCAGCTGTTGCCTTATGAGTTTATGTGAAATCTTCATTAATATCTGTAAAATATTGTAATTAGAAATAGATCTCATTTGGCTTTCATCTATGAAAGCCAGGTAACATGCCTCCCCCCCCCCCCCAGGGGCTTGATAAGAGCAGACAATGCGGGGCCGAGACTTGTATACACCATATGGAGAAGCCACTCCCATTGTTCTACACCTACTCACTTCAAAGGACCCCATGCTGGGGTAGACAATGAGGAGAGTCCAACCATAAACATTGCTTAAGTTCCTGGGGAAATCCAATTAAGTCTTCTGTTTAAGAATAGTCACAAGGATTTGCATGAAAGGGGGCCGACTTATGTAGTGAGCCATCCAATCATGATCCAAGCTAAGGCAGCCAATGGGGAATCAGCATGAAGGGATTTACCCAAAGCCAAAGGAAGGGAACACGCTCTTTTTGGGAAGCAGTGGTCACGAGTGGAACTCTGTAAGGATGGGTAATTATGGCTAAGGTGTGGCTTGTAACTAAATATGCTTGTATGCTTGTGACTAAATATACTGTCTTAGAGAATATACTTTGTATTCCTGCATGTAAATAGTATATTTCAACCTAGTATTTTCTTCCTTGATGTAAGACCTTAGACTATAGATATTTTCTGTGTATATCAGATAGACTTGTAACTTACTCTAATAAATGGTGTTATGTTAAACCTTCCTTTCCTTTGTCAATAAGAATTCTCTTTTCAACCCATATCATATCTTCTGATTAATAAATCAGAAATATAGATTTTAAAGGTTAACACAGCCCACTGGACAGGTAAGAAGTGTTATAATAAAACAAAACAAAAAATACACACTGAACAAATAGAAACACATTTTACATTCTGCTATTACCTATCAAGATAATAATATGAGAAACAAACTTCAAACAGTAACATTTGAAAGTATTCAAGCAGGTCTTTGCACAACATGCTTTGGTGAATTCATCATAAATATGACCACAAAAGAGGTAGGTATAGTTGTGTATGGGTTGGCAAAGTCAGCAGATAGAGGATTGCTGTCAGCTGACTTAGCGGTTGGGGGGAGGGAGGGTTCCAAATGAGTTTGGGGCACCAAAAAAAAGCCTCTGGCACTCTGCATGAATTTAAGGACACACATAACATTTGTACACATTTTAAGGGGTGTTTAGGGTAAAGCGCTACTATGGAGCTGACAAAATACATTGCTAAGTGACTAGGCTATAGGTGTATATGGGCCCAGGAAAGCATGCTGGGGAGGTTAGTGAAGGCAAATATGCATGTAGGACAAAAAAGGAACTTTAAAAGCTTCCAGCATGCATGAGGACAAGGGGCACAGCATATTACAATCATGGTAATTAGGGAATGATGAAAGAAATACAAGACATTAGCAAACATTAAATACATATAATGTGATGTTAAAGGAGAAAACTTAACCTTAATGTAGTCCTTCTGCAGGACTTGAATTATGGCAGAACAGGTCTCTGGAATAATGATCCCCAAAGCCTGGGGGGAGATGCCTGTGGAGAACTTGAGGTCCTGCAGGGTTCTCCCAGTCGCCAAGTACCGCAAAGTGGCAACTAGCCTCTGCTCCGGAGTGATGGCTTGCCGCATGCAAGTATCCTGCCTGCTAATATAAGGGACAGCAAAGCCAACAGACGGTGAAAAACAGGATCTGTCATCCTGAGATAATTCCTGAAATCATCAGGATTATTCTCCTGGATCTCATGAAGCAAAGGCATGTGCGAGAACTGGTCACGCTGGAGCAACCAATTCTTGCTCCATGAACTCCTCCTCTCCCTGTTCATGGACTGGGCTTGTGTCAAAGCTAAAAGCCCAACACCAAGCCCCTGCACAGCACAAACTCTACGATGAGTACGTACACGCAACATGGCTTCAAAACGGTCGGCTGGTCAGAACAGACTAAGCCCTTGTACACACGGTCGGAGAATCCGTCGGAATGTGTCCTATCGGACCGTGTTGTCGGATAATCCGACTGTGTGTGGTATGCATCGGACTGATTCCGTCGGAATATCCGTCGGACCCAATTTTCCAACATGTTGGAAATATTTCCCGACCAACTGGGCCGGTCGGACATGCTCTGATCATGTGTAGCCTACTCCGACGGATAAGGTGCCACGCATGCTCACATTCAAATTCCGACACGGAAGTGCTCGTTCAGGTAAAACTACTGCTCGTAAGCGATATAGCACATTCGTCACGCTGCAATGTTAAAAATTCTTTCATCAAGCGCATTCTCTTGTTCTTTACAATGCTGCAAGAACGCACTTCTTTTGATGCTCATAGTCACACACACTTCTCCCGAACGGATTTCATTACTCTTTTTTAACCATTTCAGCAATACAATTTTATTTTGCGTCGCATCTCCACAATTTTTGATTTCTTTTTTTCTTTTTTGGATTTTTTTTTTGGGGGATTCCCTAAAAATCTCCTTTAAAGACAGTTTGCTCATTTCTCCTTTTTTTCTGTTTTTTTTTGTGTGTAAACTTACAACAACATTATTCTATTTTTGATATTTTGTTTTTCTTTTTTAATCTACAGGAGGTTGTTTAGTGTTGGTACCCCTTGTTATTTATTTCACTTTGTATTTTTTGAAATGTACCTGCCTGCTCACAAATAAACTGGCCTTTTGGAAGGAAAACACATTACACAAGTATTTCATCAAACAAAAAAAACCTTTATTTTGGTCGCTAGAAGCTAAAAATAGGAACGCAGCACTGGAGAAACTTCTTAACTTTGGTGCAGCCTTTGGCCCCCAGGGCAGACATGAATAAATTCTAATTTAAAAAATTGGTGGCCTGAGGAGTAGATATCTCAGGGAGAGAAGTCTGGTCCCGAAGTCCTAGAGAGCAGGAAATTCAGATGGCATTTCTGTCCCCAGGATGTGGATCTTCAAGAGGCTACATCTTCTGGCAGACCAGACTCAACCCAGGCCATCACTCTCTCGCCGTCCTTCGGGACTTCCCACCAGGCATCCTTCCAGGCTGTGGCTGGGCTCCTGTAGCTGGGGCAGGAGGAGGAGGGTGTTGGTCGACCTCCTGGCTGCCACTTGCTACAGCCTCCCCTGACTGAGGTCTTCCTGTGTATGAAAAGGGGACATAGTTTTAGTTTTTTGATCATCAATCACACCATTTTGTGCTCCTGGCTTTTGCAAATTGAATGTTACCAAATAGAACAGACTATCATTCTGAGACCAGCATTTTTCTTTCCTGTCCCAATCATTTTTGGTCACTGCTGTCTATTGAGATGTAAACCACTTTGAGAAATCACAACTTACTGATCAATAAGAACATCTATTTAACATCATTAAATGTAACACAAGAAATATGTTCAACAATGCAATACCTGTCTCAAGCTGGGCCCCACCACATGTTGCTGCCTGGAAGGCCCAGATTGGACATCAAAAGCCTCAGCTGGGGGTGAAGGATGCCTTGAAGGAAGCCTGGAGAGTGGTGGCCTGGGTACCCCTTGGTCTACCAGAAAATGCAGCCTGTCAAAGTGAACCATCCTGGGGTAATAAACAGCATCTGGATCTCCTGCTCTCAAGGACTCCAGGTGCTTTTTTCTCTCCCTGAGATATGTAAGCTTTATGGCCCCAATTTTCCCATTCAGCTAGGCCATGTCTGCCGTGGGGACCATGATCCGCAACAAAGCAAGCAGTTTCTCCAGTGCTGCGTTCCTCTTTGTTCTGTCAGTATAAAACTTGTTGTGGAACTGCCACAGGCAGGGCATCTACATGTAAAGTTCTATGAATAGCCCCATAAAGTTTTCATTTGTGAAAGGATCCATATTGTCTGCCAGACACAACACAAGGCAAACCCTCAAATACTAATAATGCAATTAAAAACCCTCCTAATCTTGTCCCAACATCGGCCTAGATAGAAGCAGTCTAGTCTAGTGAAGCACCAAGTTAAAAATGTTACCTTCGTTTCCACGTTTGTCGCGTCTGCGCCTCACTCTCTTCCCAGATCGTACGGACGATACACGCGTGTTGCGTTTTATATACAGTGCGCATGCGTGAAACTCTGCCCGCCCCTGACGTTCTTTACAGACTATTTCCCGCCCCTTCGCTTCCCGCGCAGTGGGGAGAGCACATGGCGGAGAGAACGCTGGTGCGCACTAATAATAGTTCCACTAACGAGGAGGAGGGTGAGGAAAGCCCAGAGCCTGAAACGTCCCAATCCAGGAAGACAAGATTTAAGGCCTCAAATATGTCTTTTGGAGAGATGTTGGAGATGGTGGACATATTGAACAGGACCAACTATGATAGGAAGTATGGACCTTACCCAAACCCATATATCAGAAAGGCCAAGATCATGAATAAAGTTGTGAAGAGTCTTCTGAAGCATTTTGGGGTACACCGATCCAAGGATCAACTGAGAAAACGCTGGTCAGACCTGAAACTGAGGGAGCACGAGCAGTACCTAAGGATCAAGAGTGTTCTTAAAAAAAGTAAGTAGTTGTGTGTTCATATGATTATTCTTGCTTGCATACTGCTCCATGTGCTTTGATTACATGTTGTGCATTTTAAAATGGCCACTTTCAAGGTCATGGTTTCGTTTTGTTCGTATGAAACATCGTTCTGCAGGGAAGTATTCCAGCTTAACAAAGTGTCCCCAATAATGTTCTCACCTTGTAACTCGGCCCAAAAACACAATTGTACAACACTTCCAAGCAATGTTTCTGATTCCTATTTCGGCCCTCTGTGTGCTAAATAATCTTTGTTTACATTCTCATAGGGGAGAGAAGACTCGGCAAGCATGAGGACACCAGGGACCATACCCCTCCCAAAGAAGGGCAACTTCCAAAAGCAGAAACGCAGGAGCAGGAGGAGGAGGAGGAAGGAGAGATCGTGGAAGTTGGACAAATTGTCACCACAACAGGTGAGTGTCGGAGAACACAGCTTCCGGTAAGCTCATCAATGTATATCACCATATTTGGATTACATGGTGTGTTTGTTTGCTTTGTTTTGTAGGTGATGTGGAAGGAGATTCCCGTTTTACCAGTGAAAGTGCCCAGATCTTGATTGGGGAGATAATGGGGTGCAATCGGGATTTGGAAATTGTCCAACAAAACATCAATGATGTTAAAAATAAAATGAAGAACATCATTGATGTTTTGGGGAGAGTGTGAAACAAAAAAAACTAGATAGGGTTTTATTTTTGCTATTTTAAAAATTTGGAAGATGCACAGAGTGTGTAAACATGCGCTATCTCCCATCATGGGGGATCAATGTACATGTTTTGTGGAAAGTGTCTGAGATGAAGGGGTTGCAGCCCCAAAGCATGTACATTGATCCCCCATGATGGGGTATAGCACATGTTGACACATTGTGTGCATCTTCCAAATTAGTTTTTTTCAGGGGTGACACCCCACGTGATGAAGGCAATATCAGCCCAGTTTGTACATACTCATGTCTGATATTGTCTTCACTTTTCCAAGTTGAACTTTGTAAGTTCCTGTGTTCTGTATTTTACGGTTTGATACATGCCTGTTTACACAAAAACAACAAGCAAAAAAAAGTCTGATTAAACTCTGTTTTGGATACACAAAATCTCTTGGTTCGTTGTAAAAACCTTTTCAAAACACACATGTGAATGTGCTTGTATTAAAAAGTTGAATTCTCAACAATGTGTGGCTTCCTTTTTCATTGCGCATAAAATGTATTTGTAGTCAAATTTGAGTTTGTGCTGAGAAGGAGTGTGATTTACTAAAGGCAACTCCACTTTGCACTCCAAGTGCAGTTTCAGGTGTACTTTTGCAGTGCACTTGTAGTGCATAGTGGATGTGCCTTTAGTAAAAAACACCCACAGTGATGTGTAAATTTGGACAATCATGCCATTTTCCTGCCATGGTGCTGAAAATGAGCACGATTTGGGTCAGTAATGCACTACATACATTCGTTAACAAAAAGAAGGTGTGTGTGTAGCAGACCCACAACATAATAAGATTATCTGAAGAAGAGACTGTCCCCTCATCTCACTCTGAACTTGGGTTTGCACTGTTGCTGAAAAAGGCACAACTTAAAAAAAAATGGCAAAGTGGAAGGCCACAGTCTGCCATTCCTGTGGCATTGAAGGGCACTGTGTAGTGAAACAAGAACAAAAACTAGTAATTTGACAAATCAACATTGCAAGCAGATTAGACACCCACATTTTTGGTCAAAATTCTTATAACATTTTGTGAACTGAGTATTTAAAGCCTAAAGTATGAGGTCCCCTTATGAGAGTCATAACCCCCCCTCACCCCCCCCATATGATTGGCCCTTGCTAAAAAATGAGGGGGGTGTTTAAGACAGGTAACCCTCTCCACTTGATTGAGAGCTGAATGGCTAAATAATGTGTAATACTTTGGGAAGCCCCTCCTTACTTACACTATTGGCAGCCCACCGGACAGTTAAGAAGTGTCATAATAACTAAATGGAAGCACATTTTGACATTCTGCTAGTACATAGCAAGAAAATTAATGTGTTAAAAAAATAAAAATAGCATTTGAAAGTATTGAGGCAGGCCCTTACACTACATGCTTTGGTGAATTCATCCATAAGGCTAGGTTCACACTATAGCGATGCGGGAACGCCGCGAATCCGCGGCGTTTTCCCGCATCGCATGACTCCCGCCGGCAGTTCACACTGCCCTATGCGCACTGCTGGGAGTGTCAATGAAATGTTAATGACACCCCCAGATCCGTCCGCATATCGCAGTGCGATCTGCACACTCGCACAGGAATCGGATCGCATGGTGTGAACACCCATGCGATCCGATTCTGCTGCGGACCAAAAAAAGGGTCCCGTGCGAGTTTGCTGCGGGAGCGATGCAAATTCAGCCATACTATCTGTATGGCTGAACTCGCATCGCTACAGAGATCCGATGTGATTTGCACTGCAGTGCAGTGCGAATCACATCCGGATCTCCCCCCCCGCAGCAGTGTGAACCCAGCCTAAATGTGATCATGAAAAAGGTAGGTATAGTGTGTATTGGGTTGGGTCAAGTCATGAGATAGAAGATTGCTATCAGCTGAGCTAGCAGTTGGGGAGAGGGGGGTTGCTAATGAGTTTGGCACAACTCCAAAAATAAAAAAAAGTCACTTTGCATGAATTGAAGCACACACATCACATTTGTAGAGATTTTAGGGGGTGTTTAGGGGAAAGCAATACTATGGAGCTGCCAAAAGACATTATTAAGTGACTAGACTATAGTTTTATGGGCCAAGAAGAGCATGGTGGGGAAGTTAGTGAGGCAAATATGCATGAGGACAAAGGGGCAGAGCATATGAATTAGAACATATTGCAATGATGGTAATTAGGGAATGAGGAAAGAAATTCAAGACATTAGCAATCATGAAATACATAGAATGTGATGTTTAAGGATAAAACTTAGCTTCATATAGTCCTTCTGCAGGACCTGAATGATGGCAGAACAGGTCTCTGGAATAATGATCCCCAGAGCCTGGGGGGAGATGCCTGTAGAGAACTTGAGGTCCTGAAGACTTCTTCCTGTCGCCAAGTAGCGCAACTTGGCAATGAGCCTCTGCTCCGGAGTGATGGCTTGCCACATGCAGGTATCCTGCCTACTGATATAAGGGGTCAGCAAAGCCAGCAGACGGTGAAAAACGGGGTCCGTCATCCTGAGAAAAATCCTGAAATGATCATGATTATTCTCGCGGATCTCACGGAGCAAAGGCATGTGTGAGAACTGGTGACGCTGGCGCAACCAATTCTTGGTCCACAAACACCTCCCCTCCCTGTTCATGGACCGGGCTTGTGTCAAAGTAAGAACCCCAACACGAAGCCCCTGCACAGCACAAACTGTACGACGAGTACGTAGACGAAACATGGTTTGAAAACGGTCGGCTGGTCAGAACGGACACCAGAAAGCACCGATAAACAGCAAGGCCTGAAAGAACGACCTGAATAGCAGAAGCAAGCAGACAATAAAAAATGCAAATCAAAGCGTACTATACCAAGATATAGTCCACAATGAGAAACAAATACTTAATGACTGCACGCACTGATTATCAGATACGCAAAGACAAGCACAAACTGAAGAGCGGTAGCGATCTGAATCACTTATCTGAAAAGCGCGAATCGTCTCTCACCAAACTTCTACTAACACGCGATAGACACGAGATCAGCAGAAGGAGCCCAAAGGGTGCCGGACGTGGTGCTGAACTTCCCTTTTCTAGTCCCGTTGTACACGGCTTACGTCACCGCGTTCTTGGCAACCGCTAAATCAGACAACTTGGTCCGACCGAGTGTATGCAACAGTTTCGGACACAATCCGTCGGACAAAATCCGACGGATTTGGTTGGCAGAATGTCTGACCGTGTGTACAGGGGCTTACAGAAAGCACTGAAAAACAGCAAGGCCTGAAAGAACGAACGGAAAATCAGCAACGCACAAACAAGAATGCACTGAATATCAAATACAGTACTATTAATAGCATGCAATGACAAGCAAATGCAAACTGACTACATGCACTGAAAAGCAGATATGAAACCCACAAGCAAAAACTCAAGAGCAGTAACGATCTGAAGGACAAGTCTGAAAAGCGCAAACCATCTCTAACCAAACTTCTACTAACACGCGATAAACACGAGATCAGCAGAAGGAGCCCAAAGGGTGCCGCACATAGTGCTGAACTTTCCTTTCATAGTCCCGTTATACGTGTTGTACGTCACCGGGTTCTTGATGATCGGAAATTCTGACAACTTTGTGCGACTGTGTGTATGCAAGACAAGTTTGAGCCAACATCCGTCGGAACAAATCCGATGGATTATGTTGTCGGAATGTCCGACCGTGTGTATGGGGCATTAGAAGATCACGCTGGTTATATATGGTCTTATCTAATTTAGTTTACTATTCAATCCATGTAAGTGAATCACAGAATTCTATTTTGTAAAGTGGGTTGCTCTACATATGCTTTCTTGCTGTAAGATTGTTTTGCTAGGAATTGTGAAACTTGACTGCCAATGTAATTAAAGTGGACTATTAAAGTGCTTGTTAACCCAAAGTTCACAAGTCACACTATACATTCTGTTTAACCACTTCAGTACAGGGCACTTAAACACCTTCCTGCCCAGACCAATTTTGAGCTTTCAGCGCTGTCGCATTTTGAATGACAATTGCGCGGTCATGCTACACTGTACCCAAATGAAACATTTATAATTTTTTCCCCACAAATAGAGCTTTCTTTTGGTATTTGATCACCTCTACGGTTTTTATTTTTTGCGCTACAAATAAAAAAATACCGAAAATTTTGAAAAAAAAATGTTTTTTTTTGTTTCAGTTTCAAAACTTTGTAAATAAGTACGTTTTCTCCTTCACTGATGGGCACTGATGGGGCTACACTGATGGGCACTGATAAGGTGGCACTGATGGGCACCAATGATGTGGCACTGATGAGGTGGCATTGATGGACACTGATATGTGGCACTGATAGGCGGCATTGATAGGCGGCACGGATGGGCGACACGGATGGGCGACATGGATGGGCGACACGGATGGACACTGATAGGTGGCACAAATTGGCACTGATAGCTGGCACGGATTGGCATGGATGGGCGGCACAGATGGGCATGGATAGGCGGCACAGATGGGCATGGATAGGCGGCACAGATGGGCATGGGTGGGCACTGATAGGCGGCACAGGTGGGCACTCATAGGCGGCACAGGTGGGCTTTCATAGGCGGCACAGGTGGGCACTCATTGGCGGCATTAGTGTTATACTGTACTAATGGATGCCAATCAGTGCCAAACAATAATGCATGCCAATCAGTGATGCCCATTGTGGGCACTGATTGGCATCCATTATGGGCACTGATTGGCATCCATTGTGCTGACTGGCATCCCTGGTGGTCTAGGGAGGATTACCTTTTCCCTGGTGGTCTGGTGGCATCCCTGGTGGTCCAGTGTGGGCATCCTCTGGGGGGCTGTGCTGATAATCAATCAGCACAGACCCCCCTGTCAGAGGAGCAGCCGATCGGCTCTCCTCTACTCGCGTCTGACAGATGCGAGTGAGGAAAAGCCGATCACCGGCTCTTCCCATTTACACTGTGATCAGCCGTGATTGGACTGATCATGTGGTAAAGAGTCTCTGTCAGACTGACACCCCGCAACAACGATCGCCGCGATGCGGCTCATAATCCTGATCACGTCATATGACGTCCGATCAGGATTATGAAACCACTTTGCCAACATCAATTGCCTATAGGGCGGGCGGCAAGTGGTTAATAATGTAATCTGCCTTCTGCCTGTGTTTTATTAAAAAAATGCAGCTATATACCTCATTTCAGAGCGCCAATCGGTGCTCACATGACCCGTGGCCTCTCTCTTCTCCCTGTCTGACAGCTGCAGCAGACGGGGCTGAGATTCCCCTGCTGACGTCAGTTAGGAGGGAAGGAGGAGAGAGGTGGCCAGTCATGTGAGCGCAGATCGACATGAACAGGATCCATTTTTTTCTTTTTTAGGGTAACAAGCACCTCAAGTAACTTTAAGGTCTACATGAATACATTCCGGACTTGTCAAAGCAACAGTATCATTAAAGTAATGCTAATTTTAGTCCTTGACCTCCTGTGACTTTTGTTAGATAGAAAGCATTTTAGTCTCCTCTCCCCCAAGGATCAGACATTGTAGCAAGTAACAACGTGAGAGGCTGCAGCAGGGACAGATCATATGGGAACACAGCCAAGAACTGCATGGACAACAGGATTTATATGTCTATGTCATCTCTATGCCAGCATCCCACTCCAGGAAATAGATGTTGAACTCGGGATAGTGGCAGATCAAAGATGGTGTGATCCTTATCAGGAAAAAATGTAGATATTGATAGAGGAGGACTGTGATCTCTGTTAGAAATAATAAATACCTGCTACACCTTTTACACCTACACATTACTTATTATTTACTTAATATTTACTTATTATTTATGACGTATCCTGAAACATATACCTGATGAAGGTGTAATTTAAGCACTTGCAAAATCACACAGCAAGTATAATATTAGATAATGTTAGTAAAATGTTATTAAATCCCTTAGATGGCTCTTATCTGGGCTCCTCCATCATGAGAAGAACATGAGAATAATGTTGGAGAATATTCTGGAAATAATAAGTGTTCCCTATCACCCCGGCACTGACTTACATCTTTCTAGCAGTGACTGAAGAGGACTGTGAATATTCTGATAGTTGTACAATGTGAAGTTTATTATACATCATCCTACAGACAGCTAGGTGTAGGGAGGAGCCTGCATTGTCCAATCAGATCTGATCACATTTACATTGATGTCTGCTCTCTGTATTTAATACACAGGGGAGATAGAATACAATCCAGAGATCTGTGGCTGAGTCACCTGCACCATGTCGTGGTCTGTCCTATTCATCACCTCTCTATTATTCTACACAAGTAAGAGGGGAAATGGGTTATTAATATCTAAGCTGGAGACCAGCTATAGGAGAAAGAGAGAGCTTAATGTATATATTACAAGTGATCCCTGCTGTACTTTTTATATGAATTTATTTCTGTATTTCAGATTGTTCTGCCCAGATGAGTGTGACCCAACCAGCCGCTCAATCCGTCTCTCCTGGGAACACGGTGACATTGTCTTGTACAGTTACTGGGTTCAGTGTAGGTGATCGCTGGGTGTACTGGTTTCAGCAGAAAACAGGGGACAGACCCCGATATCTGTTAGGGTATTACAGTGACAGTAGCAAACACCAAGGAGCCGGGGTCCCTGATCGGTTCTCTGGATCCAAAGACACCCCAAAGAACACAGGACATTTAACCATTAAGTCAGCGATGTTAGAAGATGAAGCAGATTATTATTGCTGTTTGTGGTATCCTGCTGGCAGCGTGTTGCACACTGATACACTATAAGGAGGAAGTTATACACAATACTTACACAGGACTGGGTCATTTCCCAATAGCAGATTATATTTTCGAAATTCTATTACATAACCTCTTTTTTTGTTTTTCTTTTGTATTGTGTTTATTAATCATTTACTCATATGCCAATTTAGAGCAGTAACAAGGTATATACAGTCAGTGGGGGTGCGGAGGGGGCCGTGGCCCCGGGCGCAACATTTAGGGGGGAAAAATTCTGTCTGCCTCCTCCTAAATTTACTTTGCTGTGTCCCCCGCGCTCCACCATGTTCAAACTTCGGCACCCTGTGATTGAGCGTATGGGATCATGTGTGGCAGCAGGGCTGGCCTATCCACGATCGCGGTAGATCCTGGAGTCCCGCCTCTGCACATGTTCAGTCTCTGGCACCCTGTGATTGGGCGAATGGGATCATGTGTGGAGCCGGGACTCCAGGAGCAACGTTAACAGGCCAGCCCTGCCGCTGCACATGACCCCATACGCCCCAATCACAGGGTGCCGGAGTTTGAACATAGCAGAGCGCGGGGAACACAAGAAATAGTGAATGCGAGCCGACAGTATAGTGGTCAGTGTAGTAGACAGTATAGTGTAGTGGACAACATAGTGGTCAGTATAGTGTAGTGGTAAGTATAGTGGACAGTATAGTGTAGTGGTCAGTTTAGTGGACAGTACAGTATAGTGTAGTGGTCAGTGTAGTATGGGGGTCAGTATAGTGGATAGTATAATGTAGTGGTCAGTGTAGTGGACAGTATAGTGGTCAGTGTAGTTTAGTGGTCAGTATAGTGGACAGTATAGTGTAGTGGACAGTGTAATGTAGTGGTCAGTATTGTGGACAGTACAGTATAGTGTAGTGGTCAGTATAGTAGTCAGTGTAGTATGGGGGTCAGTATATTGGACAGTATAATGTAGTGGACAGTATAGTGGTCTGTGTAGTGTAGTGGACAGTATAGTGGTCAATGTAGTGTAGTGGACAGTATAGTGGAAAGTGTAGTGTAGTGGTCAGTATAGTGGACTGTCAGTGTAATCTAGTGGACAGTATAGTGGTCAGTATAGTGTAGTGGTCAGTATAGGAATCAGGTTGGTTAGTACTATTGTAGGAAGGGAAGGGACAGGACTCGGGGAGTGCTAAAAGTCCACAAATTAGGGGGCACAAATTACTTGCCTTGCCCCGGGCGCTGACAACCCACACTGCGCCACTGTATACAGTATAACCGGATATTTAAAGCAGTATTAAACCCAAAAGCAAACATTTATTATATTGCAGCCTACCAATTCTTGCCAATTGCAGCCAGTGAGCCAATGAGGAGAGAGTGTGGGCAGGGCCAAGCAGTGGCTCTATGTGTCTTTTGGCGCTCGGGAGCGAGCATGCAGCGGTGCCCCCGGGCAAGTAGCTGTCTCTGAGGCACTGCTCGAGTAGGAGGAGCCAGCGGAGGACCGGAAAAGAGGATCTGTACTGCTCTGTGCAAAACCAAAAAACATGTTTGTTATTTTTAAAAAAAACAAGCTTTAATACCAATAAAATGAGTAGCTTTTATTTATTCATGCAAAACCTTTATCCCAAAAGGAAAAACTGCCTATAAAGCATGAGCTGGAGAATGGTTATAATTTGTTACTGCACCTAAGTCTGCTAACAGATTCAACATAAATCCCCCCGACTGACAATGCTGTTGTCTGCTTTGCCTCCTGTGCTCATCTTTCAGGGTTGTAGAGGAATGAGCACAGGAGGCACAACAGACTAATACAGGAGATGTGTCAGATCACCAGGAGAAAACTGAGGGAAAGAAAAAACAAGAAGAAAACTAATACAGCCACCACATCTACAGTAATGATTGATAAGCTGCAGTATAATACATTTTTGGTTTTGGGTTTATTACCACTTAACCTTTCATGACTAAGACTATTTTTGGCATTTGGTGTTTACAAGTTAAAATCCATATTTTTTGCTAGAAAATTACTTGGAACCCCCAAACATTATATATATATTTTTAGCAGAGACTCTAAAGAATAAAACGGCGATTGTTGCAATATTTTATGTCACACGGTATTTGCGCAGTGGTGTTTTAAACGCAACTTTTTGGGAAATGGGACACTTTCATGAATGTAAAAAAAACGAAACAGTAAAATTAGCCCAATTTTTTTGCATAATGTGAAAGATAATGTTACGCCGAGTAAATAGATACCAAACATGTCACACTTTATAATTGCACGCACTCGTGGAATGACGACAAAGTGCGATACCTAAAAATCTCAATAGGCGATGCTTTAAAATTTTTTTACAGTTACCAGGTTAGCGTTATAGAGGAGGTCTAGTGCTAGAATTATTGCTCTCGCTCTGATGATCGCAGCGATACCTCACATGTGTGATTTCAACACCGTTTACAAATGCGGGCGCGACTTCCATATGCGTTTTCTTTGCTTCGCGAGCTCACGGGGACGGCGGGCGCTTTAAAAAACTTATTTTTTTTTTTTTTTTAAATGAATAAATTAAAAAAAACAAAAATTGATCACTTTTATTGCTGTCACAAGGAATGTAAACATCCCTTGTGACAGTAATAGGTGGTGACAGGTACTCTTTATGGAGGGATCGGGGTGGAAGGACGAGGTGGGCACTACAACAGAGGGACTCCACACCCCCCAGGACCTCTTTGACTGGGGGGTTGATGACACCAATGGTCCTGGTCTAGGATGACAGGTCGGAAGGCGAGCTGTCATTGTGCGAGGAGGAGGAGCCGCAGGGATGCGAGCCAGCGATGGAAGCAAGTGAGGCGGCTGTTGGGGTTCCAGTCAGACCGGTAAGTCAAATAATGTCTAAATGTTTTTTGTTTAAGTTGCATTGCGGGATTTGTTGGGGGGTTGGAAAGGGGGGTGCAGTGTCGGCGGTGGTTGCTCCACGGGGAACAGAGGTGGTGGATCCTGGCCCACAAGTGGTGGGTGGTGCGCCTGCCAGTTTGGGGTCAGTGGCGGAGTGATGAGGTTGTCAGGTAATGGTAGGATGGAGTTGGTAAGGATTACAGACGCAAAAAAAATAAAAATGTGAGATGTACGGGTGCTTTGAGGGTCCCCTGGGAACACAATTAAATAGGAGGTCCGGGATACGTTTTGAAAAGGCAAGCGTGTGGAGATCTTTTCGTTATAGCCCCTTTTAAAAAAAAAGGGGGGGGGGGATTAAAATTTTAAGTGTATAGGGTCAAGCAGGAAGATTAAGGGAAAAAGGATGAAGGTAAGAGGAGGTACCGATTTGATTTTGCGGAAGGCGATCGCCATTATGCGATTGTCATGGGGGGGAAGAACCCAAACATTGTTCAGCGTTGTTCTGTTATATGTAGGCCATTGGTAGGTGCACATGTTAAAAAGGGGATCTGATTGGCTACGGGATGATGAGCAGTTTAGACCGCGCAGGTTGGTATGGCTGTGGGGATCAAAGGACATCGACCTCTGGATGCGGGTTCTGTAGTAGTAGAGGCCTCCGAAGCAGTTCCTTCGGGGGGGGTATACCCCCCTTTGGACGGTCGGCCGAAAAGAAAGGTTTGGTGGTTTTTGACGTTAAACACAAGTGTTAAAGGGGTGGGATGGGAGGGGATCCATCCATTGTATCTTGGCTTCATGTGAGGACAATGTACAGGCTAGCCTAGTCACACAAGGGATGACTTTTGGAAGGGAGTGAAAAGGTTGCAGCCGTTCATAAGTCAGTAAGTAGATACCTGGCTAAGGAAATGGCGAGGTTGCTTGCCTCTGGGGTTTTTATTGGTGTCTACAGTGGGGGTGGCGCCTGAGAAGGAACCAAACAAGTTTTGCCTTATTTCCCCACTTATCTGTCAAGAAAAAAAGAGTTCTGTCATAATCCAATGCGGTGCACTGTGTCTGATACTTCACGTACACAACTATAAGGTGGGTTAGGTGTTACGGAAAAGGGGCACCTATGGCAAACTAGGGATCTGTGTTCCACTTGCTGACAGTTTATTCGGAGAGCTTTGACTGCTGGATAGATGCTGGAAAGAGGAGTTTTTTACTTGGATCGATGCCTGCTCATGGGTTGCTCAATTTAGTGGGCCATGGTTAAATGTTTAGTTCTTTACCGGAGTGGGGGGGGGGGTAGAGACATGTCGGTCCCTGATTCAATCATACATGGCTTGGACATTTTTGTGTGTTGGGCCCCCTTCCTCCTATGTGTGTGTGATTATACTTTATACATTGCAGCACATTGCAGGTAGGTTCATTAGTGCCATTGGCTGCAAAACACAGGGGCCGATGCGGGATATTGTACTATTTTGTTTTGGCATTGTGATTGTTTCAGGGGTTATGGAGGGTCATCTGCCGGTGACCAAGTTGGAGGTACTATAGAAGGGGGTGTGGGAGGCCCAGGGACGGTGTGAGGTACAGTTGAGGACTTTGCATTTGTTGCTGGGTAAGTTAAATTTTGCCTGCCGGTTTTATTCCGATGAGTAGGTTTTGGCCGACAGCTGCCGTCTGCTACAGTGGGGGTTTAATTTAAACAGTTGCATGCGGAACATGGGGAGGGTTAGAAGGTTTGGTATGAGTTCTTGGCCACATACAACGGACAATAGGTGGATGCCAGGTCGATGGGAAAAGAGGTAACGAACACGGCGGGGTAAACAGGTTTGGGGGAAATCTTTTCTTTCAGGGGCAATAGAGTGAGGAAATTTGGCCCCAATTTTGTTGGGTGGAAGTGGGGTGTTCATTCGTAAACGTGTGCTATTGGAATTTTTCCAGTGGTTCTGGCTATGGAGCTGGGGTAAGGGTCATGCAGGAACCTGACAGGGAGTTGAATTGTGATTATGTGGGTGTGGTTTACGTGGTCAACTACATGTCCACATTCTCACAACTGGTCATACGGGACAAAACGGTTAGGGAGTTTCTAGGGTTTGAAACAGATGGCATGGGGGGCAGTTCATGTAGCACAAGGCTGGGAAGTATTAGTCAAGTTTCCTGGTCGGGTGAGTGTTCTGAAAATGCCGCTAGGACACAAGGTTGGATGGTGCAGAATACGCTTCACACTCCTTCCGCATTGGGGCGGCTGTAGAAGCTGCCAGATGTGGGTTGGATGAGGCGGCGGTAAGGAGGAATGCCTTCATGTGGTGGTGGAATAACAAAAAACTAGTGGGGGGTAGGCTGTACATACAAGCTGTGTTGTTTGTGGTGTGGGGTACATTGGTTTACTTTAAAGTTGGTGCTGCCTTTGTTTGACAGTTTTTTTTTTCCTCCAGATGGAGGACTTATACGCCTTGTCTGGATTTTCCTTGTTATCTGTATGTTTGTTGGGGGGTCAGGAGAGCAGATGCGAGATCGGTTGGCAGACAGTTGGGTAGTTAGAGGGGGGAGGCATGTGTTCACTGGCTAGGGGTATGGGGGTTGAGGTGGAGCAAGGTGATATCGGAAGTGGAATGTTAGGCGCAGCGGGATAGACCACCGGTCGTTTGGGTTATGCATGCAAGGGGTAATGCTTTTGGGTTCGAATGATCAGGGAGCTGATCTCGGAAGTTAAGGCTGGGTTCACATTGCAGTACAGAGCGGTTCACAGCAGGGGTCCAGTGTGACGCTGTTCTCTGTTTCAGGTCCGATTTTGGTTTTGAATATTTGGCTGAATTCGGCCCTGAAATGGACCAGAAGATGTGGATGTGTGAACAGGCTCCATCCTGTGTGAACAATCTCCTGACATGGAAATTGGATGCAGAGAAACCTGCATCCAATTCCCAATACTGTGAACCCAGCCTAAAATATAAATCCAAACAACACAATCATCTAATTGTTCTTCACACACCCTATGCATGGACACAGTCATTGACTAATAAAGAGCTGCATTCAGAGGCATAAAAAAGAAAAATTATTCTAAAAGAGGCATTTTTTCTGAGCGTGTGCACGAGGCCTAAAAGGTAAGATGGACAGATGTATCTAAACATATTAGAGATGTATATAGTCATCACATCAAATATCTCATAACAAACCTCCCTGAATTTTGTACTTACAATTCAACATCACCATGTTATATACAGTATCTCACAAAAGTGAGTACACCCCACATATTTTTGTAAATAGTTTATTATATATCTTCATGTGACAACAGTAAAGAAATTACACTTTGCTACAATGTAAAGTAGTGAGTGTACAGCTTGTATAACAGTGTAAATTAGCTGTCCCCTCAAAATAACTCAACGCACAGCCATTAATGTCTAAGCTGCTGGCAACAAAAGTGAGTACACCCCTAAGTGAAAATGTCCAAATTGGGCCCAAAGTGTCAATATTTTCCAGCACTGCCTTAACCCTCTTGGGTATGGAGTTCACCAGAGCTTCACAGGTTGCTACTGGTGTCCTCTTCTACTCCTTTTTGATGACATCACGGACCTTCCGTTTGAGGATGTCCCACAGATACTCAATAGGGTTTAGGTCTGGAGACATGCTTGGCCAGTCCATCACCTTTAGCCTCAGCTTCTTTAGCAAGGCAGGAATCGTCTTGGAGGTGTATTTGGGGTCGTTATCGCGTTGGAATACTGCCCTCCAGCCTAGTCTCCAAAGGGAGGGGATCATGCTCTGCTTCAGTATGTCACAGTACATGTTGGCATTCATGGTTCCCTCAAAGAACTGTAGCTCCCCAGTGCCGGCAGCACTCATGCAGCCCCAGACCATGATACTCCCACTACCATGCTTGACTGTAGGCAAGACACACTTGTCTTTGTACTCCTCACCTGGTTGCCGCCACACATGCTTTACACCATTTGAGCCAAATACGTTTATCTTGGTCTCATCAGATCACAGGACATGGTTCCAGTAATCCATGTCCTTAGTCTGTTTGTCTTCAGCAAACTGCGGGCTTTCTTGCGCATCATCTTTAAAAGAGGCTTCCTTCTGGGGTGACAGCCATGCAGAATAATTTGATGCAGTGTGTGGCGTATGGTCTGAGCACTGACAGGCTGACTCCCAACCCTTTCAACCTCTGTAGCAATGCTGGCAGCACTCATAAGTCTATTTCCCAAAGACAACCTCTGGATATAACTCTGAGCACGTGCACTCAACTTCTTTGGTCGACCAAGCGAGGCCTGTTCTGAGTGGAACCTGTCCTGTTCAACCGCTGGCCACCATGCTGCAGCTCAGTTTCAGGGTCTTGGGAATCTTCTTATAGCCTAGGCCAGTGATGGCGAACCTTGGCACCCCAGATGTTTTGGAACTACATTTCCCATGATGCTTATGCATTCTGCAGTGTAGTTGAGCATCATGGGAAATGTAGTTCCAAAACATCTGGGGTGCCAAGGTTCGCCATCACTGGCCTAGGCCATCTTTATGTAGAGCAACAATTCTTTTTTTCAGATCCTCAGAGTTCTTTGCCATGAAGTGCCATGTTGATCTTCCAGTGACCTGTATGAGAGCGTGAGAGCGATAACACCAAATTTAACATACCTGCTCTCCATTCACATCTGAGACCTTGTAACACCAATGAGTCACATGATCCCAGGGAGGGAAAATGGCTAATTGGGCCCAATTTGGACATTTTCACTTTTGCTGTCAGCGGTTTAGACATCAATGGCTGTGTGTTGAGTTATTTTGATGGGACAGCACATTAAAAGAATAATATGTTTACAAAAATGTGAGGGGAGCACTCACTTTTGTGAGATACTGTATGCCCACTCATCTTCCCTGGCAACCATTAGCGTGAACTTTGGCATAGGGTGTCTGAAGGACAAGTAGGATGGTTAAAAACAAGAATATCTCCCATACAACTTCTGTGGGGCTTTGTCCTTTGCTGTCCCAATAAGAAACTCTAGACACGTGCAGTCTGTTTCATTCTCAATCAAAATTCAGACAAATGTTTGGTTATTTGGAGATTTGGATGTATCCGACTTTCTGAATTACAATAGTATATAAATTTTAACTATTTTAATGAAATAAGGAAATTACATTTCATCCAATTTTAATTGAATTGAATTTGAAAACCAAATTGACTTTGAAAACAAGAATAGTATGAAATAGTATAGAAAATAAAGGAATATAATAGAATAGAAAAAAAATAATAAAATAAAAAGAATATAACCATCTTCTGAAATACAAATGTAGAATAGAATAAATTAGAATAGATTTGAATAGGATAGAAGAGAATAGAATAGACTCAACGAATAGAAAAAAACAATAGAATCTAATAGAACATAACCTTCTTCCAAAATTCAAATTTCAAATAAAATAAATTCAAGTTCAAAAAGAATAGAAGAGAAAAGGATAGAATAGAATAGATAGAAAGGAATAGAATAGAAAATAAAAGAATACATATGAATTTGAATAAAATAGATTAGAAAAGAATAGAATAGAAAAAAACAATAGACTAGTATAAAATATAAAAAATATAAACGTCTTCTGAAGTTCAAATCTCGAATAAAATACATTTTAATTCAAATAAAATAGAATAGAAAACAATAGAATAGAATAAAAAATAAAAGAATTAAAAATAATGAAATAGAAAAATCTATAGGAAAAAATAGAATAGAAGGAATATAACCATCTTCCCAAATTTGAAATTTCGAATAGAATAAATTCAATTTTGAATAGAATAGATTAGAATGAAAAAAGAACAGAATAGATAGAATAGAAAAGACCAGAATAGAAAATTAAAGAATAGAATAGAAAATAAAAGAATAAAGTAGAAAGAACATAACTGACTTTCCAAAATTCGAATTTCGAATAGAATAAATTAGGATTCAAATAGAATAGAACAGAAAATAAAATACAATGGAATAAAAAACAAAGAATAAAATAGAACAAAATAGGAAGAATATAACCGTCTTCAGAAATTCAAATTTCAAAAAGCATACATTTAAATTCGAATAGAATAGAAAATAACATAATAGAATATAATAGAAAAGAAAATAATAGAACACAAAAGAAAATAATAGAAAAGAATAGAGAAAAAAAACAATAGAATAGAATAAAAAAGAAAATAACCGTCGAATAGAATAACTTTTTGAATTTGAATGGCAATCAAATTTGAAAACGAATAGACAAAACTAAACTAAATAAATTTCAAAAACGAATTTAACAAACAAAATGATTTAAATAATGAATTGAACCAAAACAAAATGAAACAAAACACTTTTTTTTTTCATTCTGCACATGTCTAATTAACCCACCCCTTTAAAAGCTGTATAACTGAAGGCAAAAGTTCAAAATGGCTTCTTGGTGGCCTGTCCTCATCCAAAAAGACAAGCTGTTTGTCATGGCTATTGCTCTGGGGAGATCAGCACAAGCAAGCACAGTCAATGTAGCAATGGGTGTTTTCTAGATACAATTGCAGTGCTACGATCGCTGTGTGATGTTCATGGCTGACCCTGACAATGCAAGATTTTTCTGGGGAGTTTTTAATAAAGGACTTGTGTTTATTTACAAGGATTTTTTTTTTTTGTGAATAAGTTGCTGTACTATGTTCCCCTTACTCATTCACGTAGGGGAGAGGGAGATATCTGGGTTATTTTAAAGGGGGCTTACTGATTCCAGTAACTCTTGGATTAAGGTTCTGGTGTGGACTGGGAGGGATCACATGCCATTAATGTTTTACTCCGAATTCCTCACTAAAATCTCTAACAGATCAAAAGGATCTGGTATGGATTTTGCTGGGAAGCCCCTGTCATTTTTGTTTTTGTTTTTTGCCTAAAATCCATTCTAGTTCTGCAGAGTCTGGTATTGATTTTGTGGATGACACCATCATTTTTTATTTTATTTTTACATTTATAGCAAAATGATAATTTCTCTGTAAGATTTTTCTATTTTGTAAAAATTCAATGGAGAGCCCCCAAAATACATACCAGACCCTCATTCTTCTTCATGAGAATTTGGTATGTCTTTTGTGGTGGTCCCCATTGCACTAATTATAAAATAACGGAAGCTTACAGGGAAATGTGAATTTGTGGCATTTTAAAAGTATTTATTTTTTCTTAGTAAATGTTTTCTTTCTACTATGTTTATATGGTGGGGATGCACCATTCCATGGGCAAGTTTAGGGGACTCCCAAGCAGGATTTCTTAAAAGGAATAGGGGACTTTTAATGTTGCACTTAAGTACTATTACATTTACTGCTCCATGCATATCTGCATATTTTTTTTTTTTTTTTTAACTGGTTAATGTTCCCTGGGCCAGTGCTCAGCCCCCATTAACTTTGTTAGCAATCTCTTGGCTTCTAGAACATTGATCTGACAGATTTAGCTTTCATTGACTTCAAGAGGATTTGGACTTGGCATCTGAGCTTTTTTTATGTTCGGTTGAAGCTCCCTGGACAAAACATGTTTGGCTTATCTCTACTCTCCACCCATCCCATTCAGAATTCAGACAGGAATTTCTGGATGACAGGTAAATGCAAAAAAAGGGGGTGATAGTGTAGAGAAATCAATGGTGTAGGGTCCCCCCAAATTCCACTACAGAAACTTGAAACAAGGTAATATCCATATTTGATAAATTATGTCACCCAGGATACCCTGTCCATTTTATTTTATTTTTTTGCATTGATACATGTCCCCTGGGGCATTAACTTTTTTGCCAATCTCTTGGCTATTGGCCTTAAAAAATTTAGAAAATAGTTTTGACAGATTTGCTTCTGTTGATTTAGATAAGTTTTGGATTTGGCATCTGAGCTTTTGAAATGTTCAGCCGAATCTCCACAAACCTAACAAGGTGTGTTCCGTCCATTTCTAATTCCCACCCCACTATATTCAGCTGTAAGACAAGATTTTCTGGCTAACATGTGAATGCAAACAAAGAGGCAGGAATAGTGTAAAGGAAAAAAAAAGTGTAGGGTACATCTCAAATTCCACAACAGACCTATGAAACATGGTCATGTCCATATTTGGTGAATGATGTCACCCAGCCCTTTTTTTTACATTAAGAAAACAAACATATGTAGCGGGGTCTCTTTAAGGACTATAAAACTACTGTTCCCAGAACCCCGCTGGTTCCCAGGATGTTTGGAGTTATGCCCCAGAGACTCATGGGGGAGGGCATATAAGGAGGGGGAGAGGCCTAGTTCGGTCTTCTTTTTTTGGACACCCCCCCCCTCTGCTAGCAAGAGGAGGTCTGTGCTGAACTGCTGGAGGCACAAGGCCTGAAGCCTGGGCCTTGTGCTCTTTTCCAAAGAGCCCTCTGCCAGCCTAGCTGCACCTGAGAGACATTTTCTCATCCTTGCTGCAGTACACCAGAAGGATTGAAGAATCGGAGGTCGGTGGATTCCTGTTCCTAGACGAATCGGCGGAGGAAACGGACTTGGACTTGTCCGGGTGGTGAGAGCTGTTTAAAGACAGATACTTTATCTTTATTATTCGTTTGGATTACAAAGTTGTTCTTCAAGTGCACCACCGAAAGATTGCTAGCGAATATTGTTTCACTGGACTTCCATCTAGATCAGTCAGGCCTGACTGCATAGGTAGATAGTGCTGGGTGTTAGTTTACCCATGCGGGGAAGTAGCTAAAAAAGGGCAGCGCTAGAGTTGCATAGCAATACTTTATTATGCTGATTACTCTGTTTATCTTTATTACTGGTTACTGCAGGGACCTGCTTATGTGTTGCAAACCAAATGTTCGATTCATGTTATTCCTTTTATAAAACAACAAGTAAAGTCAGTTATATACTTTCAAAGATTGTCTATGAGCTTGAGTTATCCACCCACGCACACACATATTTAGAGTATAAACGATTTAATGTGTATTGCTAGATACTAACTGTGCCAGAGTGGGTAGAGCAGATTGCCGGGGGGGTTGGCGGAGCTGTGCTCAGGGCCCAAACCAAACTTGCGGCCCTCTTAAGTGAGGGTATCGCTATACGTGGGGGCTCGTCCGGGATTTCTGAGACAGCGGTGAACGCGCCAGAGGTACCGGCATGGACCCACAGGGAGTCAGAGCGTGGTGTGAAGCGGCTAAGGCCGACCCAAGTCAGTCAGTGGTCTTTAGCCTCCCAGGGGACAAATGGTCGACTGAGACCGTAGAGGAGTTAATGAAGTCAGTGTCCCCAGACCATGAACCAAGGGTGATGGAGATAAAATCAGACCCAGACATCTCATATCAGTACGCGCTAGTGGAATACTGGGATGGGATGCCGGAGGCTTGCAAGCGCAACTGTGTACGGACACAAGACAACAGATCCTATAGGTTGGCGCACGCAACAAAGGAGGAGCCATCGCCAACGGGATCACCGCAGGCTGCGGCCCGTACCTCACCCGAGAGTCTCAGACCAGCACCGGCCACCCTTAGCGCAGAACTGTGTGCTGTCCTGGGGGAGATTGTGGCCCAGTGCAAGAAGGATCCCACAGATTACCCGATGTCGGGGTACAGAAAACTCCGGATGTTTTCAGGGAGGAAACCTGTACCTTCGGAAGAAGAGGGATTTGAAGAGTGGTTAGATAGCGCAACTCAGGCACTAGAGGAATGGGAAGTTCCAGAGCGCAGAAAGAACCAGAGGATTGTGGAAAGTCTAAAGGGGCCTGCTCTAGAGGCCGTACGCAACCTGAAGATGAGCAGGACAGACTGTAATGCGCAGGAGTACCTAGATGTATTACAGAATGTGTTTGGTGGGACAGAGAAAATCTCTGAGCTTGCTTATCAGTTAGAGCATTGCTACCAGAAGAAAGGTGAAAAACTATCAGACTACATGGGACGTTTAGATAAAATCCTGCATAGGATGATCCTAAGGAAGGGGATCAGCCCAGGGAAAGTAGATGAGGCCCGTGCTCAACAGGTACTGAGGGGAGCTCAACCCATGGATCCTATTGCATGGACACTGCATGCCCGACAGGATGGGAAGAATCTGGAGTACACTGACCTCATCCGAATGATCAGAGAGGAAGAGGCCCTACTGGAAGAGAAAAGGGAAGAACATCTCATCGAGCCCGTCGAACAACCGGTAGCAATAGTTACACCGGCCATGACTCCCGCTAGAGATAAGGAGGTGGACACTTTGAAGTTACAGATGTCCCAGGTGATGGAGATGTTGACTGCTATGATGGCGAAAGGTCAAGGGGGAGCCGAGAAACCAAGTCCTTGGAAGGAGTTGTTTCCAGATACACCAACACCAAGCCCCACTCGAGACCGAGAAGAGATGCTATGCTACAACTGCGGGGGCAGTGGCCACTTCGCCAGTAGATGTTCCAGTCCCAAGAAGAAGAAGATAGATAACCGCCAGCCGGCGGGAAACTCCAGAGGGCCCCGGTGAGGGAGTCAACCGGGTGCCCATGCCTTTCAGTGAACTCCAAACTGAATAGAAGGAAGAGAAAGAGAGAAAACCAGACCCCTCAGAAGGAATGTCTACAAATAAGAAACAATAACATCCCTCAGCGGGTTTGTACTCCCATTACTGTGGGGAGGGTCAATGCATACCAGGCTCGAAAAAGAATAAAGTCAAAAACCAACTGGATGAAGACGGGTCCCCAGAAGAGGGTGGCCTCAACCCGGCCCTACCCAGAAGAATTGGTCGGCCCGTCCCCCACTGTCTCCATCCAGGTGGAAGGAGTCTACACGAAGGCCCTCCTGGACACTGGAGCTCAAGTGACTTTGTTGTACAGAGACTTCTATGATAGGCACTTGAGCCATTTGCCTATACAGAAGATAGAAGAGCTGGAGATATGGGGCCTGGGAGCTCAGAGTTTCCCCTACGATGGTTACCTGCCCATAAAGCTGACCTTCGATCCATCTGTGGCGGGGAAAACAGAGGTGTTTGACACCCTGGCAGTTGTGTGTCCTAGACCGCCCGGGGCCAGCAAGATGTCCCTCATCATAGGGACCAATACGGATCTGGTGCGAAGACTTCTGACCCCTCTAGTGAAGACGAGAAACCATCAAGATCCCAATATCCATCCCATGCTGAAGACAGCCTACCAACGGTTGGTCCTAGAGCAGAAGACCCCAGGAGAGGGGATAGGGAAGGTGTGGAGACTTGGGAGAGAAGGAGTGGTGCTGCAGCCCGGAGAGGTAGCCTGCCTCAGGGCCACTGTGAAGCTTACCTGGGAGCAGCCTGGCCCCTTTGTCATGCTGGAATCCGATCCAAGGGAGGACCACTCAGGCCTGGAAGTGATACCGGAAGTGATTCCAATCAAGGCCCTGAAGAAGGCTCAAGGAAGAGTCCCAGTGAGTGTGAGAAACCCTACGGAGAGACCCATAGAGATCCCTGCCAGGATGCTGTTGGGGCAGGTGAGTCCTGCGGCCCCAGTCAGCTGGTCAGAAGTAAAAGGAACGGGTGAAGGAGGAGATGTTTGGGAAAAACTTTCCATGGAGAACCCAGACCTACCTGGAGCCTGGAAGGAGAGAGCCAAAGCCCAGCAGACTAGATGGGAGAGGATTTTCTCAAAGGATGAGTTTGATGTGGGATGTGCCAGGAGTGCCACCCACCGAATCTGCCTCCAAGAAGACAAACCCTTCAGGGAAAGGGTTAGGCGGGTCCCTCTAGCTGATCTGGAGGATCTGAGGGAGCAGCTTGCGGAGTTGAAGAAGACTGGTGTGATTCGGGAGTCTAGAAGTCCCTATGCCTCCCCCATAGTGGTGGTCAGGAAAAAGAATGGGTCGTTGAGGCTTTGTATCGACTACAGGACTCTCAACAGGAGGACCATCCCTGACCAGTATACCACACCGAGAATAGAGGATGCCCTACAGAGTTTGTCTGGTGCCAAGTGGTTCAGTGTAATGGACCTCAAGAGTGGGTACTACCAAATTCCCATGCACCAGGAAGACCGAGAGAAGACAGCTTTCATAACCCCAGTGGGATTCTTTGAATTCAACAGAATGCCTCAGGGCCTGTCTGGAGCCCCTGCTACCTTTCAACGCCTCATGGAGAAGACCGTTGGAGACCTGAACCTCATAGAAGTCCTTGTGTACTTGGACGATGTCATTGTCTTCGGGAAGACTTTGGAAGAACATGAGGCCAGGTTGGAGAAGGTGTTGAGAAGACTCAGCGAAGAGGGACTCAAGCTTTCTCCCGAGAAGTGCCGGTTTTACCAATCCTCTGTGAACTATCTGGGACACATAGTGTCTGAAAAAGGAGTGGCTACAGACCCTGAGAAGTTGGAGGCAGTTACCTCTTGGCCAAGACCGACAACAGTCACAGAGCTCAGATCTTTCCTGGGGTTCTGCTCCTATTATAGAAGATTTGTGGATGGGTTTGCCCGGATTGCCAAGCCACTAAACGAATTGCTCAAGACTGAAGGAGAAGAGGATGGCTTGGGACCTAGGAGGGCCGGTGAGTCGGTTCAAGATCAGTGGAACCCAAGGTGTGAAGAGGCTTTCCGAACCTTGAAGAGGAGCCTTACCACGGCCCCAGTCCTGGCCTATGCCGACCCCACCAGACCATATGAGCTACATGTCGATGCCAGTCATGAGGGCCTAGGCGGAGTGCTCTATCAAGAGTATGAAGAGCAGCTGCGACCAGTGGCCTATGTGAGTCGGAGCCTGACTCCCTCGGAGAAGAGCTACCCCACTCATAAATTGGAGTTCTTGACCCTCAAATGGGCAGTAGTAGACAAACTGAAGGACTATCTCTATGGGGTGGAGTTTACCGTAAAGACAGATAACAATCCTCTGACCTACCTCTTCACTACTGCAAAGTTAGATGCAACCGGACACAGATGGTTGGCTGCATTATCCGGATTCAACTTCAGTCTAAAGTACAGACCAGGGGCTGGAAATAGGGATGCAGATGCCCTGTCCCGAAGATCTCATGTCATGGTCAATGACTGGGAAGACTGGACCCAGGTAGCACCGGAAGGAGTGCAAGCACTCTGTCAGGGTGCTGAGTTTCAAGCAAGAGGGGGCTCCAGAGCAGAGGAGATAGGAGTCACCGCAGTGGGAGTCCCTCAACCCTACTGTGGGGTAACTCAACTAGCAGAGGAACTCCTGCCAAAGCTGTCCAGAAAGGAGCTGAGCTATGACCAATTGGAAGATTGGTCATAGAAGCTTTGGAGAACGAAAATCCAGAGGGACTTCGACATCACCCTTCCAAGGAGGCTCGCCTGCTGAGGAAAGAGTTGGATAAGCTACAAGTACATCAGGGAGTGGTCTACCGAAGGGGCCCCTTTGATAACTCAGAAGATAAGTGGCAGTTGTTTCTCCCAGAGAAGCACCGAGAGACGGTACTAATTGCCTTACATGACCAGCATGGCCATCTAGGGACGGAGAGAACTTTCCAGCTTGTCAGAAGCTGGTTCTATTGGCCCTGTATGAGGGCAGAAGTGGAGGAATATTGCCATTCTTGTGCACGATGCATCCAGAGGAAGACTCTACCCCATCAAGCTGCCCCAATGGGCCACCTACAGAGTCAGGGTCCAATGGATCTGGTGTGCATTGACTTTCTCTGCCTCGAACCCGATTTGAGTGGATTGGGAAATGTTCTGGTGGTAACCGATCATTTCACCCGTTATGCCCAGGCTTTCCCCACCAAAGACCAAAAGGCCTCCACTGTGGCCAAGGTGCTCATGGAAAAATACTTTGTCCACTATGGATTACCACAGAGAATCCACTCAGACCAAGGAAGGGACTCATTGGGAGTAGAGAAGACCAGGACTACACCTTATCATCCACAAGGAGATGCCCAACCTGAGAGGTTTAATCGGACCTTACTAAACATGCTTGGAACTCTAGAGACAGAGAAGAAGCAACACTGGAGCCAACACATATCAGCTTTGGTGCACGCTTACAACTGCACCACAAGTGATGTGACGGGTTACTCCCCCTACCGGCTCATGTTTGGGAGAGAAGCAAGATTGCCGGTGGATCTGGCCTTTGGCATTTCCCTAGACCATGCCTCTGCTACCTCCCACAAGGGATATGTGGACCGACTTAGACACAATTTGAAAGTGGCCCATGAACGAGCTCAGGCAGGCTTGGACCAAAGGGGAGCCCGCAACAAGAGGAACTTCGATCTGAAGGTCTGAAGGTTCGAGTGCAAGACCTGCAGCCTGGGGACCGTGTACTGCTACGCAACCTGGGGATCCCTGGGAAGCACAAGCTTGCTGATAGATGGAGATCGGAGCCCTATGTCATTTGCAGAAAGCTACCTGGATTGCCTGTGTATAAGTTAAAACCAGAGGGGAAAGTGGGGCCCTTGAAGACTTGGCACAGGAATCATTTGCTCCCACTTACTGAAGCAGTCAGAATACCTCCAGTGAGAAATCCACCAGAATCTGTTTCCATTCTGGATACCCCGGGACCTAGCACTCGGTCTCAGACCTCCCGGGTTAGAGATGGACAAGATTCCCAATGAGGTGAAGGTGGAAGAGGAGAGCTTGAGTGGCTGTGGCCTTCATCAACTCCAGGAAATTCTGCCATAGATCTCCCACCTACTGAGGATACACAGGATGGGACACTGAACCCAGAAGCTACAGAGTTCATTCCATCTAGTGGTGTGCCTGAAGGCTGGGAA
Organism: Lithobates pipiens; assembly: GCF_037356315.1. Classification (NCBI taxonomy): domain Eukaryota; kingdom Metazoa; phylum Chordata; class Amphibia; order Anura; family Ranidae; genus Lithobates; species Lithobates pipiens. Next base: position 45,728,759 of record NW_027507790.1, read on the forward strand.
GATATCCCTAGCATTTACTCAGAAGAGGAAAGGACCGATGTTCCAGAACCAGTGATGCTGTCAGAGTGTGTTCCTGAAGTAGAGCCTGTGGCACCAGAGCCTGAAGTCCCAAGAGAACAGAGAGCTCGCCGAGTTGTGAGACCCCCCAAGAAGCTAACCTACTCTCAAATGGGGGAGAGCTCTGAGGACTCTGTTGTGACTGCTAGAAGAAGTGCTGAACGCTCTAATCCCTCCACTGACCATTTGGTGGAGGGCAACCCCAGCTCACTCTCTGGCACAGTTAGGCAGGCCACTCATGCCAGTGTGACCTGTGGGACAGGGAATCCCACCTCTGAGTTCTGGTGGAAATTCCCTGTACCAACATCATACCCAGCACTTTCAAAATTGGTACAGGATATGTGTTAAAAGTTTATCTTTGGGGACCGAAGAGTTTAAGTGGGGGGAGTGTGTAGCGGGGTCTCTTTAAGGACTATAAAACTACTGTTCCCAGAACCCTGCTGGTTCCCAGGATGTTTGGAGTTATGCCCCAGAGACTCATGGGGGAGGGCATATAAGGAGGGGGAGAGGCCTAGTTCGGTCTTCTTTTTTTGGACACCCCCCCCCCTCTGCTAGCAAGAGGAGGTCTGTGCTGAACTGCTGGAGGCACGAGGCCTGAAGCCTGGGCCTTGTGCTCTTTTCCAAAGAGCCCTCTGCCAGCCTAGCTGCACCTGAGAGACATTTTCTCATCCTTGCTGCAGTACACCAGAAGGATTGAAGACTCGGAGGTCGGTGGATTCCTGTTCCTAGACGAATCGGCGGAGGAAACGGACTTGGACTTGTCCGGGTGGTGAGAGCTGTTTAAAGACAGATACTTTATCTTTATTATTCGTTTGGATTACAAAGTTGTTCTTCAAGTGCACCACCGAAAGATTGCTAGCGAATATTGTTTCACTGGACTTCCATCTAGATCAGTCAGGCCTGACTGCATAGGTAGATAGTGCTGGGTGTTAGTTTACCCATGCGGGGAAGTAGCTAAAAAAGGGCAGCGCTAGAGTTGCATAGCAATACTTTATTATGCTGATTACTCTGTTTATCTTTATTACTGGTTACTGCAGGGACCTGCTTATGTGTTGCAAACCAAATGTTCGATTCATGTTATTCCTTTTATAAAACAACAAGTAAAGTCAGTTATATACTTTCAAAGATTGTCTATGAGCTTGAGTTATCCACCCACGCACACACATATTTAGAGTATAAGCGATTTAATGTGTATTGCTAGATACTAACTGTGCCAGAGTGGGTAGAGCAGATTTCCGGGGGGGTTGGCGGAGCTGTGCTCAGGGCCCAAACCAAACTTGCGGCCCTCTTAAGTGAGGGTATCGCTATACATATAATGAACCACTTTGTACTTAGTGTGAAATTTATATATAAACAAACTCAAACAATATGGGGATGCTACACTTTATACAGTGTCTAAAAACTAAACGCAAGCCAAACTAATACAAAAATAGATTTGCTGTCCCTTTAAGTAATAACGGCAAAATAAAGTGGCTTCATTGATGAACACACAGGGTAATAACATTCAATATAGAAACAAAAACAGTGAGATGTGACCTACATGTGCCCTGTAGGTAGCCGCAATAATCTCAGGTGCTTAGTACTCCTAGGGCAATAACCAACTCACACCAATTGTAGCACCAGTAAGGTCCCTAGCAGCATAAAAAATTAAAACGAAACTCAGAAACTCCCCTATTGTGATCAAACGCGTCGGATGGGGACCTTGGTGGTGATATCATGGTTTTTAAAGCGGAGCTCCATCCGAATTCCTACTCCTATGCCTATAGGATTATCTTGTTGTCTAATTGCTGGATATCCCCCTTACCTTGCTGCTGTCATCTTGTGTTTGTTTTCTTTTTTTTAATTTCCTGGTCCTGGAGATTCCGGAAAGGGGTGGTGCTGCTGTGGATATGGGCGGGGCTTCAGCGGCAGGTCAGCGCTTCCTGTTGGCCGCACTGGCTCCTAGGATCGTTTTTTTCAATTTCCCAGGAGTCTCTGCGGCACCCAGGCGCCAGATCGGAGATTACACGGGCGGTGCATGCTGTGACATTAGCAGCACAGTGTCCCGGAAGACAATGCCTGTGGGCTTCACATGCCCACAGGCAAAATGGAAAACGTCAGACGTTTTTATAAAGTCTTTTGAATACCGGAAAACAGCAGCAGGAGCATTAGAAAAAAAAAATAAGTACAAAAATTTGAAAACTTACTTCTTGCAATTAACCCCCCAAAAAAAAAAAAACGGCGGTGGAACCCCGCTTTAACTATATGCTGTCATATCCAAGTTTCTTGTGAGTACATTTTCAACTTAATAAAGAACTAATTTTAAAGTTAATGCACTTAGTTTCTGTGAAGTACAATCACATTTTCCACTTTGGAAGTGAAGATTGTTTCACTTGTAGAATTTATCTCTCTAACACTGTGTGGTGTATGATCTTATAGTCACTTGTACTTAATGCAATACTTATGCAATATACTGTATACTGTATGTAATATATACTGTATGTATTTCTATTGAATTGATAGTACACGTTTTATGTGTTTGCACTGTATAAGATATTATAAAAACAATTCCTGGGTAGTACTATATATTTTATATAAATTCATGAAGCAACTGTAATATTAGGTGATGGTACCAAAATTTTAATAAATCCATTAGGAATCCATTATGAAAAAAACATGAAACTAATGTTGACGTACAAGCATGGTAATAATAAGTTAAAAAATCTGGGAAAACAGCGCTGTCCAAAAAATACAAAAAAATCCTATATCAGTGAAACAGTAAATTTAATTATAAATTCTTGCTGCAACTTAATGTGAGATACACACAATATACAATAATTCAAAAAGAAGGCTGAGCTAGAAATTATATAGTGCAAAATTATCTCATTACCATCATAACATAATTTATCCTATTTGCAAAAAAATTGATATAACCACAAGTGATACAAATAAAAACATGAACTAATTAAAAGCGTGAACAGTCCAAAAAAAGGGAGAGAGACAAGAAGATGAGGCTTCAGTCCATTAAGGTGTTCCTCCACCACTAGACTACGAACATTAAGAATGGATACAAATTCCATTCTGTATCCAAACATTACGATTTACACCATGGTCGTAATCCAGAAAACACTTTATTTTTAGGAATTGACCAGTTCAATGCACATTGGAGAGGCAGTTTCTTGGTGCGTGACTTGTCGAGACTAGAAATGATGTGGATACATAAAACACGGTGCTATACACCTTATGGTCTTAATGTGGATGTTGACGTGAATGCTTTTATAGATAATGGTTAGGCCTTTATACTGTGAACCATTTGCAAGTTCCTGGTTTAGATCCAACAGTTTTGATTTGATTTTACATTTTAATAACTCCCAAGGGTTGTTAACAGGAATAATTTAAAAGTCCCCTGGTAATATATTCCTCTAACCGACATCATATTTTGAATACGGAGATGTGAGTAGTATATCTAGATACGGCATAGGGGAGTGTGCACACTGAGTATGATTTATATGTGCACATTCTTCTAGTTGTGTAAGGGGAGATGCCTTATGAATAGATACCCAATGTGGAGCACCTGTTTTAATTAATAAGATAACGGTATGCTGGTATTGGTTGGGCCTAGTTGACGGTTAGGTCACCTACGACAACATCTGAGGGTGCCCAATAAGGGGGGTGCTGTGGTGCATCTGAGGGTCCTTCCATTTTGCAATATTTATATTGATTGGAATGGACCCTAAGGGTGTTATAAAAGTTAATTGTACTTTTTTGGGTGTGTCCTGTGATTAAGGTAGGGGGCACTAACCTATAGCTTTTAATTTGAATTCATTTTATTATATTTTATTTTATCAATATTTTTGATTTTGGATTATTTTTGAAAAATGTTTTTTCGGTTATGGGCCGCATCCCATGACTACACTAGGGGGTTGACCCATGGCCTTTAATCGAATATTGTAATCTTTTTTTGATGGGGATAATACATTTCCCTTTGAATTTTTGGATTTCTGCTTTATGTGGATTTATTCAGCATGAGTCCCATAGTGCAGAAATATACTTTTAAGTACTTTGTATAAGGAAAGTTAGAAAAATGTTTTGAAAATAAGAAAGTTTTTATAATTTTTAATATAATTTTCATAAATGTTGTGACCACCATTTTGGGTATGTAACCTTTACTTTTAAATGGGTGCATAAATGGTGAAGTGTTTATGGGTCCCTTTATGATTCATTGCATATAATCACATTATGTGATGGATCAGAGAGGGATGCCCCTATCCGAGGTATATGCTCCTGGTGGAGCTATTAAGGTTTATGGTGGTGTTGGTATAGGTGAACCTATTACTATTAATGTAAGAAATGGTTCCCTCTCCCTTTTAAATTAGTTTATAGCATATGACTAATGGTAAGGGCAAGTTATCAATATTGCCCCATTCTAAAATGGCGGATTAGGGGCAGTAACCAGGAGCTCGGAAGTGGGTGGTTACAATTTCGGCCAGTGTATACTTAAGGCGGTGGATCAGCGCACCGCTCGTACCCCAGGAAGAAGTCAGCTTTGACGAAACTACATAGGGTTGAGCGGCGTGCTGACATCACCGCCATTCCCCGTTGGTCTAGGAAGGACGGGCAGTGTAAGCGAGAGAGAGCCGGCCGGCTCGTTACTATATACACGCTTGTATGCAGCTGAAATTGTGAGTTTGCAATTTTTTGTTTTATTGTGTTTAAATAAAAGTTTTATATGGAGTTACGCTATGGGAGCCTTTCTGCTTTATCTCATTAAATGATTGTGGTGAAACGGGAGACGCTCTGAGGAGGGGATACACGAGTTGGAGATGTCAGCAGTGTCTTTTAACCACTTTCAGACCGGACCAATTTGCTGGTCAAAGACCAGACCACTTTTTGCGATTCGGCACTGCGTCGTTTTAACTGACAATTGCGCGGTCGTGCGACGTGGCTCCCAAACAAAATTAACGTCCTTTTTTTTCCACAAATAGAGCTTTCTTTTGGTGGTATTTGATCACCCCTGCGGTTTTTATTTTTTGCGCTATAAACAAAAATAGAGCGATAATTTTGAAAAAAACACATTATTTTTTACTTTTTGTAATAATAAATATCCCCCAAAAATATATAAAAAAACGTTTTTTTCCCTCAATTTAGGCCGATACGTATTCTTCTACATATTTTTGGTAAAAAAAATCGCAATAAGCGATTATTGATTGGTTTGCGCAAAAGTTATAGCGTTTACAAAATAGGGATAGTTTTATAGCATTTTTATTAATAATTTTTTATTCTTTTTTTTTTTACTAGTAATGGCGGCGATCTGCGATTTTTATTGTGACTGCGACATTGTGGGGGACCCATCGGACATTTTTGACACATTTTTGGGACCATTGTCATTTATACAGTAATCACTGCTATATAAATGCAGTGATTCCTGTGTAAATGACACTGGCATTGAAAGGGTTAACCAGTGGGTGGCAGTGTAGGGGTTAAGTGTTCCTAGGGGTGTGTTACTAACTGTGGGGGGGTTGGGCTTTCATTTAGTGTACACTGATCTCTGCTCCAATCACATGGAGCAGAGATCAGCGTCACTAGTTGCTAGGCAGAATGGAAAAATGTTGTTTATACAGCATTTCCTCCATTCGGCCGCTCCGTGAGACGATCGCGGGGATGCCCGCGGCGATCGAGTCCGCGGGTCCCGCGACCGGACTCACGGGGGTCCCGACCAGCGCGGGAGCGCGCCGGCGGCAACGAATATTGGACGTACATGTACGCCAATATGCCTGCCCGTGCCATTCTGTCGACGTACATCGTCGTGCGCTGGTCGGGAAGTGGTTAAAGGGACCGGATTGATGGTGTTGTTTGCGAGCACGTATGATCTGCCTAAAAAGAGATCTTGTCAGCTGGTAAGCCTCACTGAATCTAGTGGTGGAGGAATTCCTTTCTCTGGGTGCACTTGCTACATACTTGGAGGGTGTTTTGTACAGAGTCACCTTAATGGACTGAAGCCTTATCTTCTTGTCTCTCTCCCCTTTTTTTGGACTGTTCACGCTTTTAATTAGTTCATGTTTTTATTTGTATCACTTGTGGTTATATCAATTTTTTTTTGCACATAGGATAAATTATGTTATGATGGTAATGATATCATTTTGCACTATATAATTTCTAGCGCAGCTTTCTTTTTGATTTATGGTAATAATAAGTGTCTAGTGTAGCTGTGCATTGTAACCAATAGGCTTCTAACTTCAGCTTGTTCATTTAACCACTTCAGCACCGCTAGGTTTTACCCCCTTAATAACCAGACCATTTTTTGCAATATGGCACTGCGTTACTTTAACCACTTAACCACTTCCATACTGGGCTATAGTAACATGACGCCAGCAGGAACACCTTCCAATCCTGGGTGGATGTTATATGACATCCTCCCAATCTCGCCGCTCCTGTGGGCCCCAAGGGGCCAACAGCACGGCGGTCGGGGATGAGGCGTTTCCATCGGACACAGACTATCCCAGATCAGGGTAAAAAGCCAATGAAACCACGTGACCGGCTGTGTCCAATCACAGCCGGCCACATATGTACTGCTCATGATTGCTGCTCATGCTCAGCGCGGCGATCAGGGATGAGGCGTGTCCCTCTGACACAGCCCATCATAAAGAGCCAATGAAATTGCCACTTTACCATGTGACCAGCTGTGGCCAATCACAGCCGGTCACAAATGTCAACAATGCTATTTCTGGGTTCTCTTCCTCACTGTGCGAGGAAGAGATCTTGAAGGAAAAAGTAAAAGTACAGTGCCCGATCTCCCCCCAAATAAAGAGTACCTGTCACAGCCCCCCAGAGTACCTGTCACAGCCCCCCAGAGTACCTGTCACAGCCCCCCAGAGTACCTGTCACAAACATCAAGTACCCAAGTACCTGTCACAAACATCAAGTACCCGAGTACCTGTCACAAACATCAAGTACCCGAGTACCTGTCACCAGCCCATCAAGTACCCGAGTACCTGTCACCAGCCCATCAAGTACCCGAGTACCTGTCACCAGCCCATCAAGTACCCGAGTACCTGTCACCAGCACATCAGAGTACCCGAGTACCTGTCACCAGCACATCAGAGTACCCGAGTACCTGTCACCAGCACATCAGAGTACCCGAGCACCTATATGCAGCCCATGCCTCATAGAAATTACGTTGGGGTGATATCTTTCCAAAATGGGGTAATTTTGTGGGTGATTCCACTGTCCTGATGCTCCAGGACCTTCAAAATGTGATAGGTAGGAATGAAATTAGATGTGTAATTTATGCTCCTAGAACACCTGAAGGTACCGTATTTGCCGGCGTATAAGACGACTGGGCGTATAAGACGACCCCCTATTTTTCAAGTGAAAACTTAGGTTTTGGGCAATACTCGTGGTATAAGACTACCCCCCTTCTGAGGCAACACCATTTTAAAAAAACATTAGCACGATTAAAAAATACAAAGCAAGAATGCCAACTACTCATCCGCCATGCTGTGTTATGTCATAAAGTAAATCAAACAATAATAACACAAACAGAGATCTATTGAATGCCACAACTCTGGAAAGTAGAATTTTTCACTAACCACACCTATACCACTTTTGGGTTACATTCTATGGGAATTGTCCACCAAAATGCATTTAATAACCCCCCTGTCATATGTCCCAGATTTACCTGTCCCTCTTGGGTGCCTGAGACCTCAAAGGCAAATAGCAGTATGTATAGTAGTTGGAGATCAGTGAATGGATTTACCCAGGGAAGTATGGTGAGCGGTGTATTATTTTAATGAATACAACGCCTGCTTGGATTGGCAGAGGCTGTAGCATCATCAGCCCTTGCCTCTCTCTCTCTCTCAAAGCCAATCCGAGCAGGCTACTCTATGTAGCCTGCTCGGATTGGCAGTGGTTGTTACTCCAATCCAACCAGGCTCTGTATTCATTAGTAGAATACATCGCTCGCCGGGATTGGCTCAACGGCGTATACTGTTTGTTGCTGAAGCCACATACAGTATTAGCAGACATTTGGGGGCTGACATCCATCGGGCAGCATTGTATACCTGTATACCTGGCGTATAAGACGACCCCCAATTTTTGGGCATTTTTTTTAAGTGTAAAAGGTAGTCTTATACGCCAGCAAATACAGTACTACTTCAATGTTGGACCTCTCGGTGTGGCCAGGGTGTGTAAAAGTCTCACACATGGGGTATTGCCAAACTCAGTAGGTGTAGCAGAATGTATTTTGGGATGTAATTTTTTTCTATATACATGCCATGTGTTAGAAATATCTTATAAATTGACGATTTTGTGTAAAAAAAAAAAAAAAAAAATACATTTTAATTTTCTTTCCACGTTCTCCGAAGACTTGTGGAACTCATTAGGCCTCATAGAATATACGTCGGGGTGTTTGCTTTCCAAAATGGGGTAATTTTGTTAGTAATTCAATTCTCCTGGTGCTCGAGGGCCTTCAAAATTGTAATAGATCGTTAGGAAATTAGATGTGCAATTTATGCTCCTAGAATGCCTGACGGTGCTCCCTGCATGTTTGACCTCTGTATGTGGCCAGGTTGTGAAAAAGTCCCACACATGTGGTATTGTCTTGCTCGGGAGGAGTTGTTGAATGTATTTTGGGGTGTAATTGGAAGTATGCATATGCTGTGTGTGAGAAATAAGTTGTTGTTATGACAATTTTGTGTAAAAAAACAAAACAAAAATCTTAATTTTACTTAATTTCTATTAAAAAAAATTACAGCTTCAAAAAACTCACCATGCCTCTTACTAAATACTTTGAACTGTCTACTTTTCAAAAAGGGGTCATTTGGGGGATATTTGTACTTTCGGGTCATTTCAGGTCCTCAAGAAATAAGATGTGATCTATTTTTAATATTTGCCGCCATATCTTGTAGACTCTATAACTTTCACACAAATCAAATAATATACATTAATTTGAGTTATTTTTACCAAATATATGTAGCAGTATATATTTTGGCCCATATTTTGGAATTTTCATTATTTTTTCACTTATGTTACAAATAATAAAAAAAAAAACCTAGTGGTGATTAAATGCTACCAAAAGAAAGCGCTATTTGTATGAAAAAAAATGATGAAAATTTTGTTTGTGTATGGTGTTGCATGAGTAATTGGCATTCAAAGTGTGAGAGCGCTGAAAGCTGAAAATTGGTCTGGGCAGTGCCCTGTAACGAAGTGGTAAAGGACCGGAAGGATTTGCCCCCTTAATGACCAGACCATTTTTTTGTGATATGGCACTGTGTTGTTTTAACAATTGCACGGTCGTGGGGTGCTGTACCCAAATAAAATTGACATCCTTATTTTCCCAAAAATAGAGCTTTCTTTTGGTGGTATTTGATAACCTCTGCATATTTTTTTATACTTCTTTTGCGCAATAAACAAAAAAAAGCAACAATTTTGAAAGAAAAAAAACAAGATTTTTTAAATTTTTGCTATAATTAATAATCCCAAATAAAAAAAAAAAACGAATTTCTTCATCAGTTTAGGCCGATATATATTCTTCTACATATTTTTGGTAAAAAACTCGCAAGCTTATATTGATTGTTTTGCGCAAAAGTTATAGCGTCTACAAAATATGGGATAGGTTTATGGACTTTTCATTATTTTTATTGTTTTTACTGGTAATGATGGCGATCAGCGATTTTTAGCGGGACTGCAACATTGCAACAGACAAATCTGATATTAATGCCGTGTACACACAAGTGGCATGTCCGACAGAAAAAGTCAGACGGGAGCTTTTCATCATATATTCCGATCGTGTGTTTGCCCCATCGGACTTTTTTTTTTAAATAACGTTTTATTCAGTATATTCACAAAACATGTAAAAAAATAAAAGAGAAGAAGTATACAGCATTTGTTTGTGCTATGAGAGAAAACAAATCTAAACCAGCATGGAAGTTGTTGTTAGCAAGCACTGAAGTCTTCACAAGTCACTGTTAAGATTATTAACGCTTATTTGAAGGTGGTGAACCTGTATCAAGAGAGCATGTAATCACGTGTGTCTATGTTTGCAAAGAGGCGAGAGTCACAAGAATACTCTCAGGTAAGTAAAAGAGAAAGGAAAGAGGAAAAAAGAATAAGGAGAGGTCATCACCATGGTGGTTCAACATGTCCGATCAGGTGGGGCCCTCCCAGATATGCCAAGGCTCCCAAATTTTGTTGTGGGCCTCTAGCCTGTCTTGCATCCTGGCAGTCATTTTCTCCATGAACTCCACATCTTTAATTGTAGCGTGTAGGGCACCGGAGGTAGGGGGGGTGTTTCTTTTTCCAGTTTGGGGAGATGAGACAACGCGCCGCTGTTAGGATGTGGCAAGATAGTTTTTTGTGGGCTGCGGAAAGTTGTGACTGCGGCAGTCCTAGTAGAAAAAACTTGGGAGTCAGAGGAAATTGTGAATCTAAAAGGTGGGCCAGCAGCTGTTGGACCACCATCCAAAAGGGGACAATCAGCGGGCAACTCCAGTAAATATGGAAAGGTGTGCTTTTGTCTTTTTGACAATGCCAGCAGTGGCTGGAGGTTGAAGGGTAGATGGCGTGAAGGACATCAGGGGTCATGTACCAAAAAAAAGTACTTTGTTTGTATGTTCTTTGTATAAGGTGCATATGGAGCTTTTAGCTGCCTGTGACCATATCACCCGCCATTGTTCCATGGGAATTTCCTCGTTGAGGGCTTTTTCCCATTTGAGCATATATGTGTGTTTGCCTTTAGATTCCACGAGGAAGGCATTTAGTATTTTGTAAATGTCTGATATTAAACCCTTCTGGGCCGTGCCTGCCAGGATAAGGTTTTAAAAAGAAGATGGAGGAGAAAATTGCAGGTCGGGTGAGATGGTCAGGGCAAAGTGACGTATTTGTAAATAGCTATAAAACGCCTGGCATGGTAGGTCAAATTTGGTCTGGAGATCAGCATAGGGCAGTAAGGACTTTTGATGGGTTAGGCTGTCTGGGACCTTGGGGTTACAAACAAACGAGGTTAGGAGTGATCTTTCTGATGACAGCTTATCCATCTGGGATAGCTTGCGCCAGAGGCATGGTAGCTAAAGCATAGAGCCCAGTAAATGTTCAGGGGGTACCTCCACACTCGCACTCCAGAGCAAACTGTTTGGGTGGGTAGGGGCCAGCCATATTTTTTTAATTTCTGTCCACTTGTTGTAGGATCGCTGGGTGAACCACTAAGGGATTGCACGCAATTGGGCTGATTGGTAGTATTTAATAAGGTTAGGGAATGCAAGTCCCCCATTTGGACGTGATGCCATCATCACTGATTGGGGTATTCTGTGTCTTTTGTGATTCCAAGTGAATCACAAAAGACAGGTCTGCTTTAATCTTCTCAGGTGACTATAAGGAACAGGGGTAGGTAATATTTGGAAAAGGTAGAGAAGCTTCGGGAGGATCGTCATCTTTACCAAGGCTATCCTGCCCAGAAGGGATATATGGTGTTTCTGCCACTGTAGGAGTAGGGTTCTTATCGAGCTAAAGAGGGAGGGAGTTCGCCTGGTAAAGTGAGGTCAATTTTGGGGTGATGTGTATCCCTAGGTACTTCAGGGAGGTGGATTTCCAGTGGTAGGAGAAGTTAGATTGTAGATGAGCGACTTCTGCTATGGGAATATTGATTGGGAGGGCCTCCGATTTAGACATTTTGATTTTATATCCCGAGAGGGCTCCGTAGCGGTCAAGCTCTGCATGTAGGTTATGAAGGGAAATTCTAGGTTGCGTCAGGATAAGGATGATGTCGTCCGCAAATAGCGAGATCTTAAATTCCTTGCCCCTAACTGGTATTCCCCGTATAGCTTGATTTTGTCGGATGGATGCTGCTACACATAGGGCAAATAGCAGGGGTGATAGCGGGCAACCCTGTCGGGTACCATTAGATACGGAGAAGGGAGGAGATATTTCAAAGGGGTTCCTGACTTGGGAAGAAGGACTGGAGTAAAGATGATGGATTGCCTGCATAAAGGGTCCTCCGAACCCAATGTGCTGCAGGGTGGCGAACAGGAAGGGCCAACCTAAACAGTCAAAGGCCTTTTTGGCATCCAGGCTAAGTAGCAAGGATGGCGAGTTTTCCCTGTTCACCACATCCCCTAGATCGATCACCTTCCTGGTGTTGTCCCCTGCTTGCCGGAGAGGGACAAAGCCCACCTGATCTTTGTGGATAAGGGAGGGGAGGACTGTATTCAGTCGGATTGAGAGCAGTTTTTGTAAAAAAAATTTAGGTCCAAGTTTAATATCGCAATAGGCCTATAGCTAGCACAGATGATGGGGTCTTTGGCTGGTTTGGGGATTAGGGTGATAAAGGAATGCTGCATATCCGATGGAATGGGGGAATCCTGTAGGAAGTCATTAAAGAGTCTGCACATGTAGGGGAGTAGAAGGGAAAGGGAAAGATTTATAGTATTCATAGGACAGACCATCTGGACCTGGGGATTTGTGGGCTGGTAAAGATTTAATGGTTAGTTCTATTTCTTCCTCCGTAATTGATGCATTTAGGGTTGCCAGGTCGGATTCCTGGAGCTGGGGGAGACCACTCTGTTTTGAGGTTTTGTTGCATGCGATGGGAGATATCTGGGGAAAGGGGCCGCTAGGAATGCTAGGGTTATTATAGAGTTCTGTGTAGAATTCTGAAAACATGTTAGCAATTAGTGATGGCCGAACGGTTCGCCCGGTGGTCGTTTCGCTGCGAATTTCGGCTGTTCGCCGTCCACCCGATTGGTGGACTATTGCCGCCGTTCGCCCGGCAGACTTCCGTGTTTACTGTGTAAAAGAACTTTGACCTATGATGACACATCCATCATGGGGTTCAGGACAGCCAATTGAGACATTACAGCACATGGACACTTGGACATTCCCCCTAACTTATAAATAGACCCGATCCGGCAGCCATTTTACATTCTTTCTTCTGTCACTATAGGGAGAGGTTGCTGTGTGGAGCAGGGAGAGACTTCAGTGACCCAAATCGCTATTTATTAGGTCCACAAAAGTTCTTTTAAGGACTGGTATCATGGTATAGGTGTTAGGTGTAGTTCAGGATATAGGTTTGAGGCAGTGCTGTGCTAGTGATTGTTGCAGCAGCCTGAGTGTCTTTTGTCAGTGTAGAGAAAGGGACAGGACGCTGTGTGCTGCAGGGACAGTCAGTTTAATCATTAGCTGTTACTCTTAGGTCCACAAAAGTGCTATTCAAGTTATTGTTCCAGCAGCCTCTGTTTTGTCAGTTTATAAAGGGACAGGCAGGAAGCTGTGTGTGAGGCAGTGAGGGACAGTCAGTTTAATCAGTAGCTGTTACTATTAGGTCCACAAAGGTTCTTTTCAGGACTGCTATGGTAATAGGCTTGTACACGTATAATATTCTTTCTTCCAAATATAGAAAGAATATTATACTTGACTGCTGCCCTTCTGCTGCAGTCTGCTAATCATTCACAACCTACTTGTTCCACAAAGGTCCTTATAAGGACTGGTAAGGTCTAGGCTGCTACAGTACATAGGGTTGAGTGAGGTACAGTCTGCTATTCCTTAAGGACTGGTATAGGTCCACAATACATAGGGTGGAGGTGCACTACTGCTGACCGCTGCCCTATACTGCAGCAGTCCTTTATCAGTATAGGGACTGAGAGTTTTGTCACAGGGTCATTTAAAAAATGATAGGCAGAGGAAGAGGCAGGCCCTTCCGCAGGGGTGGTAGGGGTAGGGCAGGAGCAATAGGCTTGAGCCAAAGTGGGAAGTTGCAGAAGGTGCGTTCAATTAATTTAAAGGACGCACCAGACTTGGTTGAGTGGCTCACTCAGCCTTACTCTTCTGCACCCTCCTCATCCTCTCGATCTGCACCCTCTTCTTCACTCTCTGCTATGTGCACCCCCAAAGACACTACCACCACCAACAACACCACCACCACATACCTTCCGCTTGAGTCACAGGAATTATTTTCCGATCCATATCAAGACATTTCTGATGTGCAGCCACTCTTGGTATTGGATCAAGAAGAGGAGGTAGCAACAACCGCTACTCAGCAGTCTGACGACAGTACCCAGATCAGCCCAAGGAGGAGGTTGGTCCCCGGTGTTGCTGCCTACTCCGAGATCTCTACTTATAGCGGTGGGGAAGGTGACGTCGATGATGATGTGTCTAGTGATGTCACGTGGGTGCCCACGAGAGAGGAAGAGGAGGGGAGTTCAGAGGGAGATATGGACCAGCAGATAGGGAGGAGAAGCAGGAATAACTTACATTGCACAGGAGGGACAAAGCAGACTGCAAATGTATCAGGAGCGAGTCATCGACCATGTACGGTCACATCTGGCGCTCCCAGGACACCGGCACATGGCTCCGCAGTGTGGGCTTTTTTTAACGTGTCCGCTGCTGACAATAGCGTTGTCATCTGCAATCTTTGCAGTCAATGCATTAGTCGCGGTAAGCCCAACACTCACCTAGTGACGACCGCCTTAAGAAGGCACATGAGCAGCCATCACCGAGCCCAGTGAGAGCAACGAAACACACAAAGCCACACTCCAGGCTCTCACCGTCCAGCCTCGTCTTCTACTTCTCCTTCTCCTCTCTCCTCACAATTGTCCTCCACTCCACCTTCCAACACGCCAAGCTCACGTTTTTCTGCAAAAAGGCAGGCTTCCGTGGGCCTAATGTTCGAGTGTAAAAAAATGATGACGCCGGATAACCCTCTTGCCCAACGGTTGACGGCTGGCTTGTCAGAACTCATAGCCCGCCAACTACTGCCATATAAACTGATGGACTCGGAGGCCTTTCGCAAATTTGTGGCCATTGGAACACCACAATGGAAGGTCCCAGGAAGGAAGTATTTCTCACAGAAGGGCATCCCAGAGCTATATGGCCATGTTCAGCGGCAAGTGAATGTATCTCTGGCACACAGTGTCGGTGCCAAGATACATCTGACCACAGACACGTGGTCTAGCAAACACGGGCAGGGAAGGTATATCACTTTTACTGCCCACTGGGTGAACCTTCTGATGGCCGTCAAGCATGTAACCCGTGGCACCCGTGTAGATTTGGTTTTACCGCCACGGATTGCATGCAGGCCTGGCCCTTCTTCTCCTCCTCCTCCTTCTCCATCCTCCTCCCTCTCCTCCTCGGCTGACTCCTCCTTTTCCGCTGCTAGCGTCTCTTCCGCTGCGCCGCCCAAGCTCCCCAGAACCTATTCGACATGCCAGGTGAGACGTTGCCATGCCGTGCTGCGTCTGTTGTGCCTGGAAGCCAAGAGCCACACTGGCCCAGCACTCCTTTCAGCTTTGCGTTCACAGGCAGATTAGTGGCTAACACCGCTCAATTTGACAGTTGGTAAAGTGGTGTGTGACAACGGTGCCAATCTGCTTAGCACATTGAAACAGGGCAAAATCACGCACGTGCCATGCATGGCACACATCTTAAACTTGGTCGTGCAGCGATTCGTTGTCAAATACCCTGGGGTCCAGGACATCTTGCGGCAGGCAAGGAAAATCTCGGCCCATTTCAGAAGATCTTACACAGCCATGGCTCGCCTTGCTGACATTCAGCGGCGACACAATCTGCCGATCAGACGTTTTATTTGCGATTGCCCGACGGAGCTCAACCCTCTATATGCTTGATAGGCTGCTCCAGCAGAAACGTGCAGTTAACGTCTACCTGTATGAACTCCGCGGCCGAACAGGTTCTGGGGAGCTGGAGTTTTTTTCACCGCGCCAGTGGCTGCTCATGCGCGACGCATGCAGACTTCTGTGCCCATTTGAGGAGATCACCAAACTGGTCAGTCACAGCCATGGTGCCATCAGTGACATGGTACCTTATGCCTTCTTTATGGAGCGTGCATTGCGTCGTGTCATTGATCAAGCTGTGGAGGAGCAGGAGCGGGAAGATGAGGAAGTCGCAATGCTGGATGAATTCCCAGGGGGGGCTACTCTATCTGAGACAAGTGAACAGGAGTCTGAAGAGGAGTCAGAAGAGGATGGTGCCGGAGCGGATGAGGAGGGTCAAGAAGAGCATGCTTTAAACCTTTCTGGGATCCCTGTTGTTGGATGGGGAGAGGAGAATGAAGAGGACAACATTATCCTGGATGATGAGCAGGAGCCAGGCCACCACACCGCTTCCAGTTTAGTGCAAATGGGGGCCTTCATGCTCCAGTGTTTTAATAGGGACCCCCGTATAAAAAGCATAAGGGTCAAGGTCCAATACTGGGTGGCAACGTACTTAGACCCCCGGTACAAACACAAAATGGTGGAAATGTTACCGCCGTCACAGAGGCCTGGCAGAATGGAGCACTTCCAGGCCTTGCTTCGAGAAATGCTGAATTCTGCTTTTGCGTGCGCTGGCAGAGGAGCAATTCCCACTCCCAGAGAAGGAGTTGCGGGTACCAATCCAACAGCGCCTGCAAGAAGAGGCCGGTTTGAAGATGTGTTGGTGACTTCAGATATGAGGTCATTCTTCCAGCCGACCCATCGACAGGTGTCCTCCGGATCCAGCATCAGGGAACGCCTAGACCGCCAGGTGTCCAACTACATCAGGTTAACGGCCGATGTGGACGCTCTGAGGAGTGATGAACCCCTGGACTACTGGGTGGGCAGGCTTGACCTCTGGCCAGAGCTTGCCCAATTTGCAATCAAACTGTTGGCTTGCCCCTCGTCCAGTGTCCTGTCCGAAAGGACGTTCAGCGCAGCAGGGGGGATCGTGACCGATAAGCGTACTCGCCTAGCTCACGACAGTGTTAACTACCTCACATTTCTAAAAATCAATGAGGCATGGATCTCAGAGGAACTCAACACATGTGACCAGTAGACCATGTATATGTCTATAAACAATTTTTTTAATCGAGCACACAGACCTTCTTTCTTCATTTGGCTCACTTCCTTGTCCAAAAAAAGCACACCGTACTATATGCCCGTACCCTCCTCTTTGAAGAGGTTGAGTGGTGTCATATTTCTACTGGGGCTGCTTATTATGAGGGGCTCCCACCATCCCTGTGCTGTGCTGACTTCCTCCTGGGGCTGCTTATTATGAGGGGCTCCCACCATCCCTGTGCTGTGCTGACTTCCTCCTGGGGCTGCTTATTATGAGGGGCTCCCACCATCCCTGTGCTGTGCTGACTTCCTCTTGGGGCTGTACCTCTGCTGTGCATATTATGAGGGGCTCCCACCATCCCTGTGCTATGCTCATTATGAGTGGCTCCCACCATCCCTGTGCTGACTTCCTCCTGGGGCTGCTTATTATGAGGGGCTCCCACTATCCCTGTGCTATGCTGACATCCTCCTGGGGCTGCTTATTATGAGGGGCTCCTACCATCCCTGTGCTGTGCTGACTTCCTCCTGGGGCTGTACCTCTGCTGTGCATATTATGAGGGGCTCCCACCATCCCTGTGCTATGCTCATTATGAGGGGCTCCCACCATCCCTGTGCTATGCTCATTATGAGGGGCTCCCACCATCCCTGTGCTATGCTCATTATGAGGGGCTCCCACCATCCCTGTGCTATGCTGACTTTCTCCTGGGGCTGCTTACGGTGCAGGTGTCAGTGCTGTATATCACGGTGCAGGTGTCAGTGCTGTATATAACGGTGCAGGTGTCAGTGCTGTATATCACGGTGCTGGTGTCAGTGCTGTATATCACGGTGCTGGTGTGAGTGCTTTATGTCACGCTGCTGATGTCAGTGCTCTCTATCACAGTGCTGCTGTCAGTGCTGTATGTCACGGTGCTGGTGTTAGTGCCCTCTATCACGGTGCTGTTGTCAGATCACTCTATCACGGTGCAGGTGTCATTGCTGTATGTCACGCTGCTGGTGATCATCTCCTGCACCCTCTTCTTTGCCTACCCTGACCTTCCCTCTCCTCCATTGCCTTCATGCGCTCCACAGTCCTGAATTGTCACAACAATTTCACATATAAAAAAATAATGCTTGTAGTTGTCGATCCCAGATTCACCTCATACATGTGTTATGTCATTGGCCATGTGGTGGGACTATGTTTGCACAGCTATTAATTATTTTGTGGCTGCAAATTTGACCTGTAGGTTTGCAAAGTTCGCCTCCCATTGAAGTCAATGGGGCCCGCCGCGAACGTTACGGTTCGCGAACTATCGGCCGCGTTCGCGGTCCGTGTTCGTGGTCCGCGTTCGCGAAACGTCCTGTCGTCCATCACTATTAGCAATATCCTTAAAGTGAGACATTACGCAGTTGAGTTTATTCTTAATCTGATGGGGAGTAGACAGATGAGAGCTGTCTCGCAGTTTCCTCGCTAGGAGGGAATGGGCCTTGTTGCCTTTGTCGTAGTATGCCTGCTTTATTCTAAGGAGTGCCTTCTCTACTCGGCCTAGTGCTAAATCGTTTAGCGTCATATGTAAGTTTGTAATTTTTTTTTAGGAGGTTTAAAGTTGGGGACACTTGTAATTGTTCTAGCGCTCTAAGCTCTTTTTCAGTGCGGAGTTTTGTGGCAATGACATCTTTCTTCATAGCAGAAGAAAGAGCCATACATCTACCACGGATAATGGCTTTGTAAGTTTCCCAGAGTGTGGAAAAGGAGATGTCAGGTGTGTTATTTTCTGCAAAGTAGTGTGTTAGGGTGGAGATTAGCTCAGTTTTTGAGGGGAGATGTTGTAGAAGGAATGTGTTTAGTTTCCAGTTATAGGGTCTGATAATGGGGGAGCCTAGTTCCAGCGTGATTGAGATAGGGGCATGGTCTGACCATGAGATTGGAAGGATCTGTGCTTTGTGTGTTATTTTGAGCGTGGGGTTGTTGACAAAGAGATAATCAAAGCGGGAGTGCATCTGGTGGGGGGCTGAGTAAAACATGTATGGTCGGTCTCCCGGGTGGAGGGCTCGCCAGGCATCGAAGAGAGCATATGGTCTAGTGAGTTGTCAGAAGAGCTTCGAGTCCCTGAGGGCTCGAGCTGATGATGCCCAGGAAGTCGCCACGAGGCGATCCGAGGTTGCAGAGTGGGTTAAGTTAAAATCTCCTCCCACCATTAGAAAGCTGTGTTCAGACTTAAAGAGGCGGGCCAGTACTCAAGAGAGGAATCTATATTGCTGGACGTTTGGAGCATATGGGGTGCAGAGGGTAATTTTCTGGGTTTGCCACATTCCCTTAAGGATAAGAAAGTTGCCATGGGGTCGCTATAGTGGTCTAGGTAGGTAAAGGGGGCCCCGGGTTTAATAAGGATGGCTACTCCCACCCGTTTATGAGGTCCTGAGGAGTGGTAGATTTGGGGAAATTGCCTGGAAGTGAATGCGAAAGACCCCCCTTTGTCAAAGTGCGTCTCTTGGGTGAAGATGATATCTGCTCCCAACTGTTTGGACATTCAGGAATAGAATCTTAGCTATAGCATGGGGGGGTCTTACCTGATATGGAGAGCCGGTGTCAACTACAAGGAGCCAGGCGTAGACCTTCCCTGGGAGGGGGACCAGATGGATTCTTCCGATATTGTGGTGAGCTCCACGGTGGTGACAGGGAGAGAAGAAGAAGAAAAAGTTGAAAGAGGGAAAGAAAGAAATAGTTAGTATTCAGTAAACAGTGAGGCATCAAAACAAATAGCATTTGTCGACCTTGCGAGGGTAAAATACCCAGGTCTAAATGGGTTCCCAGGGAACCACTCAACCCGAGGCCTAAAGGCTGGGTCAGGCGGTTACAAGGGAGTCCAATCTCAGTCATGTAGGACTGTGACTGTAAAACTATGTTAACTGTGGTGATATAACGAGGGGGGTGTGCAGGCATGGTTATTACCTGCTCTCTCTGGTCTCCTCGGAGACATACCCTTACTAAAAACTGGGGAATAAAACTGGGGCATCAGGGGGGACTAGCAGCTAGGGAATGTCCAGGGACTAGTCCACAATTTTGTCAAGAAACAAGGTGATTCTTCCTTGATCGGCGAAGAGAGGGGTTAGGGATGGTTCAGCCATTTCTATGTTTGGCGCTTTTCTGGGACACCTCTCTGTTCCGGGGCCTTTGTCGTGGAGGGACTTTCTGTCAGACTGTAGGTGGTGGAGGTGGGGTAGCCACGAGATCCCATTCTGGAAGCTGGGGAGTGTGGATTCCCAAATCTTTTCAGAAGGCATATAGGTCCTCCGGGTATCTCAAGATGGCGGATTTGCCTTGATGTTTAGCTGTGAGGCTAAAAGGGAATCCCCAATGGTAAGGGAGGTTTTCTTCTTGCAGGGTGTGTAGCAAGGGTTGGAGGAGCCTGCGCTTTTGCAGGGTGATAATAGCTTTTTGGGTCCCCTCAGGCTCTTGAGGTATCTAGCCAGCCGGGCACCCAAGGACTGGCAAGGCCGGAAAGTCTGCAGAGAGATCTGTGGATGCAGGGGATCCTGGATCTGTGAAGAGGATGCAGGGATCTGAGGCTGTCCTCAGCAGGCGGGGGAATGCGTCCGAGCACCGCATGTATTGCGGGGGAGGAGGGGGGCAGGCATGGCAGGCTTCAGGCCTAGCGCTGGAGCTTCCAGGACTCACCGCTCCGGAGGAGGTGGGGGGTCTGTGGGGTCCCTCTGGGTCGTCGGGTGGTCCTGGGGGGGGTTGCCGCTGGACGTGTGTCACCTGTGATGCTGGAGACGGGGTCTGGGAATGAGCTGCAGCGGCATCCAGCGCCATTTTGGAGGCTCTGCTGAGTGGCATGTCCGTCGGCGGAAAGAAGGACCAGAGGTCTGTAGCGGATCCAGACGGAGGTAGTGATGATCCCCGGGCTGCGGAGGATCGGGTGGTCCTGGATTTGCCCATAGGATGGGTGTGGATCGTCCCCAAAGGTGCTTTATCTGTCTGGCTGAGAGAGAGCAGGAGCATTAGGCTGCCATTAAGGTTGGCTTCCGGTCACCCCAACCCCCCCCCCCCCCCCGACTTTTTTACAACGAAAATTCTGATGGACCTAGAAATAGAACATGTTTTAAATATTTCCGACGGAGCCAATTCCTATCGGGAAAACCTCTTGTCTGTATGCTCTTCCGACGTACCAAAAACATTGCATGCTCTGAGGCAATTATTAGATGGAAGCGCTCAGTGTGATAAAACTAGCGTTCGTAATGGAGATTGCACATCAATCACGCATCAAATTATGTGATCTTTTAATGCAGCGTATACTTTTCTTCTTTTAACGCTAGAATAATGAAGTTGTTTTGCTGCTCATATTCATACAGAGTTCTCACAAACGTATTTCTTGATTATTTCTCCTGATCTCATGAATAATCTTTTAATTTTTAAAAGCCTGATCTCCATAATAATGTTTAGAATTAATTTTTATAGTCTTTTTTTTTTTTTATTTCATCAAGATCTCCTTTTTTTGGATTATTGAAAAATTATTTTCTAGTGATCTCTATATATAATTTTATTTTTTGTGTGTCAAGTTACCACAATAACATTATTATCTTGTATTTTTTTTATTAACCTCAAGGAGGTTGGTGTCCCTTGTTAATTTGACATTGTCTTTTAGAAATGTACCTGCCTACTCACAAATCTCCATTTATTCTGGCTGATAACAAAATAAAGATTTACTTTTTTATATAAATAAATATTTATTTTGTTATTTGCAAAGCCTTTTGGCCCCCAGGACACACATCAAGTCTGTGGAAAATAAAATCTGTAGTTTCAGGAGTCCATATTTTGTAGCACAATCTGGTCCAGGAATCCCAGAGATTAGGACCAGCAGCAGATGGCATATCTGTCCACAGGCTGTGGTACTACACAAGCCTGCGCCTTCTGTCAGACCAGACTGAAGCTGGTGTTCTGGCAGATAGTGTCCTGCCATTATATAGCGTCTGCCCCGTACTGCGCATGAGTAGAAGAATCTTTGGAAAATCTCTGAAGCTGAACGGCGCCTGCGCCGTGAGTAGAGGTGGTAGCCCCACCATCCAAGCGGACATAGGGTTGTGAACATTAGACGGCCCCTCGCGGGCAAGCTTTGTTCGCCACGCTTCGGGCTCGGCCTCGCTGCGCTTGTCTCTTTATTATTCCTACTCTATGTCCACTTGGATGGTGGGGCTAGAACCTGGACTCACGGCGCAGGCGTCGTTCATCCTCAGCTATTTTCGGAATCTGTGTTGCTGTGTACTGCGCATGCGCAGTACACAGCAGACACTATCTGATGGGGGACCTTATATGATGGGACACCGGGTCATCACTTTCTTCTCTTCGCTGCAGCCTTAGCTCCATGCTTCCCTACAGCATTCTCTGCACCCTTCCCTGCAGCCTTCCTTGGAGGCTGTACCTCTGGTGGTGGACTTATGGCAGGAGGAGGAGGATAGGCGAGCTCATATATGTGACTGTTCTCAGTCAGCTGGCCCCTCAACCCCTTCTGAAGGGCCTCACCAATAATTCCCTCACAGAGGAGGTGTTGGCCCTCCTCAAGTTTCAGCAATCTTGTGGGCTAGATAGCAGCCATAAGCCTCTTCAGTGTTGGGGGGCTTCTGAGGACATCACATGCTTCCCTAATGAGGCCCATTGCTGCCTCCTCCGTCATTGTCCCCTTCCTGGGCCTTTGTGTTGTAAGGTGGAGGGGAGGCACCTAGGATTGGGTGAGGCTCCTACTGGGCCCACCCACCCAGGGCTGGACTGGGAATAAAAACCAGCCCTGGAAAAAATTTCATACCAGACCCACAGCATTATTATACCAGCCCAACGTCATTATTTTCTTGTTCATGAAAGGGAAAACCATACATTTTAAAGCACATTTGATGAAGAGAGTATTATATATAGATATGAGATCACATAGGGCTATATATATAATGGTCAGAGACTGCAGACATGATACAAGAGCTCAATGCAGCCTCACCAGTGCCCATCAAATGCAGCCTCACCAGTGCCCATCAAATGCAGCCTCACCAGTGCCCATCACTGCAGCCTCACTGTGCCCACCACTGCAGCCTCACTGTGCCCACCATTGCAGCCTCACTGTGTCCATCAAATACAGCTTTACTGTGCCGTGAATGCAGTCTCACTGTGCCCATCATTGCAGCCCCTCCTGTGCCCCATGTCCCAGTCTGCAGTCCCTGTCTGTGGGAAGGCGTGTTGTTGATGCTCGGTACGGTACCTTGCATGCCAGCAGGATATCCATCACGGCCAGCAGCAGGCAGGGTCTGGTCTCGTTTTGGATGGGGACGGTGCTCCTTCCAGATGATCTGTTTGCTGCGAGATTGAGTGGTCCCTGGCCACCTGCACCTTCAGCCATCCCCAAAGAGCAGGGGGGAGCGGAGATCACAGGGGTGGGGAGCGGAGGGCGCTGAGGGGGAACTTGAGGGCACTGGGGGGGCCAAAAAGAACAGGGGCGGAGAGCATGGTAGGCTGAGAGCACTGGGGGGCTAAGAGTGTGGGGTGGTGAAGAGCACTGGGGGGCTGAAAAACAGGGGTGGAGAGCACGGGGGCTGAAGAGTACTGGGGGGTACAAAGAGCAGGGGGGAGTGGAGAGCAATGGGGGGAGCTTGAGAGCACCAGTAGGGGCCAGAAAGAACAGAGGTGGAAAGCTCGGGGGAATGGAGAGCACTATGGGGGGAGAGCACATGGGTGTGGGCAAAATGCAGGGGGGAGTGGAGAGTACAGGGTTGGGGAGTGGAGAGTGCTTGGGGGAGCCAAAAGGAACAGGGGTGGAGAGCACAGGGGGGGTAGAGAGCACCAGGGGGACAGAAAGAACAGGGTTGGGGAGAATGCGGGGCTGAAGAGCACTGGGGTGGGGGCTGGAGAGTGATGGGGAGAGCTGGAGAGCACTGGGGGGAATGGAGAGCACTGGGGGGAGAAAGAACTTGGGAAGAGCACTGGGGGGGGAGAACAGGGGGTAGAGCACTGGGGGGAAGAACAGGGGGGAGAGCACTGGGGTGAGAGCAGGGCGCTGGGGGGGGGGGAAACAGGGGGGGCACTGGGGGAGTGGAGAGCACTGGAGGGGGAACAGGGGGGAGAGCACTGGGATGGTGGCTATAGAAGGGTGGGGAAACCTGGAGAGCAGGGGGGCAGCAAGAACAGGGGAGGAGAGAACTGTGGGGGGGGGGGGCAGGAGAGTGTGGTGGTGGAGGAGAGCAGTGGGGGGCAGGAGAGTGTGGTGGTGGTGGTGGAGGAGAGCACTGGGGTGTAAGAGGGTGGTGGTGGAGGAGAGCACTGGGGGCGGGGAAACAGGGGGGGCACTGGGGGAGTGGAGAGCACTGGGGGGGAAGAACAGGGGGGAGAGCACGGGGGGGAGTGAAGAGCACTGGAGGGGGAACAGGGGGGAGAGCACTGGGATGGTGGCTATAGAAGGATGGGGAAACCTGGAGAGCAGGGGGGCAGCAAGAACAGGGGAGGAGAGAACTGTGGGGGGGGGGGCAGGAGAGTGTGGTGGTGGAGGAGAGCAGTGGGGGGCAGGAGAGTGTGGTGGTGGTGGTGGAGGAGAGCACTGGGGTGTAAGAGGGTGGTGGTGGAGGAGAGCACTGGGGGGCAGGAGTGTGTGGTGGTGGAGGAGAGCACGGGGGGCAGGAGCGTGTGGTGGTGGAGGAGAGCACTGGGGGGGGCAGGAGAGCGTGGTGGTGGAGAAGAGCACTGGGGGGGGGCACAGAGTGTGGTGGTGGAGGAGAGCACGGGGGGCAGGAGAGCATGGTGCTGGAGGAGAGCACTGGGGGGGCAGCATAGTATGGTGGTGGAGGAGAGCACTGGGGGGCAGGAGAGTGTGGTGGTGCAGGAGAGCACTGGGGGAGGCAGGAGAGTGTGGTGGTGGAGGAGAGCACGGGGGGCAGGAGAGTGTGGTGGTGGAGGAGAGCACTGGGGGAGCAGGAGAGTGTGGTGGTGGAGGAGAGCACTGGGGGGGCAGGAGAGTGTGGTGGTGGAGGAGAGCACTTGGGGGGGGGGGGCAGGAGAGAATGGTGGGGGAGGAGAGCACTTGGGGGGGCAGGAGAGTGTGGTGGTGGAGGAGAGCACTGGGGGGGGCAGGAGAGTATGGCGGTGGAGGAGAGCACTTGGGGGGCAGGAGAGTGTGGTGGTGGAGGAGAGCACTGGGGGGGAAGGAGAGTGTGGGGGGGGAAGGAGAGTGTGGTGGTGGAGGAGAGCACTTGGGGGGAAGGAGAGTGTGGTGGTGGAGGAGAGCACTGGGGGGGAAGGAGAGTGTGGTGGTGGAGGAGAGCACTGGGGGGGAAGGAGAGTGTGGGGGGGGGGGGGGAAGGAGAGTGTGGTGGTGGAGGAGAGCACTTGGGGGGAAGGAGAGTGTGGTGGTGGAGGAGAGCACTGGGGGGGAAGGAGAGTGTGGTGGTGGAGGAGAGCACTGGGGGGAAGGAGAGTGTGGTGGTGGAGAAGAGCACTGGGGGGGAAGGAGAGTGTGGTGGTGGAGGAGAGCACTGGGGGGAGCAGGAGAGTGTGGTGGTGGAGGAGAGCACAGGGGGGGCATGAGAGTGTGGTAGTGGAGGAGAGCACTGGGGGGCAGGAGAGAGTGTGGTGGTGGAGGAGAGCACTGGGTGGGCAGGAGAGTGTGGTGGTGGAGGAGAGCACTGGGGGGGGCAGGAGAGTGTGGTGGTGGAGGAGAGCACTGGGGGGGCAAGAGAGTGTGGTGGTGGAGGAGAGCAATGGGGGGGCAGGAGAGTGTGGTGGTGGAGGAGAGCACTTGGGGGGCAGGAGAGTGTGGTGGTGGAGGAGAGCACTTGGGGGACAGCAGAGTGTGGTGGTGGAGGAGAGCAAAGGGGGGGGCAGGAGAGTGTGGTGGTGGAGGAGAGCAATGGGGGGGGCAGGAGAGTGTGGTGGTGGAGGAGAGCACTGGGGGGGGGCAGGAGAGTGTGGTGGTGGAGGAGAGCACTGGGGGGGCAGGAGAGTGTGGTGGAGGAGAGCACGGGGGGTGGCAGGAGAGTGTGGTGGTGGAGGAGAGCACTGGGGGGGTGGAGAGTGTGGTGGTGGAAGAGAGCACTGGGGGGGGGAGAGTGTGGTGGTGGAAGAGAGCACTGGGGGGGGGGGAGTGTGGAGGTAGAGGAGAGCACAGGGGGGGCAGGAGAGTGTGGTAGTAGAGGAGAGCACTGGGGGGCAGGAGAGTGTGGTGGTGGAGGAGAGCAGGGGGGGAGGGGAGTGTGGTGGTGGAGGAGAGCACTGGGGGGCAGGAGAGTGTGGTGGTGGAGGAGAGCACGGGGGCAGGAGAGTGTGGTGGTGGAGGAGAGCACTGGGGGGCAGGAGAGTGTGGTGGTGGAGGAGAGCACTTGGGGGGGCAGGAGAGTGTGGTGGTGGAGGAGAGCAAAGGGGGGGCAGGAGAGTGTGGTGGTGGAGGAGAGCAATGGTGGGACAGGAGACTGTGGTGGTGGAGGAGAGCACTGGGGGGGGGGGGGGCAGGAGAGTGTGGTGGTGGAGGAGAGCACTAGGGGGGTGGCAGGAGAATGTGGTGGTGGAGGAGAGCACTGGGGGGCAGGAGAGTGTGGTGGAGGAGAGCACGGGGGGGGGGGTGGCAGGAGAGTGTGGTGGTGGAGGAGAGCACTGGGGGGGGTGGAGAGTGTGGTGGTGGAAGAGAGCACTGGGGGGGGGGAGAGTGTGGTGGTAGAGGAGAGCACAGGGGGGGCAGGAGAGTGTGGTAGTAGAGGAGAGCACTGGGGGGGCAGGAGAGTGTGGTGGTGGAGGAGAGCAGGGGGGGGGCAGGAGAGTGTGGTGGTGGAGGAGAGCACTGGGGGGCAGGAGAGTGTGGTGGTGGAGGAGAGCACAGGGGGGTGGAGAGTGTGGTGGTGGAAGAGAGCACTGGGGGGGGAGAGTGTGGTGGTAGAGGAGAGCACTGGGGGGGCAGGAGAGTGTGGTAGTAGAGGAGAGCACTGGGGGGGCAGGAGAGTGTGGTGGTGGAGGAGAGCACTGGGGGGGCAGGAGAGTGTGGTGGTGGAGGAGAGCACTGGGGGGGCAGGAGAGTGTGGTGGAGGAGAGCACTGGGGGGGCAGGAGAGTGTGGTGGAGGAGAGCACTGGGGGGGCAGGAGAGTTTGGTGGTGGAGGAGAGCACTGGGGGGGCAGGAGAGTGTGGTGGAGGAGAGCACTGGGGGGGCAGGAGAGTGGTGGTGGAGGAGAGCAAAGGGGGGGCAGGAGAGTGTGGTAGTAGAGGAGAGCACTGGGGGGCAGGAGAGTGTGGTGGTGGAGGAGAGCAGGGGGGGAGGGGAGTGTGGTGGTGGAGGAGAGCACTGGGGGGCAGGAGAGTGTGGTGGTGGAGGAGAGCACGGGGGCAGGAGAGTGTGGTGGTGGAGGAGAGCACTGGGGGGCAGGAGAGTGTGGTGGTGGAGGAGAGCACTTGGGGGGGCAGGAGAGTGTGGTGGTGGAGGAGAGCAAAGGGGGGGCAGGAGAGTGTGGTGGTGGAGGAGAGCAATGGTGGGACAGGAGACTGTGGTGGTGGAGGAGAGCACTGGGGGGGGGGGCAGGAGAGTGTGGTGGTGGAGGAGAGCACTAGGGGGGTGGCAGGAGAATGTGGTGGTGGAGGAGAGCACTGGGGGGCAGGAGAGTGTGGTGGAGGAGAGCACGGGGGGGGTGGCAGGAGAGTGTGGTGGTGGAGGAGAGCACTGGGGGGGGGGGGTGGAGAGTGTGGTGGTGGAAGAGAGCACTGGGGGGGGGAGAGTGTGGTGGTAGAGGAGAGTACAGGGGGGGCAGGAGAGTGTGGTAGTAGAGGAGAGCACTGGGGGGGCAGGAGAGTGTGGTGGTGGAGGAGAGCAGGGGGGGCAGGAGAGTGTGGTGGTGGAGGAGAGCACTGGGGGGCAGGAGAGTGTGGTGGTGGAGGAGAGCACAGGGGGGTGGAGAGTGTGGTGGTGGAAGAGAGCACTGGGGGGGGGAGAGTGTGGTGGTAGAGGAGAGCACTGGGGGGGCAGGAGAGTGTGATAGTAGAGGAGAGCACTGGGGGGGCAGGAGAGTGTGGTGGTGGAGGAGAGCACTGGGGGGGCAGGAGAGTGTGGTGGTGGAGGAGAGCACTGGGGGGGCAGGAGAGTGTGGTGGAGGAGAGCACTGGGGGGGCAGGAGAGTGGTGGTGGAGGAGAGCACTGGGGGGCAGGAGAGTGTGGTGGTGGAGGAGAGCACTGGGGGGGCAGGAGAGTGTGGGGGAGGAGAGCACTGGGGGGGCAGGAGAGTGGTGGTGGAGGAGAGCAAAGGGGGGGGCAGGAGAGTGTGGTGGTGGAGGAGAGCAATGATGGGACAGGAGACTGTGGTGGTGGAGGAGAGCACTGGGGGGGGGCAGGAGAGTGTGGTGGTGGAGGAGAGCACTAGGGGGGTGGCAGGAGAATGTGGTGGTGGAGGAGAGCACTGGGGGGCAGGAGAGTGTGGTGGTGGAGGAGAGCACAGGGGGGTGGAGAGTGTGGTGGTGGAAGAGAGCACTGGGGGGGGGGGAGAGTGTGGTGGTAGAGGAGAGCACTGGGGGGGCAGGAGAGTGTGGTAGTAGAGGAGAGCACTGGGGGGGCAGGAGAGTGTGGTGGTGGAGGAGAGCACTGGGGGGGCAGGAGAGTGTGGTGGTGGAGGAGAGCACTGGGGGGGCAGGAGAGTGTGGTGGAGGAGAGCACTGGGGGGCAGGAGAGTGGTGGTGGAGGAGAGCACGGGGGGGCAGGAGAGTGTGGTGGTGGAGGAGAGCACTGGGGGGGCAGGAGAGTGTGGTGGAGGAGAGCACTGGGGGGGCAGGAGAGTGGTGGTGGAGGAGAGCAAAGGGGGGGGCAGGAGAGTGTGGTGGTGGAGGAGAGCAATGATGGTACAGGAGACTGTGGTGGTGGAGGAGAGCACTGGGGGGGGGGGCAGGAGAGTGTGGTGGTGGAGGAGAGCACTAGGGGGGTGGCAGGAGAATGTGGTGGTGGAGGAGAGCACTGGGGGGCAGGAGAGTGTGGTGGTGAAGGAGAGTACTGGGGGGGCAGGAGAGTATGGCAGTGGAGGAGAGCACTTGGGAGGGGGGGCAGGAGAGTGTGGTGGTGGAGGAGAGCACTGGGGGGAACAGGAGAGTGTGGTGGTGGAGAGCACTGGGGGGGTGGCAGGAGGGTGTGGTGGTGGAGGAGAGCACTGTGGGGGCAGGAGAGTGTGGTGGTGGAGGAGAGCACGGGGGGGAAGGAGAGTGTGGTGGTGGTGGAGAGCACTGGGGGGGAGGAGAGTGTGGTGGGGGAGGAGAGCACTCTGGTGGGCAGGAGAGTGTGGTAGTGGAGGAGAGCACTGGGGGGTCAGGAGAGTGTGGTGGTGGAGGCAGGGGCGGATCCAGAGTCTAATCTCGGGAGGGGCACTGCTATAAAATATGTTTTTTTGGGGGCAATTTATATGGGAAATGGCTGGTATTGGCGCTTCAATCATTACGGCACCATGGTTGTTATGGTGTCAGGATGATTGAAGCGCATTATTTCTATTAATACATTGTAATATAAAATTAAATGGTTCAACTCACCATAATGCAGAATCAGTGGGAGCCCTGAGGGTGTAATTTGCCATGTCGCCTGCCACAAAATGCGGAATGGTACTTGCCACGTCACCTGCCACACATTGCGGATTTTCACTTGCCACATTGCCTGCCCCACATTGCGGATTGCCACTTGCAACGTAGCCTGTCACACATTGCGGATTGTCACTTGCCACGACACCTGCCACACATTGCGGATTGTCACTTGCCACGTCGCCTGCCACCAGATGCGGATTGCCACGTAGCCTGCCACACATTGCGGATTGCCACGTCACCTGCCACACATTGGGGATTGTCACTTGCCACGTCACCTGCCACACATTGCGGATTGTCACTTACCACGTTGCCTGCCACACATTGCGGATTGCCACTTGCCACGTAGCCTGTCACACATTGCGGATTGTCACTTGCCACGACACCTGCCACACATTGCGGATTGTCACTTGCCACGTCCCCTGCCACCAGATGCGGATTGCCACATAGCCTGCCACACATTGTGGATTGCCACTTGCCACGTCACCTGCCACACATTGGGGATTGTCACTTGCCACGTCACCTGCCACACATTGCGGATTGTCATTTACCACGTTGCCTGCCACACATTGCGGATTGCCACTTGCCACGTAGCCTGCCACACATTGCGGATTGTCACTTGCCACGTCACCTGCCACACATTTCAGATTGCCACTTACCACGTAGTCTGCCACACATTGCGGATTGTCACTTGCCACGTAGCCTGCCACACATTGCGGATTGTCACTTGCCCAGTCGCCTTCCACACATTGCGGATTGCCACTTGCCACGTAGTCTGCCACACATTGCGGATTGCCACTTGCCACGTAGTCTGCCACACATTGCGGATTGCCACTTGCCACGTAGTCTGCCACACATTGCGGATTGCCACTTGCCACATAGTCTGCCACACATTGCGGATTGCCACTTGCCACACATTGCGTATTGTCACCTACTGTGTCACTTTTCTGCTAAGGTGGTCTTTTGTTGAGTCCAGAGTGAAGATAGGCAGCAGAGAGATGATGTAATCTCTCTGCTGCACACAGCTTCCTGCACAGTGAGGGCGGAACTGGAGGGATGCAGGGCAGTGAGAGATGATGTCATCTCCCTGCTACCCTGCCTGCTGGCTTCCTGATTGGCCAGCAGTCCTCCTAAGCCGCCCAGCTGCCCCCCCTCACCCGTCCACTCAGCGCGGGTACCCGCGGAACCGGGTCGCGCTGCCACCCGCGGAACCGGCCGCGCTGCCACCCGTGGAACCGGCCGTGATTGCACCCGCGGAACTGGCCGTGCTGTCATCAGCTAGTGGTATTCTCGGAGGGGGCAATTGACCCGTTGCCCCCCCTGGATCCGCCCCTGGGTGGAGGAGAGCACTGGGGGGGCTGGAGAGTGTGGTGGTGGAGAGCACTGGGGGGGGCAGGAGAGTGTGGTGGTGGAGGAGAGCACGGGGGGGCAGGAGAGTGGTGGTGGAGAGCACTGGGGGGGGGGGCAGGAGAGTGTGGTAGTAGAGGAGAGCACTGGGGGGGCAGGAGAGTGTGGTGGTGGAGGAGAGCACTGGGGGGGGTAGGAGAGTGTTGGAGGAGAGCACTGGGGGGGGCAGGAGAGTGTGGTGGTGGAGGAGAGCACTGGGGGGGGGGGCAGGAGAGTGTGGTGGTGGAGAGCACTGGGAGGGCAGGAGAGTGTGGTGGTGGAGGAGAGCATGGGGGGGCCGGCAGGAGAGTGGTGGTGGAGAGCACTGGGGGGGGGGGGTAGGAGAGTGTGGTAGTAGAGGAGAGCACTGGGGGGGCAAGAGAGTGTGGTGGTGGAGGAGAACATTGGGGGGCAGGAGAGTGTGGTGGTGGAGGAGAGCACTGGGGGGGCAGGAGAGTGTGGTGGAGGAGAGCACTGGGGGGGCAGGAGAGTGTGGTGGTGGAGGAGAGCACTGGGGGGGGGGTGGAGAGTGTGGTGGTGAAAGAGAGCACCAGGGGGGGCAGGAGAGTGTGGTGGTGGAGGAGAGCAAAGGGGGGGGGGGCAGGGAGCACAAGGTGAACTGGGGACAGTAAAATAAGTTGGATGGAAGAATCAGCAGTCCCCACCCCGCTGATCCTCCTATCCAGGCACTGTGGCACACAGGGCGAGCTGTACCTGCAGCATCTCCTCCTGCTGATCACAACACTGGCTGGCTCTGTGTTCGGCGGCCGCTCTGTAACATGGCCCCACCCCCCTTTCCCTTAGGGTTAGGGTCAGGGTGCCCTCTAGCCCTGCAATAAACCATTCTTTATTTATTCCTCCGCACACAGAACTTATGTAGGACGCACGTGTGTTAACTTTATGTACACTGTACACTGTGGATGCGGAAACTCTGCCTGCGCCACCCGCCCTGACGTTCTTTCAAGAATATTCCCCTCCCCTTCTCTTCGGTGCGCAGTAGAAGCAACATGGCGGAGTCAGATCGGGTGTGTGGTTAGAGTCAGAACGAGGAGGAGGAAAGCCCAGAGGCTGAAATGTGCCGATCCCAGAGGCGATGCTTTAAGGCTACAAATATAGCCTTTCTTGAGATGGTGGAGATGATGGACATCTTGAGGAGGAACGACTATGATGGCAAGAATGGACCGTACACCAAACCGAATGTGAGAAAGGACAAAATCATGACGAAAGTTGTGAAGAGTCTGCACACAAATTTTGGGGTATGATGATCAAAGGAGCAAATAAGGAAAAGTTGGTCAGACCTGAAACTAAGTATATCAGTATTTGAAAATTTGTATATCAGTATAGTAGGATCAAGAAAGTTCTTCTAAAAAGTAAGTAGTTGTCGTGTGTTCCGATTATCATTATTACTTGCATGCTACACCATGTTATTTTCGTTACTGTTGTGCAACCACTTCCTAGTAACTCTAGTGAGTGTAAGGAATGGGTTGCACCCCCAAAACATGTCCATTGCTCCCCCCATGATGGGAGATAGCACATGTTGACATGGATCAGGAGCCATTTTGACTCCCAAATTGTGTGCATCTTCAAAATTTGGCTTTTACAGGGGTGACATCACCCCATCTGATGTAGGCAATATCAAAACATTTTTGAGACTATAATGTCTGATATTGCCTTCATTTTTTCTACGTTGAACTTTGTAAGTTCCAGTGTTTGGTATGTTATGTTTCTAAACATGCGTGTTTATACCAAAAAAACAAAAAGTTGTAAAAAACTTGAGAAAAAAATGAACTCCAAATTTTCTAACACACACGTGAATGTGCACAGAGTAAAAACTTTGCTCATCAACAATGTGTGGCTTCTTCTTTCAATGCTCAATACCAGTTTTTGAAGTAATTTTGTGTTTACAGTGACAATGGGGCTTACTTACTAAAGAAAAATCCACTTGGCACTATAAGTGCACGATGAGAACCTATGAGAACCTAGGAGACAGCCAAAAACAAACACAAGCAATAAAGAAAATTCAAGATTTTATCAGATTTTTTTTTTTCTAATTAAAAAAATATTTACACATTTTCTGGCATAGCAATGGCCCCCTACCCGTAAAAATAATTTACATATTTCTGCCGGTGCTTTGGGGTGCCAAGCCAGGTCGGCCAGTATCCAGACCCATCAGGGGATTCTCAGGAAGTCCCGCCTCAGGCCCAACTGAGGCAATATAATTTTGGGCATTTTTCCTTAAAAAAAGGTATTCTCAATGACTCTTCTCTCTCTGGCCAGCCGGTAGTTAAAAACCCTCCTCTCCAGGGTGAGGGTCCTTAGGGACCTCATCAGGTGCTTGCCCAGACCGAACGCTTCGTCAACAATAAAGACGAAGGGTAGTCCTTCCACGTTGTCCACATCAGGTGGCAATGCCAGGCCACCAGTTTGGAGACGTTGGTAAAACTCTGTCTGGGCAAAGACTCCTCCATCCGGCCATTCTTCCCCACGTCCACATAGAGGAACACACATTGTGCTGACACCATCGCCATTAACACTATACTATTAAACTCCTTATAGTTATAATAGTAAGACCCCGAATAGGGTGGTGGCACGATGTTGACGTGCTTCCCATCTATAGCCCCTCCACAGTTGGGAAAGTCCCAACGGTTGGCAAAATGGGATGCCACACTCGTTATCAAATGATAAGTACCGTATATACTCGAGTATAAGCCGAGATTTTCAGCCTCTTTTTTGAGGCTGAAAGTGCCCCCCTCGGCTTATACTCGAGTCATCGCTGTCTGCCCGCTCGATCAGCGTGTCGAGCAGACAGACAGCGGCCATTCTACTATTCAAAAGCCGCGCCTCCGGCTCCGCCTTCGCCTGTGATAGGCGGAACACTGAATTTCCCAGCAGCCTGTGTTCCGCCTATCACGGACATCGTATCATCCTCGTACTACGGACGAGGATGATACGACGTCAGTGATAGGCGGAACACAGGCTGCTGGGAAATTCAGTGTTCCGCCTATCACAGGCGAAGGAGGAGGCGCGGCTTTTGAATTTTACAATGGCCGCCGAAGAGGGCACGGGACGGAGGCAAGGCAAGGCAAGGCAAGGCACGGCACGGCACGGGACGGGACGGAGGCAAGGCACGACACGACACGACGGCAAGGCACGGCACGGCACGGGACGGCACGGGACGGAACGGAGGCAAGGAGGCAAGGCACGGGACGGAGGCTCGGGACAAAGGTAGGCTGGACACACACACACACACACACACACACACACACACACACACACACACACACACACACGGATGGATACACACACACACAGGGATGGGTGGATGGATGGAGACACACACAGGGATGGGTGGATGGATGGAGACACACACAGGGATGGATGGATGGATGGAGACACACACACACAGGGATGGATGGATGGATGGATGGAGACACACACACACAGGGATGGATGGATGGATGGACACACACACACACACACAGGGATGGATGGACGGACACACAGGGATGGACGGACACACAGGGATGGACGGACACACAGGGATGGACGGACACACACACAGGGATGGACAGGCATGTCTCACCCTCGGCTTATACACGAGTCAATAAGTTTGCCAGTTTTTTTGGGGGTAAATTGGGGGCCTCGGCTTATATTCGGGTCGGCCTATACTCGAGTATATACGCTTTTGCACATAACATTGCAAGCAGATTAGACACAAACATTCTAGGCCGACATCAGTATAACATTTATTTTAACCACTTCCCGACCAGCGCACGACGATGTACGTCGACAGAATGGCACAGGCAGGCATATTGGCATACAGGTATGTCCAATATTGAATGCCGCCCTGCCATCGGGAGCGCGCCGCCGGTGGCGCGCTCCCGCGCTGGTCGGGACCCCGTGAGTCCGGTCGCGGGACCCGCGGACTCGATCGCCGCGGGCATCCCCGCGATCGTCTCACGGAGCGGCCGAATGGAGGAAATGCCGAGTAAACAGCATTTCTCCATTCTGCCTAGCAACTAGTGACGCTGATCTCTGCTCCATGTGATTGGAGCAGAGATCAGTGTTCACTAAATGAAAGCCCAACCCCCCCACAGTTAGTAACACACCCCTAGGAACACTTAACCCCTACACTGCCACCCACTGGTTAACCCCTTCACTGCCAGTGTCATTTACACAGGAATCACTGCATTTATATAGCAGTGATTACTGTATAAATGACAATGGTCCCAAAAATGTGTCAAAAATGTCCGATGGGTCCCCCACAATGTCGCAGTCACAATAAAAATCGCTGATCGCCGCCATTACTAGTAAAAAAAAAATAATAAAAAATTATCAATAAAAATGCTATAAAACTATCCCTATTTTGTAAACGCTATAACTTTTGCGCAAACCAATCAATAATCGCTTATTGCGATTTTTTTAACCAAAAATATGTAGAAGAATACGTATCGGCCTAAACTGAGGAAAAAAAATTTTTTTTATATATTTTTGGGGGATATTTATTATAACAAAAAGTAAAAAATAATGCGTTTTTTTCAAAATTGTTGCTCTATTTTTGTTTATAGCGCAAAAAATAAAAACCGCAGGGGTGATCAAATACCACCAAAAGAAAGCTCTATTTGTGAGAAAAAAAGTACGTCAATTTTGTTTGGGAGCCACGTCGCACGACCGCGCAATTGTCAGTTAAAGCGACGCAGTGCCGAATCGCAAAAAGTGGTCTGGTCTTTGACCAGCAAATTGGTCCGGTCTGAAAGTGGTTAATGAGTATTTAAAGACAAAAATCTAAGGCCCACTTATCAGATTCCTCACCCCCTCTGCTGGCCCATTGTAAAAATTTTAGGGGGGAGGGTTCGAGCTGAGTTTGGGAGCCAAAAAAAGCCTCTGGCACGCTGCCTGAATTTAACCACATCAATTCTGGGCACTTTCACCCCCTTCCTTCCCAGACCAATTTTTAGCTTTCAGCGCTCTCGCATTTTCAATGACAATTGCGTGGACTTGCTACGCTGTACCCAAATTAAATTTGTAGCATTTTGTACGCACAAATAGAGCTTTCATTTGGTGGTATTTATTCATGACTTCGGTTTTTATTTTTTGCGATATAAGCAAAAAAATAGCGGACATTTGGAAAAAAAAATATTTTCTTCTTAATATTTTAAAATCCAATAAAATTGAATTTTGTCATAAATTTAAGCCAAAATGTATTCTGCTACATGTTTTTGGTAAAAAAAAAAAAATCTGTTAAGTGTATAATAATTGGTTCATGGGATTATGGAGAGATGTACGCAAATGATAATATGCGTAGGTGATCACGGACATACAGTAGGTGCCTCTGCGAGCTGTGCTTGTCTCGCTCGCTGCCCCCATGAGATGACACGCATTCATAGGAATGTATTGGGGGCGGCGAGCTGGAGGAGCGACATAGCTTGGCGCTGTGTCCCGCTACAGGGCTCGCGGGTGTCAATCTCGCCACTAAAAGCAGCAAGATTGACACAATATCGGTGGCACCCACTGTATGTGTGCAGATAATCATTGGGACATGTGATTTTAGTGGGACTTATGTGGAGGACAAGTGTTTTTATTATTTGGGGACATGTGTTTTGGGAACATGTGCTTTGGGGACATTGTGTAGGGACATATGTGTGTTTACATTGTGTGGTGACACTTGGTTGGTGCACCGATCCCCTCTCCTCACTGACAACTTCTTTGTGAGGTGAGTAGAGCCGACTGCCTAGCAACCAGCTCTGTGTTTACATTACATGATGGCTGTGTCATGTGATCAGGTGGGCCAATAACAGAGCCCTCCTGCCGATTGGAGATGCACTGTGTCCGGGTGACACGAGCGCATTAGGATCATGCCGTGGTGCGGGCAAGTGTGATCCCCCTCCTTTTGAGGGACACTCCTGAACATCCACTCAGAAGGAGAGAGCGCCCGCCCGGCCGTTTGTGTATATTGGCTGGGTGGGAAGTAGTTAAGGACACACATAACATTTGTACACATTTTGGGGGGTGTTTTGGGTAAAGCACTAGTGAAGGCAAATATGCATGTAGGCCAAAAAAGGAGCATTTTAAAAGCTTACAGCATGCATGAGGATAAAGGGGACATTCACAGCATATTCAAATCATGGTAATTAGGGAACAATTAAATAAATACAATACATTAGCAAAAATTAAATACATATAATGTGATGTTAAAGGAGAAAACCTACCCTAATATAGTCCTTCTGCAGGACCTGAATGATGGCAGAACAGGTCTCTGGAATAATGATCCCCAGAGCCTGGGGGGAGATGCCTGTAGAGAACTTGAGGTCCTGTAGACTTCTCCCAGTCGCCAAGTACCACAAGGTGGCGACTAACCTGTGCTCCGGAGTGATGGTTTGCCGCATGCAGGTGTCCTGCATCATAATATAAGGGGTGAGCAAAGCCAACAGACGGTGAAAAACGGGGTTTGTCACCCGGAGAAAATTCCTCAAATAATCAGGATTATTTTCCTGGATCTCAAGCAGCAGAGGCATATGAGAGAATTGGTCATGCTGGAGTAACCAATTCTTGGTCCATGCACTCCTCCTCGCCCTGTTCATGGACTGGGCTTGGGTCAAAGTATGAACCCCAACACCAAGCCCCCACACAGCATGAACTGTATGACGAGTATGTAACCGCAACATGGTTTCAAAACGGTCGGCTGGTCAGAAAGAACTTAACAGAACGCACTGAAAAACAGCAAGGCCTGTGAAGAGCAAGCTGAAAATCAGCAACGAGCGGACAAGAACGCACTGAAAAACAGATACGAACTGACTGCACGCACTGAAGAAAAGATACAAACCCGCAAGCACAAACTGAACAGCAGTTCACACGATCTGAAAAGCGCGAATCACCTCTAACCAAACTAACACGAGATTAGCAGAAGGAACCTAAAGGGTGGCGCACTGGGTATTGGACTTCATTTTTCTAGTCCCGTCGTACGTGTTGTACGTCATTGCATTCTTGATGGTTGGACTTTGATGTGATCATATGTACGCAAGACAGTTTCAGCGGAATTCCGTCAGAACTCCATCGGAAAAACCTTCAGAGTTTGTTGATGGGAAAAGCGGTGGTGTGTACACGGCATAAGTCACACTTTTTGGGGACCAGTGACACCAAAACAGTGATCAGCGCTAAAATAAAGGCACTAACACTGTATAAATTACACTGGCAGGGAAGGGGTTAACATCAGGTGCGATCAAACCCTATTTTCCATCTGTCCGGGGGATCGGATCGCATGAAAACAGACAGATGGTTGTTTTTTGTTCAAATTTTCGGTCTTGTTTTTTTTCCAAATTTTCGGTCTTCTTTTATTTGTTGTGCAAAAAATGAAAATCAAGTTGATGATCAAATACCACCAAAAGAAAGCTCTATGTATGGGAAAAAAATGATAAAAAATTTGTTTGGGTGCAGTGTTGTATGACCGCGCAATTGTCATTTAAATTGCTACAGTGCTGAAAGCTGAAAATTGGCTTGGGCAGGAAGGTGTCTAAGTGCCCAGTATTGAAGTGGTTAAGTGGTTGAAAACCTCAAACATGAAATATGAACAAAGCATACCCCACTATAGTGAGTACTTGTCTCAATTAAAAGCACTAAGGCCGCGTACACACGGGCGGACTGTTCGCCCAACTTTGTCCGCTGAACAGTGTTTCAGCGGACAGTCCGCTCGTGTGTGGGCTTCAGCGGACAGTTTCAGCGGACAGTCTGACGAACAAAGTTTTTCGGAATTTCCGTAAGACTGTCCGCTGAAACTTGGTTTGAGCGGACAGTCCGCTCGTGTGTAGGCTTGTTCGTCAAACTAAGTTCCGCGCATGCTCAGAAAGGATTTACACGCCGAAGGTTGCATTGCAGTGTATAGGACGTCGTTTTTCGAGTCCCGTCGTACGTGCCGTTCACGTCATCGCGCACGCTTTCAGTGGACTGTTCGTTCATCGTGTGTGGTCAAGTCCGCTCATGCAAATTTTGAGCGGACTGTTTGTCGGATTGTTTGACAAACTAAGTTGGGAGAACAGTCCGCCCGTGTGTACGCGGCCTATGTGTAATTTCTGTCTGCTGTTTCATTCCTGTTATCAGCATGAATCACTTGTAACAATTTTTCCTGATACCAAAAGAAAAATGGTGACGGGGGACCTCCAGCAGATTGACAGCCTCAGCTTTGTCCCTTGAGTGCCTTTATATGAGAAAAACACAGACACCTAGATTGATTGATTCGATTTCAAAGAATATATCCAAATAATGACATGAGAGTAGGGATGAGCCGAACACCCCCCTGTTCGGTTCGCACCAGAACCTGCGAACAGACCTAAACTTCGTGTGAACTTTAGAACCCTATTAAAGTCTATGGGACTCGAACGTTCACAATCTAAAGTGCTCATTTTAAAGGGTAATATGCAAGTTACTGTCCTAAAAAGTGTTTGGGGACCTGGGTCCTGCCCCAGGGGACATGGATCAATGCAAAAAAAAGTTTAAAAAACGGCAGTTTTTTCAGGAGCAGTGATTTTAATAATGATTAAAGTGAAACAATAAAAGTGTAATATTCCTTTAAATTTCGTAGCTGAGGGGTATCTATAGTATGCCTGTGAAGGAGAGCATGTTTCTGGTGCTTAGAACTGTCCCTGCACAAAGTGTCATTTGTGCAGGAAAAAAAGTCTTTTAAAATCACTTGCGGCTATATTGTCGGGTCCCGTAATACAGAGAACACT
>NW_027507790.1:45768433-46008382 GCF_037356315.1 Lithobates pipiens
TGCTCTCTTCCACCACCACACTCTCCTGCCCCCCAGCGCTCTCTTCCACCACCGCACTCTCCTGCCCCCCCCAGTGCTCTCCTCCACCACCGCACTCTCCTGCCCCCCCCAGTGCTCTTCTCTTCCACCACCGCACTCTCCTGCCCCCCCCCCCCGCTCTTCTCTTCCACCACCGCACTCTCCTGACCCCCGTGCTCTCCTCCACCACCACACTCTCCTGAGCCCCCCCCCCAGTGCTCTCCTCTACCACCGCACTCTCCTGCCCCCCCCCCCCTGCTCTTCTCTTCCACCACCGCACTCTCCTGACCCCCGTGCTCTCCTCCACCACCACACTCTCCTGACCCCCCCCAGTGCGCTCCTCCACCACCGCACTCTCCTGCCCCCCCCCCCCGTGCTCCCTCTCCTCCACCAACGCACTCTCCTGACCCCCGTGCTCTCCTCCACCACCACACTCTCCTGACCCCCCCCCAGTGCTCTCTTCCACCACTGCACTCTCCTGCCCCCCCCCCAGTGCGCTCCTCCACCACCGCACACTCCGCCCCCCCCCCAGTGCTCCTCTCCTCCACCACCGCACTCTCCTGCCCCCCGTGCTCTCCTCCACCACCGCACTCTCCTGCCCCCCGTGCTATCCTCCACCACCGCACTCTCCTGCCCCCGTGCTCTTCTCCACCACCGCACTCTCCTGCCCCCCGTGCTCTCCTCCACCACCACACTCTCCTGCTCCCCCGTGCTCTCCTCCACCACCGCACTCTCCTGCCCCCCCCGCGCTCTTCTCTTCCACCACCGCACTCTCCTGACCCCCCCAGTGCTCCTCTCCTCCACCACCACACTCTCCTGCCCCCCCAGTCCTCCTCCACCACCGCACTCTCCTGCCCCCCCAGTTCTCCTCTCCTCCACCACCGCACTCTCCTGCCCCCCGTGCTCTCCTCCACCACCACACTCTCCTGCCCCCCCCCCAGTGCTCTCCTCCACCACCGCACTCTCCTGCCCCCTGTGCTCTCCTCCACCACCACACTCTCCTGCCCCCCCAGCGCTCTCTTCCACCACCGCACTCTCCTGCCCCCCAGTGCTCTCCTCCACCACCGCACTCTCCTGCCCCCCCAGTGCTCTTCTCTTCCACCACCGCACTCTCCTGCCCCCCCTGCTCTTCTCTTCCACCACCGCACTCTCCTGACCCCCGTGCTCTCCTCCACCACCACACTCTCCTGACCCCCCCCCCAGTTGCTCTCCTCCACCATCGCACTCTCCTGCCCCCCCTGCTCTTCTCTTCCACCACCGCACTCTCCTGACCCCCGTGCTCTCCTCCACCACCACACTCTCCTGACCCCCCCCCCCCAGTGCTCTCTTCCACCACCGCACTCTCCTGCCCCCCCCCCCAGTGCTCCTCTCCTCCACCACCGCACTCTCCTGCCCCCCGTGCTCTCCTCCACCACCGCACTCTCCTGCCCCCCGTGCTCTCCTCCACCACCACACTCTCCTGCCCCCCCCCGTGCTCTCTTCCACCACCGCACTCTCCTGCCCCCCCCCCACTCTTCTCTTCCACCATCGCACTCTCCTGACCCCCCAGTGCTCCTCTCCTCCACCACCGCACTCTCCTGCACCCCCAGTCTCCCTCATCCACCACCGCACTCCCTGCCCCCCCAGTGCTCCTCTCCTCCACCACTGCACTCTCCTGCCCCCCCAGTGCTCTCTTCCACCACCGCACTCTCCTGCCCCCCCAGTGCTCTCCTCCACCACCGCACTCTCCTGCCCCCCCCAGTGCTCTTCTCTTCCACCACCGCACTCTCCTGCCCCCCCAGTGCTCTCCTCCACCACTGCACTCTCCTGCCCCCCCATACTCTCCTCCACCACCGCACTCTCCTGCCCCCTCCCCCCCCAGTGCTCTTCTCTTCCACCACCGCACTCTCCTGCCCCCCCAGTGCTCTTCTCCACCACCGCACTCTCCTGCCCCCCCCAGTGCTCTCCCCCACCACCGTGCTCTCCTCCACCACCGCACTCTCCTGCCCCCCATGCTCTCTTCCACCACTGTGCTCTCTTCCACCACCGCACTCTCCTGCCCCCCCCCCAGTGCTCTTCTCTTCCACCACTGCACTCTCCTGCCCCCCCAGTGCTCTCCTCCACCACCGCACTCTCCCTTCCCCCCCCCCAGTGGTCTCCTCTACCACCACACTCTCCTGCCACCCCCTCCAGTGCTCTCCTCCACCACCACACTCTCCTGCCACCCCCTCCAGTGCTCTCCCCACCCCACACTCTCCTGCCACCCCTCCAGT
Organism: Lithobates pipiens; assembly: GCF_037356315.1. Lineage (NCBI taxonomy): Eukaryota > Metazoa > Chordata > Amphibia > Anura > Ranidae > Lithobates > Lithobates pipiens. The sequence continues at coordinate 45,770,704 of NW_027507790.1, forward strand.
GCTCTCCTCCACCACCACACTCTCCTGCCTCCCCCCAGTGCTCTTCTCCCACCGCCACGCTCTCCTGCCCCCCCCCAGTGGTCTCCATCACCACCACACTCTCCTGCCACCCCCTCCAGTGCTCTCCTCCACCACCACACTCTCCCTGCCCCCCCCTTCACAGTGCTCTCCTCCACCACCACCACCACTCTCCTGGCCCCCCCCCCCCCAGTTTTCTCCTCCCCTGTTCTTGCTGCTCTGCAGCTCTCCCCATCCTTCTCTAGCCACCATCCCCAGTGCTCTCCGCCCCTGTTCCCCCAGTGCTCTCCCCCCCCGTGCCCTCCACTCCCCAGTGCTCTCCCCCAGTGCTCTCCTCTCTCCCCTGTTCTTTCCCCTCCAGTGCTCTCCCCTCCCCCCAATGCTCCCCCCTGTTCTTCCCCCCCCCCCCAGTGCTTCTTCAGCTCTCTCCATCACTCTCTAGCCCCCCACCCCAGTGCTCTCCAGCCCTCCTTACTCCCCACCCCTGTTCTATCTGCCCCCCTGGTGCTCTCCAGCCCCCCCCCCAGTGCTCTCTACCCTCCGTGCTCTCCAGTCCCCCGTCCTTTTTGGCTCCCCCTTAACACCCTCCACTCCCCACCCCTGTACTCTCCTCTCCCCCTGCATTTTGCACCCACCCATGTGCTCTCCACCCCCCATAGTGCTCTCCAGTCCCCCGTGCTTTCCACCCCTGTTCTTTCTGGCCCCCACTGGTGCTCTCAAGCTCCCCCCATTGCTCTCCACTCACCCCTGCTCTTTGTTCCCCCCCCCAGTGCTCTTCACCACACCCACACTCTTAGCCCCCGCAGTGCTCTCAGCCTACCGTGCTCTCTACCCTGTTCTTGTTGGCCCCCCAGTGCTCTCAAGTTCCCCCCCAAGCGCTCTCCGCTCCCCACCCCTGTGATCTCCACTCCCCCTCACCTCTTTGCCCCCACCCCATGTGTTCTCCAACCCCGCCAGTACTCTTTGCTCCCCCTTCTCTCCAACTCTTTGCTCCCCTTCTCTCCAACTCCCACTCAGTGCTCTCCACTTCACTCCACTTCCCCAGGACCAGAGGGCAGGCAGACTGGGGCCAGAAAATGAGGACGCCTGAAGGTGCAGGTGGCCAGGGACCACTCCATCTCACAGCAGACAGATCCTCTGGAAGGAGCACCGTCCCCATCCAAAACGAGAACAGACCCTGCCTGCTGGTGGCCGTCATGGATATCCTGCTGGCATGCAAGGTACTGTACCGAGCATAAACAACACACCTTCCCCAGACAGGACTGCAGACTGGGACATGGGGCACAGGAGGGGCTGCAATGATGTGCACAGTGAGACTAAATTCACGGCAAAGCTGCATTTTATAGACACGGTGAGGCTGCATTTGATGGACACAGTGAGGCTGCATTTGGTGGGCACAGTGAGGCTGCATTTGATGGGCACAGTGAGGCTGCATTTGATGGGCACAGTGAGGCTGCATTTGGTGGGCACAGTGAGGCTGCATTTGGTGGGCACAGTGAGGCTGAATTTGATGGGCACTGGTGAGGCTGCATTGAGCTCTTGCATCAAGTCTGCAGTCTCTGTCCATCTCCTGTAGCATGTCTGAAGTCTCTGAGGGAGTCTGGAGAGGAGTCAAAAGTGGGAGCACCGTCGGGATGGGGGTCATGGGAGAAGTCAGATTTGTGTGGACTGTGGATAGGAGACCATAGGATAAGACCTCCAAGCTGGAGCCGACTGACTGAGCCCTGCACAGTGCACCTGAGAGGAGGTCAGTGAAAGCACCGCCAGGCCAGTCGGGGGTCACTGATGTAAGGGGGGAGTGAATACGATAATGTAAGGGGCACTGATATAAAGGGTTTTCCTCCTTATATTAGTAACCCACCCCCCTTACCTTAGAGTATTCTTTCTGCAGAAGGTGGTCCCCCCCCCCCCCACGTTCAGAGTTTCTGGGGTCCCCCTTGATGATTGATCACTTACCACTATTAACTGGAATTTGAATATATATATATATATATATATATATATATATATATGTATATATATATATATATATATATATATATATATATATATATATGTATATATATATAAAGCCCTATGTGATTTCATATCTATATCTAATACTCTCTTCATCAAATGTGCTTTAAAATGTATGGTTTTTCCCTTTCATGAACAAGAAAATAATGACGTTATGCTGTTGGGCTGGTATAATAATGCTGTGAGGCTGGTATGAATTTTTTTCCAGGGCTGGTTTTTTAAAGCATGGGCGTCCGCAAGGTTACTCAGGTGGCTGCGTACCATGCCCATATAGCCTAGAGAATGTACATCTTTTTACATTGCAATACATCTGTTGTTGCCATATTTTTATCTTGATGAAAACAGCCTATACAGTGACAGTATGAGATCAAAATATGGCCACAACAGATGTATTGCAATGTAAAAAGATGTACATTCTCTAGGCTATATGGGCATGGAACACAGCCGCCAGAGTCACTTCCAATACAAAGTGAAGATGAATTATCTGTTATATAACACAAATGTATTACCAGTGTAAAGATTTTCATGAGATTGTCGAAAAGGGGCGGAGCATGAGTGGCCTTGAAATGAGGGCCCCCCTTGGAAAAAGTTCTGCGGACGCCCATGCATATATATATACTATTATATACTATGCATATACTATTCCTTTTGCAGGGAATCAAAGAGGAAGTAAACCCACCAGGGTTTACTTCCTCTTTAAGCTTTGACAATAAAACCTTAGAAGCTGATTGGTTACTGTGCTTCACTTTTAGTAAATCTCCCCTACAGTGTCTCAGAAGTAAATCTATGAAAAGCGCTATCTAAAAATTGGCAAACAATTTCAGAATAATGTTCCTCAACGTAAAATTGCAAAGACTTTAAATATATCATCAGCTACAGTTCCCAGTGACGTAACTAGAACCTTCAGGGCCCCGATGCAGGAAACCATGGCAGCCCCCCCCCCCCCAACCTCCGGACAGGGCACTTTTCTCCGAGCCCGATGGTGGAACACCAGGGCCCAGTCCCAAGTGGGTGGCTGCATATAAAGGAACCGATTTAAAAAACATCAATTACAGCCACTGTGCCCATCAAACGCCACCACTGTACCATCTAATGCCATCATTGCACCATCAAATGTCACTACTGTGCCCATCAAACTCTGCCGCTGTGCCCATCAAATGCCACCACTGTGCCCATAAAATGCTGCCAGTGTACCCATCAAATGCTGCCACTGTGCCCATCAAATGCTGTTGGTGTGCCCATCAAATGCTGCCACTGTGAATCCCCACCGCCCGCTCACTGTCTGCCCGCCACTTACCCTGTCTTGGTGGGGCAGCGAGTAATGGCCATGAGCGGGGTCCTCCATACAGCTACAGCCATCCTCATCTCCCATCCTCTCCTCCTGATGGGTGTCCAATAGCTGTGTCTATCGTTTCAGCCAATCGGGTGATGGGTAAAAGACCCGCACACCTGATTGGTGGAGAGGCGGTTCAGTGGTAGGAAAGTGAATATTAATTCACTTTTCTAACACACCTGGGTAGACTGTGAGCGTCAAGCATGGCGCTCGCAGTTCACCTATTTTGAAGACTATTATAGCCCATGGCTCTAATCAGGTGCTGCAAAAACACCCCCCGCCGCTGTAATTCAGGCACCCGGCACCTCAAAAGGGACCAGACACCTAAATATGGGGGTGGCAGCGGTGGCCATGAATAGATTCATGCTATGCTATGCATGAATCTATCCATTGGTCATAGAGGGGGTGGAACCTGTGCACCCTTTTGGATGCACCGCCACTGATAAACACATGCACACACACATGCATACATACACATACATATATGAACACACACATACAAGCATGCTCACACACACACACATACAAGCATGCTCACACACACACACATACAAGCATGCTCACACACACACACATACAAGCATGCTCACACGCACACATACAAGCATGCTCACACACACACACACACACAAGCATGCTCACACACACACACACATACATTAATGCTCACACACACACACATACATTAATGCTCACACACATACAAGCATGCTCACATACACACACACATACATTAATGCTCATACACACACACACATACAAGCATGCTCACACACACACACACACACACATACATACAAGCATGCTCACACGCACACATACAAGCATGCTCACACACACACACACACACACATTAATGCTCACACACACACATACATGCATGCTCACACACACACATACATACAAGCATGCTCACACACACACACACACACACATACAAGCATGCTCACGCACACACATACAAGCATGCTCACGCACACACATACAAGCATGCTCACACACACACACATACAAGCATGCTCACACACACACACACATACAAGCATGCTCACACACACATACATGCATGCACACACGCACACACATACATGCTCACACACACACATACACACACACACATACAAGCATGCTCACACACACGCACATAGAAGCATGCACACACGCACAATCACACATACAAGCATGCTCACACACACACACATACAAGCATGCTCACACACATACAAGCATGCTCACACACACACGCACACACAAGCATGCTCACACGCACACACAAGCATGCTCGCACGCACACACAAGCATGCTCACACGCACACACAAGCATGCTCATACGCACACACAAGCATGCTCACACACACACATACATGCATGCTCACACACACACAAGCATGCTCACACACACGCACACACAAGCATGCTCACACACATGCACATACAAGCATGCTCACACACACATACAAGCATGCTCACACACACATACAAGCATGCTCACACACATGCACATATGAGCATGTTCACACACACACACATACAAGCATGTTCACTCATACAAGCATGCTCACACACACACATACAAGCATGCTCACACACACACATACAAACACAAATACAGTAGATAGGCTTATTAAAAAAAAACAGCAGACATTTACCTTGGCTCTTCCTGCCGGGTACTGCACTCTAGGGGGAGACAAAGAACACACACTGCTTTCACTAAGCCTAATGTGAGGAGCTCCCGCACAGTGCCGATTTCAGTTCGGCTGATGATCGGGGAGCTCCTCTCAGCCTCCCCTCCTATGGAAGAGTACAGGGGGCCCTCGGGCCCCCTGCAGCAAGGGGCCCGGTCGCCATGGCGATCTTGGCGACCCCTATAATTCCGCCACTGACAGTTCCTACTATCCTCAAAAAATCTGGAGAAATCTCTGTGCACAAGGGACAAGGCAGAAATGCAATATTGGATGCCTGGGATCTTCAGGCCCTCAGACAGCACTGCATTAAAAACAGGCATGATTCTGTAAAGGACATCACTGCATGGGCAAATATATGACCGTGGTCTAAAACGCTCTGAGTTCATTATCATTTAATTTGACCCTAAAAAGGACTGAAAAGTATAACAAATAAAATAAAAAAACATAATAGGCAGAAAAATAATAGCCAAGGAGAGTAGGGACAGAAGGAGGGTAATTAGGGCAGATGTGAGTTAAAAAAAAAGGGTTCATGAGACCCGGTTCACACAGGGGTGACTTGACGGGCAGCTTAGCCATCTGACAAGTCGCATTCCATTCTGTGCAATGGAACAGTTCTAAGTCGCTCCACCTTAGAAAAAGGTTCCTGCACTACTTTAGGGCGACTTCAGCATGATTTGCATTGACTTCTATTAAAGAAGTCGTTTACAAGCCACGCTGAGGTCACGCTGTGCAGGGTGGCTTTAGAGTCGAGCGACTTTGAAGTCTCCCTGTGTGAATCTTCTAAGCCCCCGTACACACGGTCGGAGATTCCGACAACCAAATCCGTCTGAGTTATTCCGACGGATTAATTCCGGAAGGGGTCTGGAAGTGGTGTTGCATACACACGGTCGGACCAAGTTGTCGGAATTTCCGGTTGCCAAGAACACGGTGACGTAAGCCGCGTACAGCGGCACTAGAAAAAGGAAGTTCAGCACCACGTCCGGCACCCTTTGGGTTCCTTCTGCTGATCTCGTGTCTATCGCGTGTTAGTAGAAGTTTGGTGAGAGACGATTCGCGCTTTTCAGATTTGTGATTCAGTTCGCTACTGCTCTTCAGTTTCTGCTTGTCTTTGCGTATCTGATTATTAGTACGTGTAGTCAGTAAGTATTTGTTTCTCATTGTGGACTATATTTTGGTATAGTACGCTTTGATTTGCATTGCTTATTGTCTGCTTGTTTCTGCTATTCAGGTCATTCTTTCAGGCATTGCTGTTTATCGGTGCTTTCTGTTGTCCGTTCTGACCAGCCGACCGTTTTCAAACCATGTTTCATGTACATACTCGTCGTAGAGTTTGTGCTGTGCAGGGGCTTCGTGTTGGGGTTCTTACTTTGACACAAGCCCGGTCCATGAACAAGGAGGGTAGGCGTTTGTGGACCAAGAAGTGGTTGCGCCAGCGTGACCAGTTCTCGCACATGCCTTTGCTCCGTGAGATCTGGGAGAATAATCCTGATGATTTCAGGAATTATCTCCGGAAGACGGACCCCGTTTTTGCTTGGCTTTGCTGTCCCCTTATATCACAGGCAGGATACCTGCATGCGGCAAGCCATCACTCCGGAGCAGAGGCTCATCGCCACCTTGCGCTACTTGGCGACAGGGAGAAGCCTTCAGGTGATGACTCTGATAAAGGGACCTTATACTTTAGGCTTTAAATACTAATTTCCCAAAATGTTATAGTGTTATATTGATCTTGGCCAAAAATATTGGTGTCTAATCTGCTTGCAATGTTGATGTGCAAAATTACAAATTTTTTGTCTTGTTTCACTCCACAGTTTCCTTCAACGCCACAGGAATGGCAGACTGTGGCCTCCCACTTTGCCAGTCGTTGGGACTTTCCCAATTGTGGAGGTGAAATTGATGGGAAACACGTCCGCATAGTCCCACCCCCCAACTCGGGGTCGTACTATTATAATTACAAGGGGTTTAATAGTATCGTGATGTTGGTGGTGGTGTCAGCGACCTATGACTTCTTGTATGTGGACGTGGGGCAAAATGGCCGGATGTCGGATGGTGGAGTGTTCGCACGGACGGAATTCAATTGGCGTCTCCAGAGTGGCAGTCTGGGCTTGCCACCCCCAGAGGAGAATCAGGAAGGACTCCCGTTCATCTTCATCGCGGATGAGGCGTTTGCCCTGGCAAACCATCTGATGCGGCCTTTCCCGATGAGGACCCTCACCCCGGACCAGAGGATTTTTAATTTCCGGCTGGCCAGAGCCAGAAGAGTGGTGGAGAACACTTTTGGAATACTGGCCAGCTGATTTCGCCTTTTTTTTAATGCCTATCCACATGGCGGAATATAAAATAAATCACATAGTGCTTGCCTGCTGTGTTCTGCACAATTTCTTAAAAAGACATTCAGCAAACTATGTGGTCTCAGTTGGCCAAGATGCAGACTTGCTTGAAAATGAGAACCTCACGTCCCTTGAAGCTGCTCGTCCTGGCTTGCCCCCCCTACCCCCCCCCCCCCCAAAGCGCCCGTGAGGTCCGAACCCAATACATGGAGTAGTTTGTGGGTGGGGGTTCATTGATATGCCAGACAATGTCTGAGAGGCATTTTTGTAATACATTTTTCTTTGAAACTACAATAATCTTTGTTTTCATTTACTGTTTGGCTTGGTTTTAGGTGTCTCCTAGGTAAATTTTTGATTTTTGTTGTTGTGCCTTTTTCTACAACAGTGCAAACCCAAGTTCTGAGTGAGATGAGGTGACAGTCTCTTCTTCAGATAATCTTATTATGTTGTGGGTCTGCTACACACACACCTTGTTTTTGTTAACTAATGTATGTAGTGCATTACTGACCAAAATCTTGCTCATGTTCAGCACCATGGCAGAAATATGTGGGGTCATGAAAATGGCATGATTGTGAAAATTAACACATCACTGTGGGTGTTATTTACTAAAGGCACATCCACTATGCACTACAAGTGCACTGCAAAAGTGCACCTGAAACTGCACTTGGAGTGCAAAGTGGAGTTGCCTTTAGTAAATAACACCCATTGTCACCGAAAACAACAATTTTACTCCAAATACTGCTTTTGCGCATTGAAAAAGGAAGCCACACATAGTTGATAATTTAACTTTTTAATCAAAGCATATTCACATGTGCGTTTAGAAAAGGGTTTTACAACAAACCAACATATTGGGTGTATCAAAAACATTATTTAAGGTCATTTTTGGGTAACTTGGTGTTTTTGTGTAAACAGGCATGTATCAAAGCGTGCCCCTGGATGACGCAATTTTGTTGCGAAACGCGCAGGGCTGAGCGGTGCGCTACTTATCACCTCGGTTTTGTGACGGGTTCCAGGAGAACGAGTCTGTCCGTGTGTGTCCGGCCGGCGCCACGGACTTAAGGCGCTTTTTTCTTTTACACACTTGTAAGTGTATTTTTATATTTTTATCTTAAAATAAAAAGGGTTTTACACCATTTTGAGTTTTATCTTTCCCCTATGGTTTTGATGCCCCTGGCTCTGAGTCTGTTTGGACTACTGAGTTGAGTGTCCGGGAGTGAGTTTTCTTCCCAAGAGTTCCTAAAAGAGCGAAGCCAGGAAGACATCGAGGAACCCCTTTTACCTTGTGGTTGGAAGTGACGTCCATTTCTATAAAGCCCCGTGTGACCCTCTGTAGTGGGGGGTCATTCATATCTGGTAAGCAGTAAATCTTATCGTGTGTTGGTGGTGGATTGAACACAACTGCCCCCATATTTGGATTTCCAGGAATAGTGTGGTTTTTACTCAGAGGACTTTTATTTGGTCTCACGTTAACCCCTTCTTGTTTTTTATACAGACTCATTGTTCATACACTGGGTGTTTATACTTTATATATTTATTTTTATCATAGGTGTATGTCACTGACTCTTATTATATGTGCCCATCAGCATTTGTGGGTTTTTGGGATCAGAAATTTTAATACTTATATGTTTTGTATCACGTATATATGTATATACACATATAAGGTTGCTATACCCTATATAATATCTATTTCAATATTTACTTGCATATTTTGCACTAGCAGTTGGTTGTATTTATTAATATCTATTTCAACATTTACTTTTATATTATTGCACAAATAGTTGGTTGTATTTGCTTTGGTATCTATTTAGCGCGGCTTATGATTTTTCGTTTTCTTATTTGCATGCATGTGACATAGCGAAGCCGCAGCTGAACATCCTCACAGGAATTTCTTTATATATTTACACATTTACATATTCACATTCTTAACCTTAGCGCAGTTATTTTCTTTTTCCTATGTATCAAAGCGTAACATACAGAACACAGGAACTTACAAAGTTCAACTTTGAAAAGTGAAGACAATATCAGACATGAGTATGTACAAAATGGGCTGATATTGCCTTCATCACATGGGGTGTCACCCCTGGAAAAGCCAAATATGGAAGATGCACACAGTGTGTCAACATGTGCTATCTCCCATCATGGGGGATCAATATAGATGTTTTGGGGCTGCAACCCCTTCAACTCAGCCACTTTCCACAAAACACGTACATTGATCCCCCATGATGGGAGATAGCGCATGTTGACACACTCTGTGCATCTTCCAAATTAGTTTTTTGTAAAATACAAAAGTTGTTTCAAAACAAAAAAGAAAACCCTAGCTAGTTTGGGGTGTTTCACACTCTCCCCAAAACATCAATGATGTTCTTCATTTTATTTTGAACATCATTGATGTTTTGCTGTATATTTTCTAAATCCCGATTGCACCCCATTATCTCCCCAATCAGGATCTGGGCACTTTCACTGGTAAAATGTGATTCTTCTTCCACATCACCTACAAAAAAAAGCACAAAAACACACCATGTATTATAAATATGCCAACATACATTGATGAGTAGTGATGGACGAACTTCCGACGGGACGTTTCGCGAACGCGAAACGCGAACGGACACAAACGTTCGCGAAAACGACCGTTCGCCGCGGGCTCCATTGACTTCAATGGGAGGCGAATTTCGCAAACCTTTAGGTCGAATTTGCGGCCACGGGGTAATTATTAGGGGGTAGCACGTAGTCCCACCACCTGGACAATAGCATAATACATGTATGAGGTGAATTTGGGATCGATAACTACAAGCATTTTTTTTTTATTTGGGAAATTGTTCTGACAATTCAGGACTATGGAGCTAATGAAGGCAATGGAGGAGAGGGAAGGTCAGGGACCAGGGTAGGCAAACAAGAGGGTGCAGGAGATACAGAGCACTGACAGCAGCACCGTAATACAGAGCACTGACATCAGCACCGTGACATACAGCGCTGACAGCAGCTCCGTGACATACAGCGCTGACAGCAGCTCCGTGACATACAGCGCTGACAGCAGCTCCGTGACATACAGCGCTGACAGCAGCTCCGTGACATACAGCGCTGACAGCAGCTCCGTGACATACAGCGCTGACAGCAGCACCGTGACATACAGCGCTGACAGCAGCTCCGTGACATACAGCGCTGACAGCAGCTCCGTGACATACAGCGCTGACAGCAGCTCCGTGACATACAGCGCTGACAGCAGCACCGTGACATACAGCGCTGACAGCAGCTCCGTGACATACAGCGCTGACAGCAGCTCCGTGACATACAGCGCTGACAGCAGCTCCGTGACATACAGCGCTGACAGCAGCTCCGTGACATACAGCGCTGACAGCAGCTCCGTGACATACAGCGCTGACAGCGGCACCGTGACATACAGCGCTGACAGCAGCTCCGTGACATACAGCGCTGACAGCAGCTCCGTGACATACAGCGCTGACAGCAGCTCCGTGACATACAGCACTGACAGCAGCTCCGTGACATACAGCGCTGACAGCAGCTCCGTGACATACAGCGCTGACAGCAGCACCGTGACATACAGCGCTGACAGCAGCTCCGTGACATACAGCGCTGACAGCAGCTCCGTGACATACAGCGCTGACAGCAGCTCCGTGACATACAGCGCTGACAGCAGCTCCGTGACATACAGCGCTGACAGCAGCTCCGTGACATACAGCGCTGACAGCAGCTCCGTGACATACAGCGCTGACAGCAGCTCCGTGACATACAGCGCTGACAGCAGCACCGTAAGCAGCCCCAGGAGGAAGTCAGCACAGCACAGGGATGGTGTGATCCCCTCATAATAAGAACCCCCAGGAGGAAGTCAGCACAGCACAGGGATGGTGGGAGCCCCTCATAATAAGAACCCCCAGGAGGAAGTCAGCACAGCACAGGGATGGTGGGAGCCCCTCATAATAAGAACACCCAGGAGGAAGTCAGCACAGCACAGGGATGGTGGGAAACTGCCATTCCTCTCCTTGACAGCGAGGTGAGAGGTTGCTAGTTCCTTTGCTCCTGTGCTTCCAGAGACCAGGGGCTAGAGTTACTCCTCTGCCCCAGGAAGGATGCTGGATCCTGGGGAGGACCCTGGCGGGGGCCCCCTGGATAGGCCTCAACCTGCGGAAGATTCTGGGCCTGGCCCAAGGAAGGATGAATCTCTGTCTGCCTTTAGACGGAGGATTGTGGAAACGCTGAAGCGGATTGAGAAGGAAGAGGAGAAGTTGGGAGCTTTGAAAGCTGAATTTAAAAAGAAGAAGCAGATTTGTGCCAAAGTCTTCAGTAAGAAGAGACCGGCTCTAAGGCCTGAATTGAAGGACCTGGAACAAGCTCTGCGGAAGCAGAAGGAATTGGTGAGTTCTCTGAAGGAGAATAGTGGAGCTTTTAAAGAAAAATATAAAAATGAGGAGCGATTTAATCAAATGAGGAAAGGAGCTTCTTCCTGCATGGAGAGCGAGGAGATGGAAGCAGAGAGTGAGAAAGTGGGCCCGGAGGATGAGCCCAGCTGTTCAACATCTCAGACACCTGCTGAGCCCTCAATGGCGGAGGCCTCTGTCCCCTTCCCCCCCCAGCAATGTGGAACATCTGAGCCGGAGGATGAAGGTTCTGACATGCTGCATCTGATCAACAAACTGGAGTCCAGTCCAGATTCAGCTCCCCAGGAAGGTGAGGAGAAGATGGACACCGTTCCCAGCCCTGTGAAAGAAAGTCCTGTGGAGAGAGCAGGTGCAGGTACTGTGTGTGTGCAGGATGGTGGGATCTTTAATAACAATGGGCCTGCTGAGGGTTGTGGTACTGCAGACAGTCAGCCCAGACCCATAGACAATGTACAGCAAGCAATAACATCTGCTAATAACTGTCAGCTTCAGTCTGCAGAGAGGTCCATGGACAATACAGTGACTTTGCCTGGACCAGGCACAGCGGCTATTCCTGTGAATGGTGGAGGTGATGCTGGGAGCAGTAGTACTACAGCTCTCCAGGAGTCTGCAGCAGCCAAGACTGTGACGGCTCCCAGGATTGAAGCTGAGTGTTCGGGGGAGGGGGTGGGTCCTGCTAATCAGAAGACTGCTATCCCAGCTGATTCAGACTCTCTGCCAGCAGGTTTGAATGTATCTGAGGACAAGACTGCAAAAGCTGGAAGAAAAACTTATGCTGGTGTTGCTGCCACAGGATCTGGGAAGGGGGAACAAGCAGGGAAGGAGCATGGGGACGTTTTATCTTTCTCCCTGTTTAAAAGGAGGAATGTTGTACAATTGAAATGGGAAGGCGATGGAAACCCCCCACATAGGAGGGTGGTGGTGGATAAAATCCTGCAGATGGGGTTTAGGCCTGCGGATATCTTCGCCCTGATCAGTCCGGCAGGTTCCTATGAATATGATTTGTCCTTTATCCGTCCCGAGTCTCTGGACATATTTTGGGAGAAGTTTGAACACGTGTGTAGGGGCCTGCCGGACTGGAAAGGGCTCATCCCCAAACTTATATCCCGCCAGCCCCTCATTAAGATGGTGACAATACTTGTGCGCAATGAATCTATACCCCAAGGGGATCTGACTGTATGGTTGAGGAGGTATGGGGACGTCCTGAGCCCCCTGAGAAAGATTTTGGACGATCGGGGAATATGGACAGGGGGATGGTCTGTGCAGCTGAAACTAAAGGTTATTGATAATGTCGTCCAGCATCTGCCATCCTCAGCTTTCCTGGGGAGGGACAGGCTGACCATCTTCTACCCGGGCCAGCCAAAGCTCTGCAATAAATGTGGAGATAAAGGGCATCTTGCATCCTCCTGTCCAGTGATGAAGTGCTCCCTGTGTCAGGGTATAGGACATTTGGCAAAGGATTGTAACATTATAAGATGTAATCTGTGCAATGCAGTGGGACATCCTTATAGTCAGTGTCCTGAGGCAATGCACAATAAGCCTGAGCTCATGAGGGAGTTTTTCCGTCTGGACATGGAGGATGCACAGAGCTCATCAGCTGGAGGGCCTGTGATTCCATCGGAGTCTGTGCCCATACCCAATGTGTCTCCCCAGTCTGTGCCAATACCCAATGTGTCTGTGTCTCCCCAGTCTGTGCCCATACCCAATGGGTCCGTGTCTCCCCAGTCTGTGGTTCCCCAGTCTGTGCCAGTACCCAATGTGTCTGTGTCCTCCCAGTCTGTGCCAGTACCCAATGTGTCTGTGTCCGCCCAGCCTGTATGTAAAGTTTCAGTTGCCAAGAATGTGTCCAATCCTTCTGTTTCCAATCCTTCTGTGTCTTCTAAAATTGCAGAGGCAGCAAGAGGTGCTGAGGCTGGTGCATCAGGTGTGGTGCCAGTCCCCCTCCCCCGACGCTGCAGGGTTCCTATTGCAGATCGTGGGGGCCAGAGGAGTGGGGAAAATAGTGGGGAGGCTGGCCTGGTGGTAGATAAGGGAAGGGAGAGTGGGGGGGAGGGGGTTGAAGGGGAGGATAGGTGTGGGGAGGCTGGTTGTGGTTTATCCAAAGATGATATGGAGTGGTTGGAGGATAGGAGGAGGAGGGGCAAAAGAAGGAAAAAAAGGGGTTCAGTTCCCTTAAATCCTGTAGTTTTGCCTTTGGAAAATAAGTTTAAGGTCCTGTCGGACGATGATGATGATGATGATTGGGACTCGTTCAGTTCAGCGTCCTCCATGGATGATGAGTGCCAGGGCGCAACAAAGCGTGCTGGTTCTCCAGGCAGAGGGAGTAGTCAGGCTAAGAAACGTCTGCCTCAATTACCCTAATGGCAGTTCCCACTCCGATAAAAGTGGCAACCATTAATGTTGCCAGCTTGAGATCAGTAAGCGCTCGTCATATGGCCTTATTTTTGCTCAGCGAGTTTGATGCTGACATTTTGTTTTTACAAGAGACCCATCTGAGTAGTCTGGCTGATATACATCTGGCAAAGAAGGAGTGGAGACGTGGTCCCTCATTTTGGTCTCTTGCGGCCGAGCCTTACAGCGGGGTTGCAGTCCTTTTTTCTGGTATGGTAACGTGCCGGCGGGTAATTGAGGTAGAGATTGGGAGATGCATGGTCTTGGACGTCTCTGTAGGGGGGCAGGACTTGCGCCTGATTAACATCTATGGTCCCCAGACGAAGTGGGACAGGAAATGCCTCTTTACAAAGATTAAGCCTTTTCTTTTTACGGCCCAGCAGGTTATCTTTGGAGGTGATTTCAACACCATTACTAGGTCTAAAGACAGGAGAGGTTTCAGAGATAAGCTGGGCTATGACACCCTTTTTCTCAATGCGATAGTTAGGGAAGCAGGTCTGGTAGATGCGCACATTAAGCGTTGCCCAGACAGCACGGGGTTCACTTTTCAGAGAGGTAGTAGTCAGAGTAGGATAGATAGGTTTTTTTTAAAGGGAGACTCTGCTTTTTCGGCACCTGTGTGCCGGGCAGTGGAGTTTTCTGATCACTGTATTCTATCTGTGACTCTGAATGCCTCAGACATGCCACCTAGGGGGAGGGGTATCTGGAGATTGAATTCGGCCCTCCTGGAAGACGAGAGAGTAAGACAATCCTTTGAGGACTTTTTTCAAGCACAGGTAACGATCCTAGACTTTTGCAACAGCAAGTCAGAATGGTGGGAGCTTGTAAAACAGCGGACTGTTAGGCTTTTCAAGGCCATAGGAAGAAAGAAGCAGCGAGATAAGTATATCACCTACCAGCGTTTGCGGAGGAAACTTGACCGTCTTGTTTCGAATGGAGGAGATTCTGGGGCGATCTCTGAGGTGAAGCTCCTCCTTAGGAGACATGAATATGACCGGCACGCCTCTTTGGTTCAGGAGAGGGATTACGGGAAATACCATTCGCCTGACCCTTACCAGAACTGTAAACAGAGCGTAGCAGTTAAGACGGTCCATGGCCTGAAGGACAGTACGGGCTCCCTGACGAAGTCTAGGTCAGGGATCCTGGAGGTTGTCAGGTCATACTATGCCGATCTCCTGGGAGGAAGGAACCTTGATCGGACAAGGATGTTGGGTTTTTTGGACTCTACACCAGGACTGGAGAGTAATGTTCCTTTGATGAATTTGACAGATGAAATCACTGCAGATGAGGTAGTCCAGGCTATTGATAAACTGGCCATCAAGAAAACGCCAGGGCCAGATGGGTTGACAGCTGAGTTTTATAAATGTTTTAAGACGATCCTGGCTCCCTACCTTGCGGAGGTTTTTAATAGCTGTTTGCAGGAGGGTTCTCTCCCTCCCTCCATGAGGCAATCTGCAGTGATCCTTCTGTCAAAGGGTAAAGATCCTTCGATTATTGAGAATTGGCGCCCCATTAGCCTTCTTAATGTCGATAGAAAGATACTGGCAAAGATTTTTTTCTGGCGATTATCGCCAGTGGCAGGCAGTTTGTTATCCCACCACCAGCACTGTTCGGTCCAAGGTAGAAGCACTTTCTCAGCAGTGTTAGCCGTCCGGGAGGCCTTGGAGCGTTGTAGGGCTGCTGGTTGGGGTAAATTTTTGCTGACATTGGATCAGGCTAAGGCCTTTGATAGGGTTAATCATGAGTACTTATGGCTCCTTCTTGGCAGATATGGCCTGGGGGGGGGTTTCATTGATTGGCTCAAGATTTTGTACAAAGGGGCTGAAAGCTTTCCGCTAGTTAATGGTTGGGTCGGGCAACCCTTTGTGGTTGGCTCAGGTGTGCGTCAGGGGTGCCCATTGAGTCCTCTGTTATATGCATTTGCAATCGACCCCTTCGTCAGAAGGCTGGAGAATGGGCCATTGTGTGGGGTACCTTTGGGCATCGCTGGTGAGCCTCCTTTGAAGGTTGTGGCCTATGCTGATGATGTTTCTGTTTTTGTCTCTGGGACTGGGGAGGCGCAGGAGGTGGTCTCAGTGATAACGCAGTATTCAGAGGCATCAGGTTCAAAGGTCAACCAGGACAAGTGTGAAGCTTTCTGGATGGGCGTGGAAGGTGAGAGCTTTGTTCTCCCGGATGACTTCCCGGAGCCCCAGCAAAAAATTAGAGTTCTAGGCATTGAATTTGGCCCAGGTGACTATGGTCATGCAAATTGGGTGAACAGGCTGGAGAATGCCGATGCCAAGGTGGCAAGCTGGAAAGGTTGGCAGCTTTCCTTGAGGGAAAAGGTTGATCTGATCAAGACTTACCTGATTCCGATTTTTCTATATGTCAGTTTTGTTTGCGTTTTGCCAGCTTCTCTCTATACCAGGGTCTATACTTGTTTCTTCCAGCTGTTATGGGGGAACAGAATAAACCTTGTCAAAAGGAATGTGACTTACCTTTCTAGGCGGGAGGGTGGTCTAGGGATGATCAACCCTGTAGTCTTTTTCTCTCTGATGTTTGTGAAGTACAATCTTGGTAACATGTTGGCAGAGAGACCGCCTGGGTGGGTTGGTATTTTCCAGTCCTGGTTTAGGCCCTTTCTGCGAGACTGGGAAAATGGTGGGCCAGTGAAAAGCCTGAGGGTCAAGCATGATAAGCTCCCGGCTTATGTTGCCCCGTGTTTGAAAATGCTTCGGCAGTGGCAAGTAACGGCAGGAGAAGTCAGATCTCTTCCAAGGAAACTTCTTGAGAAGCGGATCATGAGCTCTGTTTTTTGCGAGCCACTGGCCTTGAGGGATTGCCCAAGCCTGGTTTTGGGGGTGGGTTTGCGGTTGATTAATTTGGAGAGAATCCCAATGAAGTTTAGGGATCAGGCTTGGCTTGCCTTTCATGGAAAACTATATGTGAAGGGCAACTTGAAGTTTCTTTCCATGAGTGATCGGGGCTGCCCGAGAGTGGAGTGTGGAGGAGTGGTGGAGTCCATGGATCACTTTCTACTTCAGTGCCCTTTTAATATAGAGGTGTACAAGAGGGTGGGGAGGGCTCTGAGTATACCCTTCCTCCCCCATATGAGTTATGCAGAGTGGGTGTATGGGGCTTTCCAGACTCGTCGGGATTATGATTTGGAAACACTTTTTTTAGTTAGTTTAGTAGTCCGTTATTTCACGTGGAGTGCACGGTGTCAGGTATCCTTACGGGGTAAAATCCTCCCTGTGGAAGTGGTGGTGCAGAACATTCTGGGTGAGGTTGGGAAGATTCGGGGTCTTGAGAAAGACCGGTGGCAGCAGGAGGCCTGGATAAAGGCGTGGAGGAATATCAGGACTCTGTAGCGGCTGCCTGTTGATCTCGTGGTGTGCGGCTTTCTTTGTATTCTTCTTTCACTCCCTTAGATTTTCAGATCAAATACAATTTTGATAAAAGGCTACATGCATGGTGACGGTGATGTTCCTTAGTCTGGCTCTCCCATAGGGATTATGTTGTGCGCAATTTGTTTTTGCACTGTTTATTTTGTTCTTGTTCTTTCTGGTTTGTATAATTATATTCAATTATTTTGTAAATATGTTTTTATTTATTTATTATGTTTTTATTGTATATAAGTTGTTGTTTGTAAGATTTTCAATAAAACAAAATTAACCCCTCATAATAAGCAGCCCCAGTAGAAATATGACACCGCTCAACCTCTTCAAAGAGGAGGGTAGGGGCATATAGTACGGTGTGCTTTTTTGGGTCAGGGAAGTGAGCCAAATGAATTAAGAAGGTCTGTGTGCTTGATTCCAAAAATTGTTTATAGACATATACATGGTCTACTGATCACATGTGTTGAATTCCTCCGAGATCCATGCCTCATTCATTTTTAGAAATGTGAGGTAGTTAACACTGTCGTGAGCTAGGCGAGTACGCTTATCGGTCACAATCCCCCCTGCTGCGCTGAACGTCCTTTCGGACAGGACACTGGATGAGGGGCAAGCCAACAGTTCGATTGCAAATTGGGCAAGCTCTGGCCAGAGGTCAAGCCTGCCCACCCAGTAGTCTAGGGGTTCATCACTCCTCAGAGCGTCCACATCGGCCGTTAACCCAATGTAGTCGGACACCTGACGGTCTAGGCGTTCCCTGATGCTGGATCCGGATGACACCTGTCGATGGGTCGGCTGAAAGAATGACCTCATATCCGAAGTCACCAACACATCTTCAAACCGGCCTCTTCTTGCAGGCGCTGTTGGATTGGTACCCGCAAATCCTTCTCTGGGAGTGGGAATTGCTCCTCTGCCAGCGCACGCAAAAGCAGAATGCAGCATTTCTCGAAGCAAGGCCTGGAAGTGCTGCATTCTGACAGCCCTCTGCGACGGCGGTAACATTTCCGCCATTTTGTGTTTGTACCGGGGATCTAAGTACGTTGCCACCCAGTACTGGTCCTTGACCCTCATGCTTTTTATACGGGGGTCCCTATTAAAACACTGGAGCATGAAGGCCCCCATTTGCACTCAAGCGGAAGGTATGTGGTGGTGGTGGTGTTGTTGGTGGTAGTGTCTTTGGGGGTGCACATAGCAGAGAGTGAAGAAGAGGGTGCAGATCGAGAGGATGAGGAGGGTGCAGAAGAATAAGGCTGAGTGAGCCACTCAACCAAGTCTGGTGCGTCCTTTAAAGTAATTGAACGCACCTTCTGCAACTTCCCACTTTGGCTCAAGGCTGTTGCTCCTGCCCTACCCCTACCACCCCTGCGGAAGGGCCTGCCTCTTCCTCTGCCTGTCATTTTTTAAATCACCCTGTGACAAAACTCTTAGTCCCTATACCGCTGAAGGACTGCTGCAGTATAGGGCAGCGGTCAGCAGTAGTGCACGTCAACCCTATGTATTGTGGACCGATAGCGGTCCTTACAGAACAGCAGACTGTACTGCACTCAGGCCTATGTAC
Source organism: Lithobates pipiens (assembly GCF_037356315.1). Taxonomy (NCBI): domain Eukaryota; kingdom Metazoa; phylum Chordata; class Amphibia; order Anura; family Ranidae; genus Lithobates; species Lithobates pipiens. The sequence goes on from NW_027507790.1 coordinate 45,789,803, forward strand.
CGTAGCACCCTATACCAAGTTACCAGTCCTTATAAAAACTTTTGTGGACCAAGCAGGTTGTGTGTTAGTGATTAGCAGACTGTACGTCAGTCCCTATACCAATGAAGGACTGCTGCAGTATAGGGCAGCGGTCAGCAGTAGTGCATGGCAACCCTATGTATTGTGGACCGATAGCGGTCCTTACAGAACAGCAGACTGTACTGCACTCAGGCCTATGTACCGTAGCACCCTATACCAAGTTACCAGTCCTTATAAGAACTTTTGTGGACCAAGCAGGTTGTGTGTTAGTGATTAGCAGACTGTACGTCAGTCCCTATACCAATGAAGGACTGCTGCAGTATAGGGCAGCGGTCAGCAGTAGTGCACGGCAACCCTATGTATTGTGGACCGATAGCGGTCCTTACAGAACAGCAGACTGTACTGCACTCAGGCCTATGTACCGTAGCACCCTATACCAAGTTACCAGTCCTTATAAAAACTTTTGTGGACCAAGCAGGTTGTGTGTTAGTGATTAGCAGACTGTACGTCAGTCCCTATACCAATGAAGGACTGCTGCAGTATAGGGCAGCGGTCAGCAGTAGTGCACGGCAACCCTATGTATTGTGGACCGATAGCAGTCCTTACAGAACAGCAGACTGTACTGCACTCAGGCCTATGTACCGTAGCACCCTATACCAAGTTACCAGTCCTTATAAGAACTTTTGTGGACCAAGCAGGTTGTGTGTTAGTGTTTAGCAGACTGTGCGTCAGTCCCTATACCGCTGAAGGACTGCTGCAGTATAGGGCAGCGGTCAGCAGTAGTGCACGTCAACCCTATGTATTGTGGACCGATAGCGGTCCTTACAGAACAGCAGACTGTACTGCACTCAGGCCTATGTACCGTAGCACCCTATACCAAGTTACCAGTCCTTATAAAAACTTTTGTGGACCAAGCAGGTTGTGTGTTAGTGATTAGCAGACTGTACGTCAGTCCCTATACCAATGAAGGACTGCTGCAGTATAGGGCAGCGGTCAGCAGTAGTGCACGGCAACCCTATGTATTGTGGACCGATAGCGGTCCTTACAGAACAGCAGACTGTACTGCACTCAGGCCTATGTACCGTAGCACCCTATACCAAGTTACCAGTCCTTATAAGAACTTTTGTGGACCAAGCAGGTTGTGTGTTAGTGATTAGCAGACTGTACGTCAGTCCCTATACCAATGAAGGACTGCTGCAGTATAGGGCAGCGGTCAGCAGTAGTGCACGGCAACCCTATGTATTGTGGACCGATAGCGGTCCTTACAGAACAGCAGACTGTAACGCACTCAGGCCTATGTACCGTAGCACCCTATACCAAGTTACCAGTCCTTATAAGAACTTTTGTGGACCAAGCAGGTTGTGTGTTAGTGTTTAGCAGACTGTGCGTCAGTCCCTATACCGCTGAAGGACTGCTGCAGTATAGGGCAGCGGTCAGCAGTAGTGCACGGCAACCCTATGTATTGTGGACCGATAGCGGTCCTTACAGAACAGCAGACTGTAACGCACTCAGGCCTATGTACCGTAGCACCCTATACCAAGTTACCAGTCCTTATAAGAACTTTTGTGGACCAAGCAGGTTGTGTGTTAGTGATTAGCAGACTGTACGTCAGTCCCTATACCAATGAAGGACTGCTGCAGTATAGGGCAGCGGTCAGCAGTAGTGCACGGCAACCCTATGTATTGTGGACCGATAGCGGTCCTTACAGAACAGCAGACTGTAACGCACTCAGGCCTATGTACCGTAGCACCCTATACCAAGTTACCAGTCCTTATAAGAACTTTTGTGGACCAAGCAGGTTGTGTGTTAGTGATTAGCAGACTGTACGTCAGTCCCTATACCAATGAAGGACTGCTGCAGTATAGGGCAGCGGTCAGCAGTAGTGCACGGCAACCCTATGTATTGTGGACCGATAGCGGTCCTTACAGAACAGCAGACTGTAACGCACTCAGGCCTATGTACCGTAGCACCCTATACCAAGTTACCAGTCCTTATAAGAACTTTTGTGGACCAAGCAGGTTGTGTGTTAGTGATTAGCAGACTGTACGTCAGTCCCTATACCAATGAAGGACTGCTGCAGTATAGGGCAGCGGTCAGCAGTAGTGCACGGCAACCCTATGTATTGTGGACCGATAGCGGTCCTTACAGAACAGCAGACTGTACTGCACTCAGGCCTATGTACCGTAGCACCCTATACCAAGTTACCAGTCCTTATAAGAACTTTTGTGGACCAAGCAGGTTGTGTATTAGTGTTTAGCAGACTGTGCGTCAGTCCCTATACCGCTGAAGGACTGCTGCAGTATAGGGCAGCGGTCAGCAGTAGTGCACGGCAACCCTATGTATTGTGGACCGATAGCAGTCCTTACAGAACAGCAGACTGTACTGCACTCAGGCCTATGTACCGTAGCACCCTATACCAAGTTACCAGTCCTTATAAGAACTTTTGTGGACCAAGCAGGTTGTGTGTTAGTGTTTAGCAGACTGTGCGTCAGTCCCTATACCGCTGAAGGACTGCTGCAGTATAGGGCAGCGGTCAGCAGTAGTGCACGTCAACCCTATGTATTGTGGACCGATAGCGGTCCTTACAGAACAGCAGACTGTAACGCACTCAGGCCTATGTACCGTAGCACCCTATACCAAGTTACCAGTCCTTATAAGAACTTTTGTGGACCAAGCAGGTTGTGTATTAGTGTTTAGCAGACTGTGCGTCAGTCCCTATACCGCTGAAGGACTGCTGCAGTATAGGGCAGCGGTCAGCAGTAGTGCACGGCAACCCTATCTATTGTGGACCGATAGCGGTCCTTACAGAACAGCAGACTGTACCGCACCCAAGCCTATGTACCGTAGCACCCTAGACAGACCAAGTTACCAGTCCTGATAAAGAGCTTTGTGGAACAAGTGAGTTGTGAATGATTAGCAGACTGCAGCAGAAGGGCAGCAGTCAAGTATAATATTCTTTCTATATTTGGAAGAAAGAATATTATACGTGTACAAGCCTATTACCGTACCACTGATACCAGTCCTGAAAAGAACCTTTGTGGAACTAATAGTAACAGCAAGTCTTTAAAATTATCCTCACTGCCTGACACACTGCTTCCTGCCTGTCCCTATACAAATTGGCAAAAAAGAGTAGGCTGGAACGATTAGCTGGAACAGCTCTTTTGTGGACCTGATAGTAACAGCTAATGATGATGATGATGATGATGATGAAGAAAGACTAATCTGGCTGAGCTGTCCCTAAAATAGCAGCATACAGCGCTCTGTCCCTTTATCTAAACTGACAAAAGAAACTCAGGCTGCTGACCTAACACCTATACCAGTCCTGAAAAGAACTTTTGTGTACCAAATAGCTAGCGTTTTCTCTGTCCCTACTCCACACAGGATCCTTTCCCTACAGTGACAGAAGAAAGAATGTAAAATGGCCACCGGATCGGGTGTATTTATAGGTTAGGGGGAATGTCCAAGTGTCCATGAGCTGTCATGTCTCAATTGGTTGTCCTGTAACACATGATAAACGTGTCACGAAAGGTTAAAGTTCTTGTATACATTAAACACGTAAGTCCGCCGGGGCGAACGACGGAAAAAGGCGTTCGAACCCGCGGACGGCGAAAGTCGGAAATTCGCCGCGAAACGACCGCCGGGCGAACCGTTCGGCCATCACTATTGATGAGCTTACTGGAAGCTGTGGTCTCCGACACTCACCTGTTGTGGTGACAATTTGTCCAACTTCAACAATCTCTCCTTCCTCCTCCTCCTCCTCCTCCTGCTCCTCTGCTTCTGGTGTTGGAATTTCGCCTTCTTTGGGAGGTGTGGGGTCCCTGGTGTCCTCAGACTTCCAGAGTCTTCTCTCCCCTATGAGAATGTAAAAAAGGAATACTTAGCACACAGAGGGCAGAAATAGGAATATGAAACATTGCTTGGAAGTGTGGTACAATTGTGTTTTTTGGCCGAGTTCAAAGGTGAGAATATTATTGTGGACACTTTGTTAAGCTAGAATACTTACCTGCAGAACGATGTTTCTTACGAACGATTGAACCAATGAACTTGAAAGTGGCCATTTTAAACTGTACAACATGAAATCAAAGCACATGGAGCAGTATGCAAGCAAGAATAATCATATGAACACACGACAACTACTTACTTTTTTGAAGAACACGCTTGATCCTTCTGTACTGATCGTGCTCCCACAGTTTCAGGTCTGACCAGCGTTTTCTCAGTTGATCCTTGGATCGTCGTACCCCAAAATTCTTCTGAAGACTCTTCACAACTTTAGTCATGATCTTGGCCTTTCTGATATTTGGGTTTGGGTAAGGTCCAAACCTCCCATCATAGTCAGTCCTCTTCAATATGTCCACCATCTCCAACATCTCTCCAAAAGACATATTTGAGGCCTTAAATCTTCTCTTCCAGGATCGGCACGTTTCAGGCTCCGGGCTTTCCTCGCCCTCCTCCTCGTTAGTGGAACTCTGATTGCGCACCTGCATTCTCTCCGCCGTGTGCTCTCCCCACTGCGCTGAAAGCGAAGGGGCAGGGAATAGCCTAGAAAGAACGTCAGGGGCGGGCAGAGTTTCACGCATGCGCACTGTATATAAAACGCAACACGCGTGTGTCGTACGTACGATCTGTGAACAGAGGGAGAAGCTGACATGACAATCTTGCAAACAAAGGTAAAATTTTGAACTTGGTACATCACTAGCCTATAATGCTTCTAGATTGAGGCCTGCATTAGTGGAGTTTAGCCTGACATTAGGGTTTGTCTTGTGTTGTCTTGCAGAAATTATGGACGGTTTCAATGATCACAGTTTCCTTCCTCTGTTCATCGATAAATACAGGGAGCTGCCCTGCCTGTGGCAATCGACGCACCCTCATTACAGTAACAGACTAAAGAGGCAGACAGCGATGGAGAAACTGGTTGAGCTTGTGAAGCCGGTGGTCCCCAGGGCAAACATCAACTATTTAAAAGTGAAAATCGGTGGCCTGAGGAGTACATATCTGAGGAGAGGAAGAAGGTGCTGAAGTCCATGCAATCTGGAGATGCAGCAGATGACGTTTATGTCCCCAGGCTGTGGTACTATGGCAGGATGCATTTTTTGTCAGACCAGGCTGAGGTCAGAGAATCCCTCTCTACTCTTCCTTCCACACGTCCTATGCTACATTCCACACCCGCTGAGTCTTCCGACGCCCAACCTGGGCCTTCCACTCAGGAAGAACTGGGGGAGCCCAGCTTGAGCCAGGTATAGTATTGTTGTACATATTTTGGGAGTAAAAATAAATGGTGTTAACTTGATTTGTGCTCACTAATTGCTGATTTTAGAAAGTGTTTCACATATCAATAGACAGTAGTGGCCAAAACCTTTGGGACAATAAAGAAAAATGCTAGGCTCAGAATGATAGTCTTTTCTATTGGTTAACATTTTGCAACAGTCTTGATGTGAAAATTGTGTGTGTTGTTTGAACCAACAACTAAAACTATGTCCCTTTTTCATACACAGGAAGACCTCAGCCAGGAAGAGGAGGGTGTGGAATGCAGCAGCCAGGTGGTGACTGTGGAAAGTGGCAGCCAGGAGGAGGCGGGGGTAAGCGGCAGCCAGGCGGTGGGCGAGCGGAGGAGCCTGACAGAATGCCAGGTCCCTCCGCCTTCCACGTTAAAGGGCGAGAAAGGGGGGAATGTGGAGGAGTCGGCTCTGAGGCTGATCAGGGAGGCTTCTGCGGCCCTCCAAGCCACCCCCACCTATCAAGAGGCCTTTGCCGCCTTGGCTGCGTGCAAACTCGAGCAAATGGAGGAAGGGCAAAAGCTCTTGTGTGAGGAGCTAATTATACACACCCTCAACAAGGGTCTGTTGGGCCAAATCACACAAGCAACACACTTGTGTGGTTTGGCCCATGCCCCTCCTCCTCCTCCACCTGCCACACCTCCAGCACCACAGCCACAGCCTGGAAGGAAGCGTGGAAGGAAGACCAGAGTGTGATGACCTGGGTTCATTCTGGTCTGACAGAAGATGCAGCCTCTTGTAGGACAACAGCCTGGGGACATAGATGTCATCTGCTGCTATTCTGGGTTTCTTAGACTTCAGGACCAGACTTCTCTCCCTCAGATATGTACTCCTCAGGCCACAAATTTTTGCGTTTAAATAGTTGATGTGTGCCCTGGGGGCCAAAGGCTTTGCGAATCTCCACAGTTTCTCCATTGCTGCCTCCCTCTTTATTTGTTACTGACACCTAAATAAAGTTTTTTTTGTTTGAAGAAATACTTGCGTATGTGTTTTACTTCAAAAAGGCCAGTTTCTTTGTGAGCAGACAGGTACATTTCAAAAATACAAAGTGAAATGAATAACAAGGGGCACCAACACTAAACAACCTCCTGTAGATTAAAAAAGAAAAAGAAAATACAAAAAAGATAATAATGGTGTTGTGGCAAGTTGACACACAAAACACACCCCAAAAAATGCAAAGATGAGCAAACTGTCAAAAAAGGAGATGTAGACGAAAAAAAAACCAACCACAAAATTCCCCTCAAAAAACAAACAAACAAACACTAAAAAACAAAATGTGTAGATGTGACGATTTAAAATATTGTATTGCTGAAATGAGTAAAAAAAGACTGAAGAAATTCGTTCGGGAGAAGTGTGTGTGAATATGAGCATCAAAAGAAGTTCCTTCTTGCAGCATTGTAAAGAACTAGAGAATGCGCTTCATGAAAGAATTTTTAACATTGCAGCGTGACGAATGTGCTATATCGATTACAAGCAGTAGTTTTACCTGAGCGAGTGTTTCCGTGTCAGAATTTGATTGTGAGCATGCGTGGCACCTTGTCCGTCGGAGTAGGCTACACATGATCGGAGTATGTCCGATCGGAGCATTTTGTCGGAAAATTTTACCGGCAAGTTGGAAAAGTTGGTCCGTCGGATATTCCGACGGAAACAGTCCGATGCAGACCACACACAGTCGAAATATCCGACAAAACGGTCTGATAGGAAACATTCCGTCAATCTCCGACCGCGTGTACAAGGGCAAAGTGTTTAAATAAAAAATACACTGTATTTATTTTTTTTACTCTTTAAGTTTCCTTTAACTGATGTCATATGCTGATCAAAGCTCACGCTTGACGCACGTTGACCATAAGATGCACCTAGGTTTTAGAGGTTGAAAACAAGAAAAGAAAATATTCTGAACAAAATGGTGTACTAAAATATTTTCCAGTGCCCATAAAAAGCAGAGTGACCATTGCCATAGAAAATGCAGAGTAACCATCGCCATAGAAAATGCCGAGGGACCATTGCCATAGAAAATGTAGAGTAACCATCGCCATAGAAAATGCCGAGGGACCATCGCCATAGAAAATGCCGAGGGACCATTGCCATAGAAAATGCAGAGGGACCATTGCCATAGAAAATGTAGAGTGACCATTGCCATAGAAAATACCGAGGGACCATTACCATAGAAAATGCAGAGGGACCATTACCATAGAAAATGCAGAGGTACCATTACCATAGAAAATGCAGAGGTACCATTACCTTAGAAAATGCAGAGGTACCATTACCATAGAAAATGCAGAGTGACCATTACCATAGAAAATGCAGAGTGACCATGCCATAGAAAATGCAGAGGGACCAATACCATAGAAAATGCAGCGTGACCATGCCATAGAAAATGCAGCGTGACCATGCCATAGAAAATGCAGCGTGACCATGCCATAGAAAATGCAGTGTGACCATGCCATAGAAAATGCAGAGTGACCATGCCATAGAAAATGCAGAGTAACAATTGCCTTACCTGATGTTATCCCAGCGGCCTGCCTATTCCTCCTTTCCTCGGTCTGCCCTTCTCCTCCTCGGCCATCGTTCCTAGGAGCCGACTCCTGCCTTTGCCTCTTCCTACGGCCGCTCCTGTCAGAGTCAAGGGCCTTGTGTTTCTATGCCTCTGTGGTTCCGGGCTCCCCGAGGGACAGATGGTACTTCTCCCTCCTCCATCAGGCCACTATGCACTCTCTCGGCACCCACAGTAGGTTTTGAATTATGTCCCTGCTCTCCTGCCTCTCTTCCAGTGATGGCTGCGGGAGGCGATGCGAGCTGCGGCAGGGGGCGGTGCCAGCAGTGGTGGGGGGGTGGTCCCAGCAGCGGTGGGGGATGGTGCTTATCAAATATTCGTACCGCAAGACACAGGGACATTTTCCCCCATATTTCTGGGGGGAAAAAGTGTGTCTTATAGGCTTAAAAATAAGATTTGTTCATTGGTATTCACTCATTTTACACAGAAGCTGCTGCATTTTGACAGTTTCTCCTGCTATGTAATCTATAGCCGTTCCTCACTAACATTTTGACAGCTGATATACTGTATTTGGCAATATCATCAAGGGAATTGAGACAGGGTGAGAGGAACATTAAACAATGATAGTTTTGAATGTAAAGACAAAACAGTTTTTAGCTATAGAAGATATGTGAAAGTGTTAGATCTTCTGCCAAGTTTGATATTGTGACCTACCTAGCAAGGAGAATCACCCTTTCTATTTGTATCTGTGACCATTGTCATCAAGACAGAAAGTATAGTAGGACTGAAACAACTAATCAATTATGAAATTAATCGATTACTATTTTCACAATCGATTAATCGGCCAGTAACACAATGGGGTTAAAAAAAAAAACTAAAATGAGTCCTTTATAGTACAAAAATATAATCACTACTGTAAATATTACTTTCACTGTTCTACAGTAAAAACATTAACCCCTTCCAGTAGTGATTATTTGCTTTTTTGTACTATAAAGGGCAAATTTTAGTCTTTTTGACCCCATTATGTTACTAAACATCTTAGGCCTGGTTCACATCTATATGTTTATTGGTGCTTTTTGCAGAAACGCACTACAGTTCATTTACATGGTTTCCTATGGGACACGTTCATATCTGTGCTTTTTTTTAGCCGCTGCATACTTGGAAAGGGTCAGGGACTTTTAACGCTTTTTTGGTTTAATATACCTCATTGGAGAAGCTGCAGAAAAGAATGTAATGCATTTTTGCAGCAATTTGCGTTTTTTAATCTGCCCAAAAAAAACGCAAATTGCAGTAAAATCACGTGCACAAAAATCAAAAACGCACAGCAAAAAGGCACAGCAGAAACCAATCAAAAGCAAAAACTCCATAGGTGTGTACCGGTCCTTATGCTTGCCTCACGGATCAATTTTCAGGTGAGTATATTCAGATGAAAAATTTTTGTACATTCGCTGAATGAAAGAATTTTGTTTGAAATTTTCACTTCATTTCTGATCAAAAACCACATACACTGTCTGAAAATTCCTTTGACCGAAAAGTTTTCTATTTTCAAATTTCCCATCACTGTGGTGGAAAATGAACATCAATTTGACCCACCTTTTTTTTAAAGGTTATTAACCGGTTCATCAATTAATCGAAAAAAACAATCGGCCAACTAATCGATTATGAAAATAATTGTTAGTTGCAGCCCTAAAGTATAGTAAGTGGAAATCCAAAATTTTAGAGTTGTAATTAACCGCTTGAGATCCGCGCTATAGTCGAATGACGGCTACAGCGCAGACCTGCTTTGTCGGGACGACGTCTATTGACGTCGTCCCATGCACGAGCGGCCTGTGCGCCCCCTGAGGGGCGCATGCGGCGCGCTCTGTGATTAGCGAGTCTATGAGACTCGTCTGATCACAGATCGATCCCGACCCCTTACCACGTGATCAGCTGTCAGCCAATGACAGCTGATCATGTGATCACAACAGAGCCGGTAATCGGCTATTTTTCCTGACAGCGCGAGGAGAAAAATAAAGGCGATCACCGGCAGCCGTGAGAGGGACTTCAGTCCCGATCACGGCCAGATCATCAGTGCCCACCTGCCCCCTGCCAGTGCCACCTAATTATAGGAAACGTGCCACCCATCAGTGCCACCCATCGGTGCCCATAGTGCCACCCATCAGTGCCCATAGTGCCACCTATCAGTGCCCACAGTGCCACCTATCAGTTACTACAATCTGCCTCAACAATAGTGCTGCACCTCATATGCCACATATCCTTGCCCATCAGTGTCATCTACCAGTGCCCATCAGTGCCACCTATAAGAGCCACCTATCAGTGCCACCTATCAGTGCCCATCAGTCCCATCTATCAGTGGTACCTATCAGTGCCCATCTGTGCCACCCATCCGTGCCATCTTATCTGTGCCCATCTTTGCCCATCAGTGCCACCTTATCTGTGCCCATCAGTACCGCCTTATCTGTGCCCATCAGTACCGCCTTATCTGTGCCTATCGGTGCCACCTTAACTGTGCCTATCGGTGCCACCTTAACTGTGCCTATCAGTGCCCACCAGTGCCGCCTCATCAGCGTATTTCAATGAAGGAGAAAAATGACCTGTTTGCAAAATTTTATAATAAACTATTAACCACTTGAGGACCGCCGTATTGCCATTGTACGTCAGCACAATGGCACAGGCAGGCATAATCACGTACATCTACGTGATTGCCTTCCAGCGGGTGGGGGGTCCGATCGGACCCCCTCCCGCTGGTTACGGCGGTCCGATTCGGTCCAGGAGCGCTCCGTGATGAGGGGATGGCCGTTGGTTTTCGGCCACCCCCTCTGGATCGCTCCTGGCCAATGAGAAGCTTCCTCCCCTGTGTATTGTTTACACAGGAAGGAGGAAGTGATGTCATTCTCCTCGGGGCGGTCTTTTTGACCGGACTACGAGGAGAACAGTAAAAGTAAGTGTGCACCAACACTACACTGACATGTAGGTACACACAGGCACACAAACCCCCCCCGATCGCCCCCCGATCCCCCCCCCCCTCCCCCCCCAGTCACAGTGTCACTGATTGCATTGATCATTTCTTTACTGATCAATGCATTCAGTGTCAGTTGTGACAGTAAAAACTGTCAGGACAGTTAGTGTTAGGTCCAGGGTAGCCCCCTATCACCCCCCAATAAAGATTTAACCCCCTGATTGCCCCTAGAGTTAACCCTTTCACCCCCTTTTGCCAGTGTCACTAAGCGATCATTTTTCTGATCGCTGCATGTGTCGCTAGTGTCGCTAGGTAGCTAGTTATTTTTTTAGGTTCACCGCCAGGTTTTTATAGCGCTAGGTACCCCGATATACTACCCAATAATGTTTTTAACCCCCTGATTGCCGCTAGTTAACCCTTTCACCCCCTTTTGCCAGTGTCACTAAGCGATCGTTTTTCTGATCGCTGCATTAGTGTCGCTACAGTCGCTAGGTAGCTAGTTATTTTTTTAGGTTCACCGCCAGGTTTTTATAGCGCTAGGTACCCCGATATACTACCCAATAATGTTTTTAACCCCCTGATTGCCGCTAGTTAACCCTTTCACCCCCTTTTGCCAGTGTCACTAAGCGATCATTTTTCTGATCGCTGCATGTGTCGCTAGGTAGCTAGTTATTTTTTTAGGTTCACCGCCAGGTTTTTATATCGCTAGGTACCCCGATATACTACCCAATAATGGTTTTAACCCCCTGATTGCCGCTAGTTAACCCTTTCACCCCCTTTTGCCAGTGTCACTAAGCGATCGTTTTTCTGATCGCTGCATTAGTGTCGCTACAGTCGCTAGGTAGCTAGTTATTTTTTTAGGTTCACCGCCAGGTTTTTATAGCGCTAGGTACCCCGATATACTACCCAATAATGGTTTTAACCCCCTGATTTCCGCTAGTTAACCCTTTCACCCCCTTTTGCCAGTGTCACTAAGCGATAATTTTTCTGAACGCTGCATCAGTGTCGCTAGTGTCGCTAGGTAGCTAGTTATTTTTTTAGGTTCACCGCCAGGTTTTTATAGCGCTAGGTACCCCAATATACTACCCAATAATGGTTTTAACCCCCTGATTGCTGCTAGTTAACCCTTTCACCCCCTTTCACCAGCGATCACAGTATAAGTGTCACTGGTGACGCTGGTTAGCCAGTTAGTTATTTAGGTTCCCCGTCAGGTTTTTATATAGCGCCAGGGACCCCCATATACTACCTAATAAAAATTTGAACCCCCTGATTGCCCCTAGTTAACCCTTTCACCACTGATCACCGTATAAGTGTTACGGGTGACTCTGGTTAGTTTGTTTTTTATAGCATTTTATATTCAAATCCGGAAGGCAGTGCTTGGTTTTCGGGGTCCCGTACGTGGCTAGGCTCCCAAAAAGTCCCCCACATGTGGTATCCCCGTACTCGGGAGAAGCAGCAGAATTTATTTTGGGGTGTAATTTGACTTCTGCACATAGCATGTGTGAGCAATATATCATTTAGTGACAACTTTGTGCAAAAAAAAAAAAAGTTTGTAATATTCCCGCAACTTTTGGCAAAATATAAAATATTCCATGGACTCAACATGCCTCTCAGTAAATAGCTTGGGGTGTCTACTTTCCAAAATGGGGTCATTTGGGGGGGTTTTGTGCTATTTTGGCATTTTATGGCCTTCGAAACTGTGATAGGTAGTGAGGAGTTAAATCAAAAATTTGCACCCTTAGAAATCTTGAAGGTGGTGATTGGTTTTCGGGGTGCCGTGCGCGACTAGACTCCCAAAAAGTCCCACACATGTGGTATCCCCGTACTCGGGAGAAGCAGCAGAATGTATTTTGGGGTGTCATTTCACATATGCCCATAGCATGTGTGAGCAATATATCATTTAGTGACAACTTGGTGCAAAAAAAAAAAAGTTTGTAATATTCCCGCAACTTGTGGCAAAATATAAAATATTCCATGGACTCAACATGCCTCTCAGTAAATAGCTTGGGGTGTCTACTTTCCAAAATGGGGTCATTTTGGGGGGTTTTGTGCTATTTTGGCATTTTATGGCCTTCGAAACTGTGATAGGTAGTGAGGAGTTAAATCAAAAATTTGCACCCTTAGAAATCCTGAAGGTGGTGATTGGTTTTCGGGGTGCCGTGCGCGACTAGACTCCCAAAAAGTCCCACACACGTGGTATCGCCATACTCGGGAGAAATAGCGGAATATATTTTGGGGTGCAATTCCACATATAACCATGGCATGTGTGAGCAATATATCATTTAGTGACAACTTTTTGTAAAAAATTTTTTTTTTTTTTTTTTTTTGTCATTATTCAATCCCTTAGGACAAAAAAAATAAATATTCAATGGGCTCAACATACCCATCAGCAATTTCCTTGGGGTGTCTACTTTCCAAAATGGGGTCATTTGGGGGGGATTTGTACTGTCCTGCCATTTTAGCACCTCAAGAAATGAGATCGGCAGTCATAAATTAAAAGCTGTGTAAATTCCAGAAAATGTACTCTAGTTTGTAGACGCTATAACTTTTGCGCAAACCAAAAAATATACGCTTATTGACATTTTTTTTACTAAAGACATGTGGCTAAATAAATTTTGCCCTCAATGTATGACTAAAATTTAGTTTATTCGATTTTTCTTATAACAAAAAGAAGAAAATATCTTTTTTTTTCAAAATTTTCGCTCTTTTTCCATTTATATCGCAAAAAAAAAAAATCGCAGAGGCAATCAAATACCATCAAAAGAAAGCTCTATTTGTGGGAAGAAAAGGACGCAAATTTCGTTTGGGTGCAATATTGCATGACCGCGCAATTGCCAGTTAAAGCAGCGCAGTGCGAAATTGCAAAAAGACCTCTGGTCCTTAAGGTGTTTATTGGTCCGGAGCTGAAGTGGTTAAACATGATTTTTTATATTTTTTTTATTTTGCATCTTTTTTTGTTTGTTTAACAAAAAATAAAACTCCTAGCTGTAATTAAATACCACCAAAAGAAAGCTCTATTTGTGGGAAAAAAATGATAAAAATGTAATTTGGGTACAGTGTATGACCGCGTAATTGTCATTCAAAGTGCATCAGCGCTGAAAGCTGAAAATTGGTCTGGGCAGGAGGGGGTTTAAGTGCCCAGTAAGCAAGTGGTTAAAGCAATAGGTGAGAGGTACAAACCAGAAGAGCAGCCTGGGGTGACTATGCTATTCTTCCAGCCTTGGGTGACCATACTGCTCCTCTATAGATACAGTAAGGCCACGTACACACGGGCGGATTGTTTGCCCAACTTAGTCAGCTGAACCGTGTTTCAGCGGACAATCCGCTCGTGTGTGGGCTTCAGCGGACTTTTTCATCGGACAATCTGACGGACTTAGTCTTTCGGAATTTCCGTAATTTTGTCCGTCCAAACTTGGTTTTGTCCATCCAAACTTGGTTTCAGCGGACAGTCCGCTCGTGTGTAGGGAAGCTGGACGGACTAAGTATAGCGCATGCTCAGAAAGGATTTACACGGCCGAAGGTTGCATTGCAGTGTATTGGACGTCGTTTTTCTAGTCCCGTCGTACGTGCTGTACACGTCATCGCGCAAGTTTTCAGCGGACTGTCTGTTCATCGTGTGTGGTCAAGTCCGTTCATTCAAAATTTGGACGGACTGTCTGTCAGATTGTCTGACGAACTTAGTTGGGCAGACAATCCGCCCATGTGTACGCGGCCTTAGTGTTGTCTGTCCAGGGTAGCCATTATTGTATGGGTGGGATAACCAAAGGAAGATAAAGAAAAAAGCCTGAAAAACAAACTAATGCAGCCACCACATCTGAGGACTGGTAAGATATAAAATATTACACTTTGGTTTGGTGGTTTAGATAGACCTTATCTGTCACTACAAATATACCAGCTCATCTTTTCCAAATGTAATAAGGAATTTCAATATCCAGTAATGTCTTGCAGAGTAATTACAACATTCATTAGCCTGAGTGTTGTGACTTAAATTTCAATATTTTATTATTTCTCTTGAAAATCTTTTCCTGTGATGTGGGCATCTATAATATGGAATAAGGTATTCATGGACATCGTATTATCCTAGTACAGCTTTACTTCATAGAAGCAATGACTGAGGAGAGGTGTAAACAGCGCCCAAAAATAAGATAATGTTCTGTGATCCTAGCAGAGGGGTTTTGCTTGGGGCACTAAACATTGCTGCCTAAAGTCAACAGTAATAAAGCTAAATCTAACCATGGGTATAAATGACATGATAACTGTTTAGTTTGTAACTCATTTATGCTCATAATACAGCTAGGTGTAGGGGGGAGCCTGCATTGTCCAATCAGATCTGATCACATTTACATTGATGTCTGCTCTCTGTATTTAATACACAGGGGAGATAGAATACAATCCAGAGATCTGTGGCTGAGTCACCTGCACCATGTTGTGGTCTGTCCTATTCATCACCTCTCTATTATTCTACACAAGTAAGAGGGGGATGGGGTTTAGTAATGTATAAACTATATTATAAAATCTGATATGTTATATAAATGTTACATGATCTTCACTGACGTCTATTATTTTTTCAGATTGTTCTGCTCAGTACTCTGTGACCCAGCCAGCCGCTCAATCCGTGTCTCCTGGGAACACGGTGACATTGTCTTGTACAGTTACTGGGTTCAGTGTAGGTGATCGCTATGTGTCCTGGTATCAGCAGAAAACAGGGGACAGACCCCGATATCTGTTACGGTATTACAGTGACAGTGACAAACACCAAGGAGCCGGGGTCCCTGATCGGTTCTCTGGATCCAAAGACACCCCAAAGAACAAGAAGATGAAGCAGATTATTATTGTGGTATGTGGGTTCCTAATAGCAATCTGTCCCACACTGATACACTGCTAGGAGGAACTAACACATAATACTTTGCAATGCAGAAGAGGTTGATTTTCCAGAAGATAGTTTGTGTTATGAGTAGATGTTTTTTTTCTCTGAAAAGAGTATTTATCTGTTATTTTTATTTTTAATAGTTTAATAAAAGCCTCTTAGGGGAGAACTCCAACCATAATCTGGTATTAGAATAATGCTGTGACTTTGTATTAGTGAAGTGCAAAAGAAGAGACAAGGTCCTTCAGCATCTAAGGTGAGTATACAAAGGGTGACCTCCCATTGAGCTGAGACAGAGGGACCGGTGAAGGGGCAGAAATAATAATGGTAGTCCAGTCAACATAAAGATGGACTCTAGGCAGAAATGAAATGCATAAATACATGCAGCTCTCTATTCATTAATACACCCATACATATATTTATTCAAATGCAAAGCAGTGTAAAAAGGCAAAAAGGGGATATCTTGGCAGCAGCTGAGCATTTTTCAATCATAAGGGTCAATAGAAATAAAATAAATGGAATTGCCGGAGATGAACAGGTGCCTCCAAATTTATCTTTTTTCTGGTCCACCTACCATGTCGTGTTGATGGCCTTGTTGTAACACTTGAAGGTGCTACAATCAAGCAAATTCAACAGAATACTCACACTGGTTTTACATGCTTGATACTCATGCATTGTGTTGTACTGCTGTCTGTGTTCCTGTTTTGTACTGATTTACCCTCCCCTCCTTTCTCAATGACCACTGACACTGGGTTAAGAAGTAATACAAATCCACCACAATGAAGATAAAATACACCAATAAAAAAACTGAGAAGTTTTAAAGAAAGTTTCCAGCCTAACTATTAAAGATTCTCCTCCCTTCCTGCTACTTATCCTTCCTAACTTGTGTTTGCTGGAGTTACAAACTATAATGTATTTATGTACACGTTTATATACATTGAATATAATGCAGAGTATTGGTTCTCAGTTATGATAGCTGCATTACTGTTTTTTCAGTCCTTTTTTCTTTATTTTCTCCTGGTAGTCCCTCCAGTATCACACATGCTTTCCTAGGGTGACAACCCTCCTTAAAGCAGAACATCAATCTCAATCAACATTGACTATTTGTATTCCTTATCTTGATAGGATTAGTAAATAGACAGGAAAATATATTATATTTACTTTTTTTTAACTTTTTTTTTTACATTTCTTTGGTTACTTTCTGGTTTCTACACAGATGATGTCATACATCCCTATATATGGAATAGTTCAATGCTAGTGGGGAAATTGGAGAAATCACCACATCCCTAATATGGCAGAAGAATAGCAAACAAGAACCCTCTTGTGGGACTTTAACCACTTCCTGCCCGCCGTATGCAGAATTACATCCGGTGAAGTTGTTGTGTTATTCTGACTGGGCGTCATATGCCGTCCAGTAGGGTAACATGCCGGTGCACGCCCACGGGGGGCACGCAGTGAGGCAATCGCTATTGCAGTGTGTCAGTCTGACACCCTGCATCTCTGATTGTGATAAGAAGCCTCTGTCAGAGGCTTCTTACCACATGATCAGCTGTGACCAATCACAGCTGATCATCGCAAGAATAAGGAAGTGCCGGCAAACGGCATTTCTCGGTTTGCGATGAAAGGGAGAGCCGATCGGCTGCTCTCCCTGTCAGAGGAGGGGTCTGTTCTGATAATCAGCACATTGATTATCAACACAGCCCCCTCAGATGTGCCACAACACCTCAGATGTGCCCCCTCAGATGTCAGTAGTGCCCCAATTAAAACACAGCTCACAGTGCCCATCAAAGTGCCAATCAGTGCAGATATCAATGCTAATCAGTGCCCACCACAGTGCCAGCCAGTGCCCATCTCAGTGCCCAGCAGTAAAACCTCTAAGTACCTCAACATCAGTGCTGCCCATCAGTGCCACCTGTCAGTGCAAATCGGTACTGCCTATCTGCCAATCAGTGCCACCTGTCAGCACACATCACAGCCGCCTGTCAGTGCCCATCACAGCCCCCAGTCAGGGCCCATCAGTACCACCAGTCAGTGCCCATCGGTGCTGCCTATCAGTGCCCATCAGTGTGGCATATCAGTGCTGCCTATTGGTGCCCATCAGTGCTGCATATCAGTGCCCATCAATTCTACATATCAGTGCCAACTCATCAGTGCCCATCGGTGCCGCCTCATCAGTGCCACCTTATCAGTGCCCATCAGTGAAGGAGAAAACAACATTTTATAACCAAAACAAAGAAAAACATTTCTCTTTTAGTTTATTTAGCAACCACAGCCACCACAGAGGTGATCAAATACTACCAAAACCACCGAAAAAGGAGGGATCACTAGATGGGTAAACGTATCAATTCTAGAGATGAAGGCATAAACCAAGTATCTTGCCAAGGTAAAAGACAGCCATCAATACAGAGCCAATATCCCTGCTTTTCTAAATGCAGAATGCACCATTCATCTCTAGGATCAATACATTTATCCATCTAGGTGATCCCTCCTTTTTCAGTGGCTACTCCATTGGATGTCGCTGTTTTGCAACAATAATTTGCAAAGGATCATCCAGACTTAATAAATCACGAAAAAACAAAAGGAAGTCACCGGCGGCAAGACTAATACAAACCAAAACAAAATACATATCACTGAACCATTGCTCAACAGCAACACAAGCACATCCATGGTCTTAGATATAAACCTTCATACCACTTGCGCCTGATGAAGAGGAATGATGCATAATCTTGAAACGCGTAGAGTTTCACTCTGTACATTTGCACAAGAGTGATGTAAACTAAATGTTTTTATGATTCCATGTGGTTATACTATATTGTATTTGCAAAATCTTAGATACAAACTCTCTATGTATATATTCTCTTTTTTACAAATTTGTACTATTAAACTTTTTAAAATTTTAGATATTCTTTGCTTGCATACGCAATTTTTTGAGTTATCACCTTTTTAAAGTCCCGCCAGACGGTTTTTGTTTGCAATTCTTATGTCATACATCCCAGGAGCCTTCAGCAGAAAATGAAGTTATTTTCCAGCTAAACACAGCCTCCTGCATGCATGCCTAAGCTAAGGGCTGATAGATTCCAGAAAGTAAATAATATATGAATCATCCTTTACCCAAGAAGGCCAGCTGCTAGCGGGTGTTTTTCAAAGTGGTTTCTTGCAAAATAAAGGATGGAGACATGGGTGGATGGGGGAGTTTGCTTTGAATATTAAAAAAATAAATAAATAGCGTTTTTGGTTTGTGATGCTCAGATGCAACCGTACGATATCTAGAAATAAGTAGGACAGGAAGTGTGTTATGACTCCTCATCTCCATAACACGGGGGAGGTGTTCTGTAGTCCATATAAGAGAATTGGGAAAGCTGATAACATTGTTGGAGACATCAGATGAGTGTACAGGAAATGACAAGAGTGTTGGTTTTCTGGCAAGATCAACGCATCTTATCTATTGATCTTGCCAGTATTTAACTTCAGGCAAACAGGTAAATACATTGATGAATTGATGTGTATATATATATATATATATATATATATATATATATATATATATATATAGGGATCTTTTTATCTGCCAAAGGATTTGGTATTTCCTATACATCCTGTCCTAGGGTTTACACAGCTTTGTCTTAAAGCACAACCCTGTTTATAGGTCTGTTTTTTCTCTACTGCAGTAAAGTGACACTTACAGGACTTGTAAAAGCCTTTGATTGGATACTGAAAGGAGAAGAGGCAGATTGATGAGCTTATCTCTCTGGCCCTCTGCTCTCTCATCCTATCAGCATGCTCTTTGCACTGCAGAACAACTGATTGACTCCCTGTGCTGCTTCTCCCTTGTGCTGATTTATTTAATTACCAGTAAAAAATAAATCCAATAATATATTATGCTGTTCTTAAAAAATATAAATCAAGCACAACCAATAGTAGTGATAGATAGCAGTGATAGATTACACCAATAAACCCATCAGTGTGAAAAAAGTATTTCAAAAGCCAAAATAAAAATTGTAATATCACAAAAAAATTCTTAATTGAATAGCGTTTTGTCATCTTCAACTCCTTTTGAACCACCATATAGTGAATCCAATCCAAATACAGGTGAATGATCCCACACCCAGTGCTGCACCACACTGACTCACCAGAAGATGTTGGCCTTGTGAGATTTAGGCCTCACCCACACAGGTGTACCTATGCATACACTAGTTTGAAGGGTCATCTTTGCCCGCAGCAGATATACGGGTGTTTTATGCATCCTCATGCAGACAATACCATTTATGCCAATGGGGATGCAATATCTGCACAGACACAGCCACTGTTCCTGATTTGACAACTGTGTGAGTGCATGTCCCCGAACACACACTGTCTGCCTTTGGGACACGCACCTGTTGTCAACATGCTGACATGAATAGGACTGCCTGCATGCAGATGAATAAAACACCTGCACATCCCGTGTGGGGGCGAAGATTGCCCTTCAAAGGGGTGTACAGATAGCTATGCCTGTGTAAATGAGACCGTAAAGCTGATCTACAGCTTTTCTTCTCCAAAACAACAGATGCATTGTGTATGTGAATGAATCCCAGCCACACTGTCAGTTTGTGTGTAACTTTGTTGTATACAGCAGCTTTCTATGTCTGTGATGTCACTCCTTCTCCTGGCTTAAAGCGGAGGGCCGGTTATAAAAAAAAAAAAAAAAAAGTCAGCAGCTGCAAACACTGCAGCTGCTGACTTAATAAACACACTCACCTGTCCAGGGCGCCCGCGATGTCGGCCGCCCGAGGCCGACCCGTCCCTCGGCTCTCGGGTCCCGGCGCCGCCGTCCCTTGTAAGGGAAACAGGCAGCGGAGCCTTACGGCTTCACTGCCCGTTTCCTACTGCGCATGCGCGAGTCCCGCAGCTACTGCGCATGCGCGAGTCCCGCAGCGCTTTCTGAATGGGACGCGCTGTGTTCTGGAACACACAGTTCCCAGAACACAGCGCGACTCATTACCCAGAAGACGCCGCGACGAAGAGAGAAGACAGAAGATCTCCGCGGAGGAGGAAGAGGAAGATTAGGATAAAGTGCCTAGCAACAGGCATTTCTGGTAAGTAAAAAAAAAAATTTTTTTTCATTTTTTTTATTTTTTAGATTTTTTGTAATTTTTAACATTTTTTTGTTTTTCAGGGTGGCCCTCCCCTTTAATGTCTAAGTACTCTGACTTCCTGCTTCCTTTCTTTGCCAGTCCTGATACTACATGTCCCATGATCCTTTGCGCCTCTGTAGTTTCAAGGTGGGCTGTGGGAGTCCCTTGTACCAGCTGTGGGAGTTAATGTGGGTGGGTCTAAAGGTTACTGTGGGTGTTTCTGTCCCTTCATGTGGATGGTGAAAGGGGGAGGAATGGAATTGTGTTACCACAGCCTACATTCCATTGTGCTGTACAGCAGGTAAGGAACAAGCAGGAAGTTAAAGAGGAAGTAAACCCTGATGAGTTTACTTCCTCTTTTTTTCCCTGCAAAGGTAAAGCATAATGGACTACTATGCATCGCATAGTAGCTCATTATGTGTCACTTACCTGACACAGGAGCCAGCGAAGTCGCCGCTGTCCCCTGTAGTCCGCCGCATCCATCTTGCTGGTGGCGTCTCGCAGCTCCGACGAATCACAGCGGCGAAGCCGCGATGACGTCACTCCCGCGCATGCGCACGGGAGTCGCGTCTCGCAGCTCCGCCGCTGCCATTCGGCGAAGCCGCGATGACGTCACTCCCGCGCATGCGCACGGGAGTCGACAAATTAGGCAAATCCATTCTTGGACTTGCCGCATTTAGTGCGCCTGCGCGCCGCTGTCTACGGCGCATGCGCCGTAGACAGCGGTGCCCATTTTCGGGCAAATATCTCCTAAACCATATAGGTTTAGGAGATATTGCTTGGACCTACAGGTAAGCCTTAATCTAGGCTTACCTGTAGGTCAAAGTGGTTTGAAAGGGTTTACTTCCTCTTTAAGGTGGAACTACTTTAGGCTTCTTGCACATGATACTCCTGTTTGAGCATCTGCTTTTTCAGACATCATTTCATGTGGTTTTTTTTTTGTATTTGTTCATATTTTCGCAAATTTTCATTTATGTGCATTCGCACATTTTCACACAAATTTATTCTTGAGTTCTAGTTCTGTACATTATGCAAATGTTCATTTGCGCTCATTTGGGCACATGAGGCATAAATTACTGTCCAAAAATGCTGATTTATTTACTTTTTTTTTTTTTTTTTTACTGAACAATGCTCTTGTTTGTGCGCTTGTGTGCATAGGCACATGGGACAACAGGCAGGAAATGTTGCCTAAAAATTAAATCAATAAATACCAGCAGACAAGTGTGTATTATTGGTTTCAAACGTTTATAAATAAATTAATTCAATCAAATTCACATATCATATATAAGCTCAAAGCTAACCTAGCCACTACGGCTCAGGCTGCAAAACACAATTCCCAACTTTTAATAACTTTATTCAACAAACACAAAACAAATAACTTGTCCCCTTTGTTTTTATTATTTATTTTATTATATTTTTATTTATTCATTATTATTATTATTATTATTTTAACAAAGGTGACCTTACCACATAACAACAGCCGCGACAGAAAATAATTAATAAAAGGGGGGGTGCGGCCCCCTCAGCGATAATATCAATTAGAACCCTAGAGGGAGAGACTACTTCTGAACCATCCATTATTAATAACACATTTTATCATTATTATAGCTCACTATATAAATCCCAAGGGGGGAGTGAAGAGGGAGCTATGGCGGCCTTTTTGGGGAATCTGAATATGCCAACAGTAACAGCAGAAGACTTACCAGTATTGGAAGCCCCAAATATTATCAAGGAACTCCAAAGAGTGGTGGCAGAGATGCCTAACTTAAAAGCACCAGGACCCGATGGATTACCAATCGAGGTCTACAAGAGATATGGGGAGGTCCTGCTGCCACAATTATTGGAGACACTGAAGCAGTCCTTGCAGTGCGGAGCCTTGCCTTCCTCGATGTTGGAAGCCACGATAGGGGTTATCCCTAAAGAGGATAAGGACCCTATGGACCCGGCCTCATATCGCCCGATCTCGCTTTTGGGATCAGATATTAAAATATTAGCAAAGGTGCTTGCAACACGCCTAAAAAGAATTGTCCATAAGCTCATACACCCTGACCAATCGGGTTTTATCCTGAATAGATCTACTAGTATCAATATCCGTAGACTGTTTCTGAATGCCCAGATGCCGGTAGATAATGGAAGCTCCAGAGCAGTTCTGACTCTGGTTGCAGCCAAAGCATTTGACAGCCTCGAAGGGAATATCTATTTAAAGTGCTTATCAGATTTGGGTTCGGACCAAACTTTCTTAAATGGATAAAATTGCTTTATACAGACCCAAGAGCGAAAATTAAAATTAATAATGAGCTCTCTGAGACTTTTTTATTGGAACGAGGCACGAGACAGGGGTGCTCCCTCTCCCCCTTGTTGTTTGTTTTGGCGGTGGAGCCATTGGCCATCGCTATTAGGGCTAGCCCTGATATACAGGGATTTAGGAGAGGACAGGTAGAGGAAAAAATTGCATTATTTGCCGATGACATTTTGCTTTTCCTGGGGGATGCTCAGACCTCATTGAAAGTGGCAATGAAGATAATTAGAGAATTTGGTCTCATATCAGGGTTGACCATTAATTGGGATAAATCCGCTCTGTTGCCGCTGGAACGGGGGTTTATTTGCGCTCCCCAGGATATTCTGAATTTGAAACAGGTTGAGAAGTTTAAATATTTAGGGGTGTGGATTACTAGGGATGTAAATTCATACCTGGAAGATAATTTATCTCCTCTCCTAGTAAAATTAAAACAAAAGGCCGATATTTGGAGTCGCCTCCCCCTCTCGATGGCGGGTTGCTGCAATTTGGTTAAGATGGTATGGCTCCCTCAAATTCTGTACCTCCTTCATAACTCACCATTATGGATTGGGGAAGGATGGTTTAAGAAAATAGAATCCTTATTTAGACTTCTTATATGGAAAAAGGGTCCATCGAGGATTAGCTTACGGACTTTGCAGCTGCCGTTGGAAGAAGGGGGGTTGGCGATCCCATATCCTAGACTTTATTACTTAGCGGCCCAGCTGCAGCACTTAGCTGGAGCAATAGCAATAAATGAAGCTAATCCCTGCCACAAGCTGTTAATGCTAGGATGTCCACACAGTACGCTTGTGGAGGCGTTAGAGGCAAACTCACTTAATATGCATTGTCCAACAACTACTCAAGTTACTAAACTCTGGAAAACAGTTAAGGCCCTACTGGGATATCAGAAGATATCCGTGTTGGCTCCCCTATGGGATAATAGAAACTTAGATGAGCTATTTAAAGTTGAAAGATGTAAGGAATGGGAAACTCAAGGGATACATAAGCTAGCGCAAATTGTTCAGGGTTCAGCTATTAGGTAATTTGCTGACTTAAGATCTGAATTCTCCTTATCAAACCGCTCATTTTACAAATATCTCCAGGTCAGACACGCAATTCAGGCCCAATTTAGATCGCAGGAGATACAGTTGATCCAGATCCCGGTGATATCTCAAATTATGTCTCGAGATACGCTTAAAGGCTTGATTTCATTCATATACACTAGGCTGGGGGACAAATTGTTAGATCGAAGTGGCATGATCAAAAGTAAAAGGAAATGGGAGAGGGACGTGGGACCAATGTCCGTACCCGACTGGGAGTGGATAATGGATCAGGGAACCAAGGTTTCTATTTCTCCGGCACAGAAAGCCTCCCAACTTTTCTTTTTTCACCGGGTATATCATACACCTAGGAAAATGTTTAAAATGGGGTGGAGAGACAATGATCAGTGTCCTAGATGTGGTCGGGTTGGAGACTTCATCCATATGTTTTGGAGGTGCCCGAAGCTTTTTAGATACTGGACACGGGTAATAGAGCATGTGAATGAGATCTTTAGCTTGACGTTGGATGCAACAGCGAGGACCTGCTTGTTGGCTATACCGGAGGGATATAAAATCCCTAAAAACTTATCTACACCAGTTACTAGATGCCTTTTTCAGGCAAGGAGGCTAATTGCTCAAAACTGGCAGTCACATTCTAGTCCATTACCTGAAACATGGCTGACGAATATAAGGAAGATAATTAGTAATGAAAGGGTTTTTTACACTAAACAGGGCAATAGTAAGAAGTTTGAAAGGATATGGAGTTATGGATTGATGAAATTAGGGATCCCCTTATAGGTAGTCGAGAAAAATTGTGTGTCTCGTAGAGTCTATATTCCTTTTGTTCCTTGTCTTTTTTCTCTTCTTTTTCTCCTGCATGTTGTTTAGTGTGTTTTTGCCTATATGCGATGAGGGGTGGGGGTGGGTTTGAGAGGAGGGGGGGGTGGGGTAGGGGAGAAGCGGGTAGATTAAAACACCTAGGTGTAGAACAAGAGAAATGACCATGGTGGCTAGACTAAGAAGAGCCGTAGGCAGAGAGATTCGATATCTTGGCTGTTTACCTGTAAATCAATTATATTTAACAGAACACAATTGAAAAAATAAGCCACAATGATGTGTAATGTGGGAGGAGATATAGATGAACTTAAAAGTGAATTGAGTCTCCCGAATAAACTCACTGAGGTGGCGAAAAAAAAAGAAAAAAAAAATGATAAAATAAAAGGGGGGGTGGGAGAACACCACAGCTCCTCTTCTGAGGTGAATGACAGGAGAAGGGAGAGGGCAGTTTCTTGCCCCCCCTTTTCCTCATGGGGGAGTGGCTGGATCAGCTGTTTCAAGTTCCCCCGCAGAGCCTGTGGCCAGCGGGGAAACAGCTGTTAGTCACATGTTTTTGAGGAGACCCCTCTTCATGACATGTGAAAAAGCCCGGGAAGAACTGGTTTAAACCAGTTTTCTTGGGGGTTGCGGGGCTATATAAAGGGGGTTCCGCTGAGGGGGCTCATTCGCCTCAGAAGAAGAGCTGTGGTGTTCTCTCTGGGATTTTTCCCTGAACAAACAGCCTCTTCTGTGGCCAGAAGATGAGCCTTCTTCGGCGACTGACAGAGCGGGCTGGAGAGGATGGCGGAGAAGCCTGGATTCACCAGTGCTTAGATTTACCCCGCGGGGCATGTCAAGACCGCTACACCGCCTGTCAGCTGTCCTGGTCCGGAGGAGAGAGGAAGAGAGCGGCCAGCGGTGGAAGCCCGGGAGCTGTCGCTGCGGGATGAAGAGGATGCCGAAGCTGTGGAGGAGGAGCCAGCGCATCAGCAAGGAAGCACCGCCCCAGGTCGGTCGAATGGGACGGTGAAGAGGAAGCAAACCCCCGCCGGAGCTATTCTCCTACCCCGACGCGCCCTGCTGTTCACAAAAGAGCTGGTCCTTCTCAGGACCATAGCAGAGGGCAGGCGGGCAGGGGAAGACTTAGAGCGGGTAGGCGGAGCAGCCAGCTGAGTGGAAGAGCTCCATCGAATGAAGCGGTGGGCGGAGTCAAAGGCACTAAGGAAGGCGGAGCAACCTCTCTGAGGGAGTGGTCTCACTCTCCACAGCGTCAGGCATCTCCTAGGCAACCGTCAATGCTGAATATCAGCGAAGCAGGGCCTGATAGTGAGCCTGCTTTACAACAAGGTAGTACAGGTATGAATGATCCTTCTGTTAATGATATATTGAATAGTTTTGTGGAGTTATTAGCAAAAGTGTTTAAGGAATTAGCCATTCAAAAAATAATTTGTCAGCCAGCTATAAATAATGTTTTAGCTTCTGATGTTTCAGCTATGGGAGTTTGGTCGCCACCTAGTGGCGTTGCTGCTAATGGCGCTCAAGCTTTACCAATTCGTTTAGAGCAAATTAGTAATATGTCTTATAGCAATGCTAGGTCACAAAACTTGCCAGAAACTTGTTTAAAGGAATCCATGCCCTGTGATATTTCTCCGTTAGGATTTCATTTATCTCCGGTTGTTAGGGAAAAAATTTGGCAAGGGGAATTTTTGGATATTCTTTCACTTCTCCCTTCCGCTAAAGATTTCATTAATAAATCGGAGAAGAAAGAGGATGATGATAGACATAGACCTGTATCAAAAAACTTTAATAATTGGTTACAAGCATTTTGTATTTTTGCAGGTGTGCTTTGTGAGTAATCACCTGAGAAAAGTACGGGTTTATTTCAACATTTAGATATTATAATTGAGGCATACAAAAATTTTGGTGGAGTGGCGTGGTTTAATTATGATGAAGCATTTAGTCAGAAATGATCCGTTCATCCCAGATTGCACTGGGGAGCTAAGGATGTGGGCCTTTGGCTGAATCTTTTTCTGCCCCAGAGGCAAACGGTGGCAAGGCCAATTTCAGCACCACCAGATCAAAATGCTTCAGGTTAAAAAAGAGGAATTTGTTTCAACTTCAACGATAGTCAGTGTAAATGGCCCAATTCATGTAAATACAGGCATGAATGCGCCTTTTGTGCTGGAGCGCACTCAGTTTCAAAATGTTTAAAAAAAAAATGTCAGCAACAAATTTGCAATCCAGAAATTTTTCAAAAAGCACACACACCAGTGATTTTTTGCAAAAATGCTCCCGTGGCTTCAGGCGTATGCAGACAAATTGAAGGCACATCTTCTCATTGAAGGTTTTAGGGATGTTTTTTTTATTGCCTTTATTTCAAGGTCAGGGTTGTACCATAGTTAAGAATTTGAAATCGGTATCTGACTTTCCTCAAGTAGTATTGGATAAGGTTAATGTTGAAATCTCAGAAGGAAGGGTGGCAGGCCCCTTTTCTTTCCCTCCGTTTTAAAATTTCAGGATTTTCCCTTTAGGTGTAGTTCCAAAAAAGGAAAATAATTATTTTAGATTAATTCATCACTTATCTTTTCCTAAAGGAAATTCCCTTAATGACCAAATTGATGAGAGTATGCAATCAGTTTCATATGCTTCTTTTGAAGATGCTTTAGTAAAATTGAGAATGTTGGGGAAGGGAGCTATTTTAGCAAAGGCGGATGTCAAGTCAGCTTTTCACTTACTTCCCATTAATCCCTTATCTTTTAATTCCCTTGGTTTTTCGTTAACGGTAACTTTTATTTTGATAAATGTTTACCTATGGTTGTTCCTTGTCCTGCTTTTATTTTGAGTTTTTTCTCTTCATTTTTAGAGTAGGTAGTTTCTGCCATTTCCGGGTCACAATTTTTAATTCATTATCTAGATGATTTTTTATTTTAGGTCCTCATGATTCTTTTAATTGTGCTAACTTATTACAGTCAATTTTTGAGGTTTGCAACCATTTTGGTATCCCATTGGCTCATGAGAAGACTATTTGGCCTTCCACTTGTTTGGAATTTCTAGGTATCATTATTGATACTGAGTTAATGGAGTTCAGGTTATCGGAAGAAAAAATTGAGAAGATTAGCTCTTTATTGTTAAAGCTAATCAGGATAAAAAAATAAAAAAAACTGCTTGAAGGAGATGCAGTCTCTTTTGGGCCTTCTGGCTTTTGCTTCAAGGGTCATGCCAGTGGGCAGGGTATTTTCCAGGAGACTTTACCTCGCTATATCTGGTTTAGGGTCCTCCCTTTTCTCATGTGCGATTGTCCAGTGATATGAGAGAGGATTTGCTAGTCTGGTTGCGGTTTCTTTCTCATTTCAATGGCAGGGGGATTTCATTCTAGATTCTGATTTCCTTCTCTTTACTGATGCCACAGGGTCGCATGGCTTTGCCGCACTTTGGCAGAAAAATTGGTGCTCTGAACGTTGGCATGTCTCTTGGGTAGTGAAGTTTTACATTAAAAACATAGTCTTTTAGTCTTAGTCTTAGTAAACGGTTAACTATGGATTACTGCGGGCCCTTCCGGGGGAGGAGTCTGTAATGGTGTGTGTCTGCACCTAGCGTCCAGGTGCTCCATGGCCCCCATCGCACGGACAATGCCGCCGATAGCGGCTACCTGTTGATCTCCCCCTTCCGACCCGTCCACCTGGCTGTCTCCCTCCGCAAGGAGTATCTCCCCTACCTTCCCCCTTCGTTCCTTCCCCTCGGACCGGAACGCAGGACAACGGGCTGAGCGGTTCCCACGGTGGCGACTTGGACACCCCTGTGAGGCTTTGGAGATCCCATCGCTGGAGCGTACGTACACCGGCGTGGCCGGTCTATTGGCACTGCGGGCAGTGCAGGGCTGCGCTCGGTAAACTTCGGTAAGCCTCGGAAGGTTTGCTTAGAGCTCCGGACGCCATCTACTGGATAAAGTAAGATACTGCTTATTGAATATATAAGTGTATTGGGCTTAGAAAAAGGAAAAAAAAAAAAAAAGCCTGAATCTGCTGAATCTTGGATAGAACCTAATAGGAAGATAAAGCTTTACTCCAAATAACTACGGGGTAAGTGGATATACAAATATAAAGTATTGAAAGTACTCCGTATTGTATTCCCTGTCAAATATTGGGACTGTTCGGTAAATCATGGTAAATCTGCTAGTTCAACATTAACAAATAACCAGGAACATATATTTTCTGTGGCGTAAATGTATTGGCAAGTAATTAAAGCGGCATAGTAAAATGAAGTGATCTACCTCAATAAAAGGAAATTTTTGATACCATGCGATCTTGCTAGATCATCAAAAAAAAAAAAAAACACTGTGTGGAAAAATGAGTATGTAGAGGCTGAAATAAGGGTTTATATGGGCCATACCGAAGGTAATGCAAAAACACAGTGATAATAAGAAACTTTAAAACCATATAGCAGTGGCTAAGGAAGATCGCTGACACCCGTGGATATTAAATAAAATATAAAAAAAAAGAGTAAGAAGGGGGAAGAGGCACATTTAACAAAAGCAATAGAGGCGTTTAACTATTGCTGCACTAGATGAAGGGAAAAACAGCAAAAGCAGGGGCTACCCTGAAATCCCCACGCCAGAGCTTAGTCGCCAGCCCAGGTGCTATGAACAAATATGTTACACAGACGGCAGTCACAGAGAAACAGCAGGCAGAAAAACCTCAATCCCAATACATAAAAACTCAACAGACAGAAAGTACCGAAAAAAGGGAAAGAGAAAAGAGCAGAAAAGAGAAAAGAAAACTTCAAACACAAAATATCTCCGCACAAGACATGGAAGTGTTCCACCAGAGGAAGGAACAGGCTTAATAACTGAACCTGATTATAGTGTTGAATTTTTAACATCCCAACAGACACAACAAGATAACCTTCAAGTATTGCCCACTAAAAATGAGATAATCTCTATGTTTGCAGCTCTGGAAAATACCATGAAAGCGGAAATGGAAAGATTACATCAGAACCTAGGACATATACTTGAAAGGGTGGTAGAGGTGGAAAAAAAAGTGGAAAAAGACACGAATACAATAAAGAACCTGGAAGCAGAAATACAAAGTTTAAAAATGACACAGCAAGATCAAGCATTTAAGATCGAAAATCAAGAAAATAGACACAGAAGGAAAAATCTAAGAATACGTGGTGTCCCAGACGCACAACAATGAGAGGATCTAACGGATATAATTAGGAAGATCTGTAATCCCTTAATGAACAAAGAAAGTACTAATGAGATAAAAATAGAAAGGGCGCATAGAGTGAGGAAACCTAAAGGTCTCCCACAAGAAACGCCACGAGACATTATAGTGCGATTCCAAAATGAAGAAGAAAAATACCAAATATGGAAGAATATAAGATCAAAAGCACCACTAAGATATGAAGGAAACGGTATTCAGATATTTCAAGATATCTCACTGGAAACTTTGAAGAGGAGAAGAGCCCTAAAACCGTTACTGACAGTTCTGGTTGAGAACGAAGTGCAATATAATTGGGGCTTTCCGGCAAGTTTAATAGGGAGAAAAGATGGCCGCACAGCAAGACTAAGATTTTTAGAAGAAACCGCAGAATTTTGTGGAAAATTGGGGATCCCAGTTCCAGGGGGAGGGGAGGAGGGGAGGGGAGGGAATAGAGACGAAAATTAGTCCCGCCCCTTCTTGTGAGGAGATAGGGGGGAGGCGAGAAAGATAGAGACATAAACTAGAGAGAGGGGGGAATTCCACTCCCAGCAGGGTGGGACGTATTCCTTTCTGGTCGAAGAGGGGGAGGGAGGGTGCGGTGATGGTAGGGGAGCCCCTTGTACGAGGATTGACCACCCCGCCAAAGAAAGACGGGATGGGCGATGGCACCATTGAGCAGAATTCCACCCTAGGGCCAAGGGATAACTGGAACGAGGACGTCCCAGATAAAAGGTCCCGGACCAGTTGGTCAAATAAACATCTAATGGGGGGACGGGGAGGGGGGCGGGATGGGAGGGTAAAGGGGGAGAGGGAGGTGGGTAGAGGGAGGGGGGGAGGGTTAAATCTGTTGACAAGAAACCACTACTCCTACTAAAAAAGGATAGAAAAAATGTTAAATACGTATAATGTCAGAAATCAAGATAGCAACATACAATGTCAGAGGAATGAATTCTCCAAAAAAAGGTATAATATACTAAGGGAGCTGGAGGGTTACTCAGTAGACATCGTGTTTTTACAAGAAACGCATTTAGCTCTAGACTTAAGTATCAGATTAAATACACAGAATTTTCCAACGTGGTATTATGCAGACACCCCAACCAGGGGCTCTAGGGGAGTGGCAATTGGGATCTCTAAAAAAGTCAACTGGAAAGTAGAAGAAATAAAAACGGATCCACAGGGGAGGTTCCTATTCGTAAAAGGACTAATAGAAAGAGTTAGATACACATTGGTAAATATATATTGTCCCAATAAAGGCCCAAAGAAATATTTAAACAAAATGCTGAACATCCTAGAAACATGCAAACAGGGCCATATAATCTTGGGAGGGGATCTAAATTTCGCCATGGATCCGTATATAGATAGCACTTCAATGGGTATGGTACACGAAATCAAACAACATAGAACCCTGAAAAAGAAGATGCTGCAGCATCAACTAATGGACACCTGGCGAATACTCAATTTAAGGAAAAAGGATTATACATACTATTCCACAGTACACGACATGTATGTTAGATTGGACTATATATTTGTAGATCATGAACTACTAGAAAATATATTGGAAGTTAAAATAGGATCTATAACCCTCTCGGATCACGCACCTGTAATAATAAAATTAAAAGATCTAGGAAGAGAATATAGTAAAGGGCTATGGAGACTAAATGAGTCCCTTCTGGAAAATGTGGAAACAGAAAACACGATTAAATACGAAATTGAACAATACTTTTTAGCCAATGACTCAGAGGAGATCCCAAGGGCTACACTCTGGGAGGCCCACAAAGCTCTAATCAGGGGGAAATTAATATCCATAGGATCCTGGGTAAAAAAAGAGAGTGAAAAGAAGCTAAACGATTTAAAAAAAGAACTTTACTTATTAGAACAAAAACATAAGTGTCAACTCGATAAAAACATATATAAAGAAATAATACATAAACGTACTCAATTAAACAATAGATTGGAGCAAGAAGTAAGAAAAACCTATAAACACGTAGCTAAAGAAAGATATATGTGGGGTAATAAACCGGGGAAACAATTGGCCAGAATAGTAAGGGATAAAAAAGCTATTAATTATATAGAAAAAATCAAAAACGCGAATGGTGAAATAAAATACAGAACATCAGAAATAGCAAACGCGTTCAAAACATATTATAGCGCCCTATACTCAATTAGGAACAAGGAGACTGAAAGCCAGAAGGTGACTAGGAAAATTAAAATACAAGAATATCTGAGGGAGGCAGACCTACCAAAGATAACCCCCGAAATGTCTAATAGCTTAGAGGCCCCAATCACTCCAGAGGAAATTGAGTATGCAATAAAGGACATGCCCAACGGGAAAAGCCCAGGACCAGATGGTTTCACCATCAGGTATTATAAAAAATTTAAACAGCTGTTGGTCCCACAGTTATGCAAACTCTGGAATAAACTGGCAGAGGAGGAGCTCCTGAGGAAAGAATCACTCCTATCAAATATCATACTAATTCCAAAAGCGGGTAAAGATCCTTCGAGTTGCTCTAATTACCGTCCAATTGCACTGTTGAATACAGATATTAAATTGTATGCAAAAGTGTTGGCAACAAGGATAAAAAACCTTCTCCCAGAATTGATCAACGAAGATCAAGCAGGATTTGTACCAGGGAGAGAGGGCCGAGATAACAGTCTGCGAACGCTGTTATTAATGGGGAAGGATAAGGAAACCAATCCTCCAATGATTTTGGTCTCGATCGACGCAGAAAAAGCTTTTGACCGAGTCGATTGGAGTTTTATAATGGAAACATTACAGTCAATGGGACTTGGCCCAAAAATGCTAAAATGGGTAAACAATCTATATACATATCCATCAGCCAGAGTGGGGGTAAATGGGAGTATGTCGTCCGCCTTTGATATGCAAAATGGTACAAGACAGGGGTGTCCCCTCTCGCCATTGCTATACGTGTTAGCTCTGGAACCCTTATTAGCAAAAATTCGTAACACTCCAGTCATAGAAGGAATAAGAATGGGGGGGGAAGAACATAAAGTGGCGGCATACGCGGACGACATACTCCTATATTTGATCAACCCCCAAACATCTTTATCAGGTATGATGAAGGAGATCAGAGACTATGGGGCCCTTTCTAATTTTAAAATAAACCCAATTAAAACAGTTATCCTGAATATCGGACTAGATCCGCACGAAGAAGAAAAGATACGGCATAAATTCCCTTTCACATGGGAAAAAAAAGAAATAACATATTTAGGGATCAAAATAACAAAGACAACTCGGGGGTTATATCAGGCTAATTATATCCCGTTGATAAACGAAGTCAAAGCGTTATTAATGAAGATGAATAAAGGAATAATATCTTGGATGGGAAGAATCAATGTGTTGAAGATGGTGGTATTACCAAAAATTATATACAAAATGCAAATGCTTCCGATAAATATCCCAATAGGCTTTTTCAATATATTAAGAACATTATTTTTAAAATTCATTTGGCAAAATAAAAAACCCAGAATAAAATTTAATTTATTAACTAGGAAAAAAAATAGGGGAGGAATGGCACTACCAGACATTCACAGATATTATTTAGCAATTATTTTTACGAGATTGGTTGAATGGACAAATCAAAACACGAAAAAGAAATGGGTAAAAATGGAGGAGATATTGATTGGGTCACAATTAAAAAAAAACATATGGATTCCACCAAAATTTAGAGAAATTAGTAGTAGGACGCACGAAATCACTTTAACGGCACTAAAAAAATGGGACACAACACAGCGTAAAAACAAATGGCAATATAATTCACCATTAATCCCTCTCGAGGGAACGAGTTTCTTTACACCAGGTCACGACACATCACTAGGGAATCGAATGAGGGATTTACAATTAAAAGACATCATAAGGGAGGGGAAGTTAATGTCAAAACAAGATTTAATGACGAAGCACAATTGGCAAATATTGAAGGACTGGGAATACCTCCAGATTCAGCACTTCGTTAATTCCATCCCAAAACCAATAAGAAATGAAAAAAGGTTAACAGCAATGGAAAAATTATGTATAAAGAAAATAGCAGTTAAACATTGTGTCTCACAGCTATATGACTGTTTATCGGAAATAGAAGGCCAAGGAAATATCCCATTTATAGCTAAATGGGAGAAGGACTTGGGCTATAAAGTTGATGAGACCCAAATGATTAACTCAGTATATCATTCTGTATTTGATATTAGATCAATGGAAGTAAATTATAAATGCCTAACGAGATGGCACTTAACACCAGATAAATTACACAGAATGGAGCCATCCAACTCCAAGTTATGTTGGAGAGAATGTGGGATACCGGGAACGATATTCCACTTCTGGTGGGAATGCCCAGTAATAAATCAATATTGGAGTAAAATAACAGAATACATAGAGAAAATAACAGGGCAAAAAACGGAAAATTCCTATCAAAATACTTACCGTAATTTTCCTTTCCTGATGGACTCCATGGCAGCAACGTGTGGGTTAAGTCCCGCCTCCACTACCCTATAGGACACCACTCCCATAAATCTTTGCTCCCTGCCCATGGCCGTGTTCGGTAACTAGCCTACTCCAGCCATTTTGGGAGGGAACTCCTGCTGCCATGGAGTCCATCAGGAAAGGAAAATTACGGTAAGTATTTTGATAGGAATTTTCCGTTTTCCTGACAGACTCCATGGCAGCAACGTGTGGGAAATAACTCGCCAAACACACTCGGGTGGGCAAAAATGCTGAACAAAAAATGTATGTAACACTGTCAACCGACAGCACCTTTAAACCAAAATCAATGGAATATAAACTGGTAGGTTCGACACAATAGTGAGCCATAAATGTATGAATGGATGACCAAGAGGCAGCCTTGCAGATAAACTCAGGAGCCACATGACGTGAAGCTGCCCAAGAAGTAGAGAGACTTCTCGTGGAATGTGCCGTAACCGCCTCAGGAGGAGCCAAGCCCTTCTCTTTAAAAGCCCACTGGATCGCCTGAACCACCCACGTGGCGATGGCTCTGACCAAAGCCCAAAGGCCTTTGTTTTTACAGTGAAAAAGAACAAAAAGATAATCCGATTGCCGGAAAGAAGCTGTTGCCTCCAAGTATCGTTTCAGAATAATTCCCATGTCGAGAGGATGAAGATCCTGACTCCCAGCCGAATTAAAGGTAGGAAGAGTAATATCCTGAATTTCGTGGAAGACTGAGGTAACCTTTGGATTCGACCCCAGTATTGGCACTAGGACCACTCTGTCAGGAAAAAATGTGAGGAAAGGATCCTTTGATCCTAAAGACTGAAACTCAGAGACTCTCTTTGCTGAAGATATGGCTACCAAAAAAGATGTCATTAGGGACAATTCTTTGATTGAAAGTGTTCTGTCCAGTTGTGAGAAGAAGACGAGAACCAGCGGTAAATCCACTTGGGGAATCTAGGTTTCCTCTGTGGTCTAAGTCTAATTGCTCCTTTAAAGAATTGCTGAACCAAGGGATGTTTAGCCCAGGATACTCCAGAGACTTGTACACGAAGAGCGCTGACAGATAGGGGAATGTCTAGTCTGGACTGTAAGAGACCCAAAACATCCTGAACCGTCAGATTACCATTAGAGCAAGACTTGGAAGACAAGTGACTTGTGAATCTAGACCAAATCCTCTCATACACCTGGTTGGTACTTTTCCTCCTTGCACCCATGAGAGTAGGAAAGGCCTCCTTGGGACAACCCAGAGCCTCTAATATTCCCCTCTCAAAAACCAGACCCTCAGACATAGATGGGCCGGACAGGGATGGAGCTTCGAGCCCTGGGATAGAAGATCGGGTCTGAGAGGTAAGGGAATCGGATCTCTGACGCTGAGGAGCATTAGAAGCGGAAACCATGGCCTGTTGGGCCAAAAAGGTATTACAGCTATAACCTCTACTGCTTCTGATTTGAGTCTCCGCAGGAACTGTAGAATAATAGGAATCGGAGGAAAGGCGTAAGCTTTGTTGAACCGCCATCGATCCGTCAGTGAATCCACTCCGTAAGCCTGAGGATCTCGAAACCTGGAATAATACCTTGCCAGTTTCTTGTTGCAAGGAGAGGCAAATAGGTCAACCTCTGGGGAGAAACACAACGTTAGAATCCGCCTGAAAACTTCCTCGTGAAGAGACAATTCGTTGTTGTCCAGATTGACTCAAGATAGGAAGTCCGCTTGGACGTTCTGCATTCCTGGAACATAAGTTGCTGTAATGCTGACCAGGTTCTTCTGAGCCCAAGACATGATTGGCTCTACCCCCTGAAGAAGGGACAGACTCCGAGTACCTCCTTGTCACCTTATATATGCCACTGCTGTTGTGTTGTCTAGTCTGAGAAGAACCGAAGTTCCTGAGATCAGATGACGAAAGGCTAGGAGCACCCGGAAGGCTGTCTTTAATTCTAGAATATTCGACACCATCCCCCTGGAAGGGAAGTCCCAGGTGCCTTTTGCTACTTCCGTCAAACAGTGGGCGCCCCAGCCCCTGTTGCTGGCATCCAAAGTTATTGATATCCATGAGATGGGGAGAATGGAATGACAATTGAATAGATTCTCCTTCTGAAGCCACCAGGGCAGAGAGATTCTCATTGAAGATGTGATCCGGATAAGTTGAGCCTTGTCGCCTAACCATTGGTGAAGAAACCCTTTTTGGAATGGTCTCATCTTCCATTGGGCCCACTTCACCATTGGAATGGTGGCCACCATAGTGCCAATAATTCTCAGGCACTGAAGAGCCGGGAGATGGGAGGCTGAGAGGGCCGGACGAATTCTGTCCCGAATTACCGGTACTTTCTCTTCGGGTAATGAGATGGTGCCCTTCACTGTGTTGAAGAGTGCCCCTAGGAATACAAGAGACTGAGAAGGAATTAACTGACTCTTTTCTAGATTCAGGATCCAACCGAATTCTTGAAGAGTGGAAATAACCTGATCCTTGTGCAATAACAGACGGTCTCTGTCCTGGACTAGCAGCAGAAGATCGTCCAAATAGTGGTGAAGACGAATCCCCTTGGATCTCAATAGAGCCACTACGGCCAACAACACCTTTGAAAGACTCGGGGGGATGTCGAAAGCCCGAACGGAAGACATACGAACTGAAGATGTGGTTTTCCTACTGAAAATCGCAGAAACTGCTGAAAATCTTCTGCCACAGGGACATGAAAGTAAGCGTCCTTTAGGTTTATTGAAAACATCCAGACGCCTGACTGTTGTATTGTTGACAAGGTTTCCATCTTGAACCTTTTCCTTTTTGATAAAATGATTCAGATGTGTAAGGTCTATGACTGGCCTCCAAGAACCGTTTTTCTTTTGGACCATAAAAAGAGGAGAATAAATTCCTCTCCCTCGTTGATCATCTGGCACGGGAACGGCAGCGCCTTGAGCCAGTAAAGATTTCACGTAGGCCAACAGGATCTGCCTTTTTTCTTCTGAGGTCGGAAGGGAGGTGGGAACATACTTTAGTCTTGGGGACCTGCTGAAGGTCCAAGAATGACCTGAAGAGACCGTTCTGACGGTTCAGAAGTCCTGGACTGAGGCTGCCCAGACATGCCGAAAAAGTAGAAGATGAGCCCCCACCTGGCCTATCTGAGCGGGCCCAATCTCAAAAAGATTTGGTTGGTTCCCTCTCTCCTGTCGCACTGCTCTTGGCAGATTTCTTGAAAGGAGGACTGCCTTGACTTCCATGACCTTGAATATTTTCGACCCGGTCTATAGCTACGGGCCTCCCTGGCCTGCTCTTGATATTGCTTTTTAGGAAAAAATCTCCTCTGGCTTTCTAAACGTCTATCCTGAGGGAGAAACCCCGACTTCCCACCAGAGGCCCGGGTTATGGCATTATCCAACTTATTCCCAAAAAGGGAAGAACCCTCGAAAGGGATATGGCACCACACCTGTTTAGATGCTGGATCAGCCAGCCAGGGACGGAGCCCAAGAGCCCGTTTGGCGGTTACAGCTGAAAGCATAACCCGAGACACTAAGCGGATGATGTCAATCGAAGCCTCCCCCAGAAAAGCCGATACAAGCTGTAACTCCTGGATAGGAGAGTTTTTGCGACTTCGTCCGAAATGTTTCTGAGGGTATCATCCACCCTGTCCGTCCAGACTTCCATGGC
Source organism: Lithobates pipiens (assembly GCF_037356315.1). Lineage (NCBI taxonomy): Eukaryota > Metazoa > Chordata > Amphibia > Anura > Ranidae > Lithobates > Lithobates pipiens. The sequence goes on from NW_027507790.1 coordinate 45,827,957, forward strand.
CTTGGACATTGCCGCTAAAACCAATGCTGGCTTGCATGCCAAACCAGCAGTGAGGTAGACTCTCTTTAAATCGGAATCAATCCGCCTATCTAAGGCATCCTTAAATGAAACTGTATCTTCCAATGGAAGGGTTACATGTTTTACTAGTCTCATCACCGCTGCATCCACGAGAGGAGCTGAAACCAGATACTTGACCTCATCCTCCTTAACGGGATATAACCTTAGGACTTTTGAGAGCATACTATTCTTTTTCTCAACTTTTAGTCCATTCATCCGTGATGACCTCACCAAGTTCAGACAGGAATGGAAAGTTAAGACGCTCCCTTTTAAGTTGCTTAAAATACTTCCTTTGTTTGGAAGGATTAGCCAAGTTCACAGCCTCTCTGATAGCCTCTCTGATAGCCTTCACCAAGGGGGAGAGTAAGGCAAAGTCAAACCCCACACAGGTACTATCTTCCTCAGAAGCTCTTGAGCATGCGACTCCCTGACTGGAGACTGAGGTGACTCTGACTGAGGCACAGGAGCCTGACTGGCACCGATCCCCTTGAGGGATTCTTCACCACATTTTCCACAAGGGACCTTAGATGCTGGTCCGTACCCCCTCTCTCACTAGAGGCTTTGGAAAAGCAGAGGTCACACAGAGATTTCCCAGTAGGAACTTGCGATCTGCATCCCCAGCAAGTATTAATAACTGAACGGCTGGATGAGCCTTGGAGGAGCGAGATCGATCCTCGCTACGGCGCCCGGATCTTGAGGGTGAGCCGTGATGTTTAGACTTAGAATATGAATGCCGGTGGTAAGACTTAGAAGAATCGCTTCCTCTATGCGTTGAGCTGCGTTGCTGTTCTGAACTAGATGGGCTAAGACAGAGATAGAAGAGACACACAGATAAGGAAAGATAACAGACTGACTAATACCGGACCCCCCCCCCCTACTCCCCCCCCCAGACAGTACCTATTATGAGAGGGCTGGCCAAATACAGGCGGAGGTGAGTCCATATCTCTAGGGGTTTCCATAAATGCTGCAAAGACATATAAGTAAGGCTGAGAGCACCATACACACACACGCCCACCCCCCTCTTCCCAGAAGGCCACCTACCTCCACAGAAGAAATCCTGGACAAGGGGAAGTCATATAATAGCCTACAAGCAATCCCAAAGCTTGCAGGCTATTTCCTATGTTTAAATAGGGCGCCTTAGTGACGCCATCATCGTATCCTGTGCGCCGCTACTGCGCATGCGCGAATAGCGTCATTTTGCCGCTATCGCGCATGCGCGAACCAAGCCTCGTTCCTGTGCCGCACTCGCGCATGCGCAGAACGAACGTATCTAACGAAAAACCAGGAAGTGAGCGGCGGCTGGAACGCAGGCTAATCCAGCCGCCATGCCTATACCCTTATACATGAAAACACAAAAAACGAACGGAAATGAAGGAAAAGCAAGGAACAAACACAAACTGCTGCCATGAAAAAGAGGAACAATCTTACCGCTCCCACACGATCGTCTCCAGGCCGAAGGTAAGAACAAAACATACCGGACTTCTCAGGGCAAAATAGGTCACCTGCTATTTAGCTGGGCTATCCGACCAAATGCGCAGCCTGCCTGCCAGTGGCTAGGTTCCTGGCTTCCTCCAGCGCTTATATCCAATGCCCACTCCATACCCTGCTAGTAGCTAGGGCTTAACGGAGTCATGCGACAATTCCATCCAGTCGCAATTCGGCCAAACCAACAATGGAACCGTGTGGGAGCAATCTTCAGGTAGAAAGACCATAACGTCTGGTCCTACGGAGGAGGACAAAAAAAGAACACGGCCATGGGCAGGGAGCAAAGATTTATGGGAGTGGTGTCCTATAGGGTAGTGGAGGCGGGACTTAACCCACACGTTGCTGCCATGGAGTCTGTCAGGAAAATACCTTTAACCCCAGGGGAATGTTTGTTTTTAGGGGTAGATGTAAAAACGAGTAAGCATTTCAAAAGAAGTATACAAAACTCATTAACACCCGTTTTACTCAACGCCGCAAAAGCTATAATACCAAAAAATTGGTTACAGGTGAAACAACCCCTGATCAGAGATTGGATCCAAAGAATAGAATATATCAATAATATGGAATACCTAAGAAAAATGGAGGAAAATAAAATGACAAAATACCGCAGAACGTGGGAAAAGTGGAGAATATTTAAAAAGACGAAGCATTATACTCAAGCATTAATGGAATAAAGAGTAGTGGGTATGGGGAAGGTCAACAGACGGGAGAGAAGATGGTAGGGTGGGTGTGGAAAAATCTAATTAAATAAGGAGTTAAATAAATAGATAAGGTAGTAAGAATAAGATGGCAAAGATAATCAAGTAGATGTCAATTTTATGGTTGTTTTTTTTCCTTTTCTCTAAATATGTATGGTTTTCTCTTTTTAATGGAAAATATTAAATTGAATTAAGCTTATAAAGGGAAAAAAAAAAAAAAGAGAGATTGGGAAAAGAAAATGAAATTTTTGCCACAATGATGTTAAGAACACAGGATAAGATTCAGACAGTTAATCTGATTAGAATCCATAAATAACAAATCTTACTAAGTGGTAAAAAGAAAAAAAAAAAAAAAAAAACATAGTCTTTTTGGAACTATTTCCTATCATTGTTGCACTTGAACTTTTGGGTGCTTTCTTCCATAATAAAAGAGTTTTGATAAGTACAGATAATAAAGGAGTAATGTATGCTATTAACTGTTTAACATCTAAGTCTCCGCCAGTCATTGTCCTTATGAGATACCTGATTTTTAAATGCTTAAGTTTGAACATATGGTTGAAGGCTGTACACGTACCAGGTAAGGACAATGATTTGGCGGATGAGTTGTCTCGTTCACAGGTGGAGCGTTTTTTCAAGCTACTTCCAGAGGCGGATCGTGTGGGACACTCCTGTCCAATCAATTTATGGGACCTGGTTTAAGGCCTATTTCTATTTTATCAATTCTTTGGCATCCTTTTACTGGGGCAGGATATCAGTCTGCCTGGTTCCTTGTCTGAGTTATTGTTGCTGCCTGAGCCATGGTGGCTGGGCTAGCTTTAAGTTTATTTTGTTGTTGCTGCCTGAGCCGTGGTGGTTGGGCTAGCTTTAAGTTTATTACTGTTATTAAAGTTTCTTGGTTCTCTGTTTGAGCAAAATTATTCTTGGTCATACATACATAAAACTCTGTCGGGAATTTCTTTTTTCTTGAAATTAAATAACATGCCATCTTGCATGCAGTATTTTCTATAAAGCAAGCTTTAAAAGGTTACAAAAGGAATAATTTTAGGCCTGATTCAAGGAAGCCCATCACTCCTCTAGTACTGGGTGAGCTTTGCTCCGTGACGGATAAAATTCGTTTTTTCTCATTTTGAATCGGTTCTTTTTTCGGGCGGTTTTTTCAGTTATGTTTTTTGCGGCGCTTAGGGTATCTGAGCTGGTTCACATACACATGTCCGAAGTTGTTATTTTTGAAAGTTCATTAAAAATTTTAATTAGCAGTTCCAAAACGGATAAGGTAGGTAAAGGTAATTGGTTAACATTAGATATGCATTTGCCCGGTGGCTCTGATACGTCAATATTCATCAATTAGGCCTTTGGGGTTTTCTAAGTTTTCATTAATGAATCAGGGTTACCCCTTACTAAATACCAGTTCTTATGTGTTTTCAGGAGATGTTTGAAGGCCTTAAATTTAGATCAGGAACATTTATCGTCGCATTCTTTTCGGATTGGAGAAGCAACAGAGGCCGCTAGATTGGGTTTTGATGTTAGATCTATTAAATAGATTGGTAGATGGAAGTCGGATAGGTGTTTGCTTTATATTCGTCCTAACTCAATACTATGATTTATTTCAGGTAACACTCGCATTGTGTGGATGATTGGACACTCCTTCATCTATTGGGCGAATTTGAGAGCTCAGCAACGAGTTTATACTAGCAATTTAGGATTGGATGCTTCTAAATTTAAGAATTTTTGGTGTGGAAAGAGGGGAATGTTATGGTCAGACCTAAATTCTTTTATTTCACAGCTCCTTCTTCATTTTCCCTCTCCGGATATCTTAATCATTCATCTAGGTGGTAATGATATTGGTTACCGTAAAACTTTAAAAAAAAATTAAAGAACAGGTTCCCCTTGGGGTTTTCAGGCAGCGACAAAAAGCAGAAATAAATTTGTAAAAATATATTTATTTTATTAGTTCAAAGGCTTAATCGCCACCATAAATTTAAAATACGGACTCTGGTATATGTTATTACAGCATATCGATGGGTAAAGGATATATACCATTACTGTTCAACCAGAGACTTTTATTAAAATCTGAAAAAGAAATTAGTGCCTTCTCTCGAAGGGTCATCCTGGTACCACTGCCCTGCTGTTCTAACCCACAGTTTGGTGGGTGGATGAAATGGGTTAGAACAGCAGGGCAGCGGTACCAGGATGACCCTTCGAGAGAAGGTACTAATTTCTTATTCAGATTTTAATAAAAGTCTCTGGTTGAACAGTAACGGTTTGGTGGAACTGGTAAATATTACTGAATAATAATTAGCTAATTTGTAGGCTAAAAAACTTTTTTATTGAAAGTCTTTTTTCTTTTAACTATTTGCAGAATACGATATAATCACCCCTTCTGCTTGGGTTTTGTCCCCCCCCCTGAAGAAGACCCTGGAGGTCGCAATGCATTGGGGTAGCATGGGTGCTGTTTGTAGCTTTTGAAATATTGATGTATTTGTAAACTGTTCCTGTAACTATCTTTGTACCAAATGTTGCATATATCCTTTACCCATCGATATGCTGTAATAACATATACCAGAGTCCGTATTTTAAATTTATGACGGCGATTAAGCCTTTGAACTAATAAAATAAATATATTTTTACAAATTTATTTCTGCTTCTTGTCGCTGCCTGAAAACCCCAAGGGGAACCTGTTCTTTCATTCTTTTTAGAATATTTAGGGGTGTGCAGCCAGCTCGTTATTTTATTTCCATGCACTTTCTCTTTTTTCTTACATACCGTAAAACTTTTGACCTTATTTTTAGATTAGGGATGAGCAACAGAAAATACAGTTATCATTTCCCAATTCAGTGTTTTTTTCATAAATTGTGCAGAGAATAGGTTGGCTTTCCTATCCTTCTGTACGTCCTTTTGAGAAAATCAGGAAGAGAGTGAATAGGGCAGTATCCAAGTTGCTGTCAAGATTGAGAATGCTATCCTTTAGGCACACAGAGCTGGAAAGGGGTATAACGGTACAACCGCGGCCATTATTATCCAAATACCTGTCTGCTTGTCTTATTTCAAGTTATTGAATAAAATTACAGCCTGCTCTCCCATGACAGGAAAAGGGAGAGGGCAGTTTCTTGACCCCCCCCCCTTTTCCTCATGGGAGAGCGGCTGTATCAGCTGTTTCAAGTTCCCCCACAGAGCCTGTGGCCAGTGGGGAAACAGCTGTTAGTCACATGTTTTTGAGGAGGGGTACAGGTGACCCCTCTTCATGACATGTGAAAAAGCCCGGGAAGAACTGGTTTAAACCAGTTTTCTTGGGGTTTGTGGGGCTATATAAAGGGGGTTCCGCTGAGGGGGCTCATTCGCCTCAGAAGAAGAGCTGTGGTGTTCTCTCTCCTCCCTCCCTAAAAAAATAAAAAAAACTTGCATTTAAATGTATTTTAATTTTGTATGGTATGGTTATGTTAATTTATTTTGTCGTGGTTGTTCTTATGTGGTAAGTCACCTTTGCAAAAAAAAAAAACAGCAAAGGGGGACAAGTTATTATGGCTTTTTACTTATAATGTTTCAAGTGTTGGGTATTTTGTGTTGCTGCCTGAGCCGTAGTGACTGGGCTAGCTTTAAGTTTATTGGATGAGTTTTGGTGAGTTATGTACAATATTTTGAAACCAATAATAAACAACCGCGGCCATTATTATCCAAATACCTGTCTGCTTGTCTTATTTCAAGTTATTGAATAAAATTACAGCCTGCTGTCCCATGAGCCTGCTAGCTACAGAACCCCTTTTTATAGCCCTAACTAGCCTAGTTCTGTCCAGTTTAAACCAGATTTTCCTGGGCTTTTACATGAGACTTATGCAGGCCATACATGGTCGAATTTCGAACGAATTTTCTTTTCAAAATCAGAAAATTCGTTTTTTCTGTGATCCGATGATGCCACCATTGATTTTCGAAATTCGGCCGACCAAGCCTTCAATTTCACCTCATGTTGCTACAGAAAAGAATTTTCTTGGCTGGGAATCTTCTTTTCTCTCCGTAAATTTTCTTTTATCTCTGTACATTTTCTTTTATCTCCGTACATTTTCTTTTCTTATTACATTTCTCGCACGATTCTCCCATTGATTAGAAAATCGTTCGTTTTTCTAAAAATTTCCAACATGTCCGATTCCTAAAATTTTATTTCCGCACGAAAATCGGCTGTTGCTGCAGCCCACTAATGGTGCAAAATTCATACGAAAATTCTTAGATACGATTTTCGAAAGAAAATTCTTTCGAAATTTGAACCGTGTATGGCCGGCATTAGGAGAGGTCACCTGTACCCCTCTCTAAGCCACATGAGACTACTATGTTTCCCCTGAGAGTGCCAGGCTCCACAGGGGGGCCTTGAAACTGCCACTCCCGCCACTCTCCCATGAGGAAAAGGGGCGGCAAGAAACTGCCTTCCCCTTTTCCTATCATTACAACTAATGGGCTGAATATTAGCTCAGTAAAAAAAGCTGTACTAAGTTTTTTTCAAGCTGCAGTGTGCAAGAGGCCTAAAAGTGGAACTTTAGTCAGAAAATTAAAGGGATCCTAAAGGCCCCCGATCCTCTTCTTCTCAGGTCTCCCATCAATGCTCCTCCCCCCCCCCGTCGCCCGTCACGCACCCAATAGCAAGCCGCTTGCATAGACACACGGAATGCAGCTCAGCCCTGTCCCCCTCCCTCAATGGCTGTGATTGACAGCCGGAGTGTTTCCCCTTATGATCATAGCAGACCCTAATTCTGTATGAGGGCCTAATATGAATATTAAAGGGGAACACCACACTTTTATTTGGTGTTACTATTTATTAACATAATATTGAAGATTTTATTTATTATACAGACGTTATCTGGACTTTGGACAATTCTCTATAGTTGGTGCACTTGAAGGACACTCTTTATGAATTTTACACACTTTTATTTGTGTGTATGTATATTGTGTTTATTTGTTATTGTTTTATGATTTGTTTTTCTGTAATGTTCTTTGGGTGGATTCATTATTTAACCACTTGCAGACCGGACCATTTTGCTGGTCAAAGACCAGACCACTTTTTGCGATTCGGCACTGCGTCGCTTTAACTGACAATTGCGCGGTTGTGCGACGTGGCTCCCAAACAAAATTGACATCCTTTCTTCCCACAAATAGAGCTTTCTTTTGGTGGTATTTGATCACCCCTTCGGTTTTTATTTTTTGCGCTATAACCAAAAATAGAGCGACAATTTTGAAAAAAACGCATTATTTTTTACTTTTTGTTATAATAAATATCCCCCAAAAATATATAAAAAAACATTTTTTTCCCTCAGTTTAGGCTGATACGTATTTTTCTACATATTTTTGGTAAAAAAATCGCAATAAGCGATTATTGATTGGTTTGCGCAAAAGTTATAGCGTTTACAAAATAGGGATAGTTTTATAGCATTTTTATTAATATTTTTTTATTATTTTTTTTTACTAGTAATGGTGGCGATCAGCGATTTTTATTGTGACTGCGACATTGTGGGGGACCCATCGGACATTTTTGACACATTTTTGGGACCATTGTCATTTATACAGTAATCACTGCTATATAAATGCAGTGATTCCTGTTTAAATGACATTGGCAGTGAAAGGGTTAACCAGTGGGTGGCAGTGTAGGGGTTAAGTGTTCCTAGGGGTGTGTTACTAACTGTGGGGGGGTTGGGCTTTCATTTAGTGAACACTGATCTCTGCTCCAATCACATGGAGCAGAGATCAGCATCACTAGTTGCTAGGCAGAATGGAGAAATGTTGTTTACACAGCATTTCCTCCATTCGGCCGCTCCCTGAGACGATCGCGGGGATGCCCGCGGCGATCGAGTCCGCGGGTCCCGCGACCGGACTCACGGGGGTCCTGACCAGCGCGGGAGCGCGCCGCCAGCGGCATGCTCCCGATGGCAGGGCGGCATTGAATATTGGACGTACCTGTACGCCAATATGCCTGCCCGTGCCATTCTGTCGACGTACATCGTCATGCGCTGGTCGGGAAGTGGTTAAGGTATTTTCAATTGATATCACAGTTGAGAGTAGCTGCTTTATCTATACTGTTATACAACCTTCCAAGCATGGATTATTTCAAATTTTTAGCAAATTTTTAATCTCTAATGCCGCATACGCACGATCGGAATTCTGCCCAAAAAAAGACAGATGAGAGCTTTTCATCAGAAAATGCGACCGTGTGTATGCTCCATCGGAATTTAGCTGCCCGAATTTCCGCCAGCCAAAATTTTATAGCATGTTCTCAATTTTCCCGACAGAAATTCCGATCATGTGTATGCAATTCCGACACACCAGATTTAACTACGAGATGGAAGCTATTGGCTACCGAATTTCCTTTTTCTAGTCCCGTTGTACATGTTGTTGCGTTCTAAACAATCGGAATTTGCTGTGACCGTGTGTAGGCAAGACAGCTTGAGCGGAATTCTGTTGGGAAAACCATCAGAGCTTTTTCCGACGAGAATTCCGGTCATGTGTACGTGGCATAAATGTTGATTACTACTGATCTGAGATTTAAAAGTTGCTTTTCCTGACAGCTCCATGTCAGCCACCTCCAGTCTGTGCTGACATGGAGCTTGTCCATATACATATTTTTCATTTTCATTTTTTGATATACAATTTTTCATTTTCCTGGCAGATCCATGTCTGCGCAGACTGGAGGTGGATGACATGGAGCTGAAAAGCAACTTTTAAATCACAGATCTCACATACTTCAAAGGCCAGTCCTGCAGGATGTGGCTGCTAACGGAACGGCGTTCCTGTGTGGAAAAAGTACAGGAACGCCATTCCCAGGTGTTCCTTCAGAATTTGAGCCCTGGGCCCTAACATGCCAAGACAGAACAAATATTCCCCAAATGACCCCTTTTTGGAAAGTAGACAGTCCAAGGTTTTTAGTAAAAGGCATGGTAAGCTTTTTGAAGTTGTAATTTTTTTCCACAATTCTTTGGAAAATGAAAAAATTATTATTATTATTATTATTTTTACACAAAAATGTCATATTAACAAGTTATTTCTCACACACAGCATAGGCATACTTGCAACTACACCCCAAAACATATTTTGCTACTCCTCCTGAGTATGGTGATACCACATATGTGACCAAAATATACAACAAATCATATACCACGCTGTGTTAGATAAAAAAGCAGCCAGCACAGCCAAAGACAATTAGCACAAGGAACAGAAGATAACACATGTGGCACTTAAATAAAATGTATGAAAAATTTGATATTGTTTAACCAAAATATACAAAAAGAAATTGTGGAAAATAATTATAAAGATAATATTATCTCACCATATCACAAATAACAAAAATAGAAGTCCACCACGTGAATATTGATAGGCATCAGTTAATGATGGATCAGCATTTCTGGAATATCTTCAGGGTAAACATAATTGAGGAAAATCAAAAGTTTAGGGGAAATCTTGTGAAGACACCACCATTGATTATGTGAAGGCTTACCAGAGGGGGTGGACTTAAAGAGGTATTCACCTCCTAAGTCAAACAGGCTTGTAGTGATAAACACTAGGTGCAGCAATCTGGATTTCACAACCACAGTGGAGATTGGTATACGGCAAAGGTCAGCAGCTTGTTTCAATAGACAGGCAGGTTGGTTCAGATGTAGAGAGGGGCAACCAGAGAAATTTCACATACCCACACAGTGGAACCAAGAAATTGAAACAAAATTCCACATAGTGTGATACCGTTTTATAAAAGGAATGTTTATTCAAACAAAAGTAAAATCAAACACTCACATTTTGCAAAGTATTCAAAGGCATGTAGTGGACATAAAAAGGCGCAGTAGTGATGCAGCGTTCAACCCGACATGTTTCGCCTACATAGACATCATCTGATATATGATATAACATTATCTATATAATTTTTTCCACAATTTTTTGTACATTGTTAATCAATATCTAATTTTTCATACATTTTATTTAACCACTTCCCGACCAGCGCACAACGATGTACGTCGACAGAATGGCACGGGCAGGCATATTGGCGTACATGTATGTCCAATCTTCAATGCCGCCCTGACAATTTTGAAAAAAAAACTAAATTTTTTTTTACTTTCTGCTATAAAACCTATCCAGAAAATTAAAAAAAAAATCAAATTTCTTTATCAATTTAGGCCAAAGTGTATTCTTCTACATATTTTTGGTAAAAAAAATCCCAATAAGCGTTTATTGATTGGTCTGAGGAAACTTTTTTTATTTTCTTTTATTGTTTTTACTGGTAATGGCTGCATTTAGCAATTTTTAGCGAGACTGCAACATTACAGCAGACAAATCTGACACTAAGTGATAGTTTTTGGGGACCAGTGACACCAAAACAGTGATTAGTGCTAAAAAAAAAAGCACTAACACTGTATAAAAGACACTGACAGTGAAGGGGTTAACACCAGGGGCAATCAAAGGGTTAAGTGTGTTCCCTTGGAGTGTTTCTAACTGTGTAGGGGATGGACTGACGGGAATAGCACAAAGTTCGATGTTCCTGATTAAAAGTTACAGAAGATCTCTGTATATTTCCCTGTCAGAACGAGAATCTGCCTTGTTTACATAGGCAGATCCTCGTTCTGCCTCTCTGTGGAGCGATCACAGTTGCTGGCCGCTAATTGGCTCCCCCTCCATGCAGCGGGTGCTCCCACAGTATCTATTGCACAAAATGACACTGGAGTCCTCTTCCACTCCTCCATGATGACATCACGGAGCTGGTGGATGTTAGAGACCTTGCTCTCCTCTAGTGATGGACGAACTTCCGACGGGACGTTTCGCGAACGCGAAACGCGAACGGACACAAACGTTCGCGAAAACGACCGTTCGCCGCGGGCTCCATTGACTTCAATGGGAGGCGAATTTCGCAAACCTTTAGGTCGAATTTGCGGCCACGGGGTAATTATTAGGGGGTAGCACGTAGTCCCACCACCTGGACAATAGCATAATACATGTATGAGGTGAATTTGGGATCGATAACTACAAGCATTTTTTTTTTATTTGGGAAATTGTTCTGACAATTCAGGACTATGGAGCTAATGAAGGCAATGGAGGAGAGGGAAGGTCAGGGACCAGGGTAGGCAAACAAGAGGGTGCAGGAGATACAGAGCACTGACAGCAGCACCGTAATACAGAGCACTGACATCAGCACCGTGACATACAGCGCTGACAGCAGCTCCGTGACATACAGCGCTGACAGCAGCTCCGTGACATACAGCGCTGACAGCAGCTCCGTGACATACAGCGCTGACAGCAGCTCCGTGACATACAGCGCTGACAGCAGCTCCGTGACATACAGCGCTGACAGCAGCACCGTGACATACAGCGCTGACAGCAGCTCCGTGACATACAGCGCTGACAGCAGCTCCGTGACATACAGCGCTGACAGCAGCTCCGTGACATACAGCACTGACAGCAGCTCCGTGACATACAGCGCTGACAGCAGCTCCGTGACATACAGCGCTGACAGCAGCACCGTGACATACAGCGCTGACAGCAGCTCCGTGACATACAGCGCTGACAGCAGCTCCGTGACATACAGCGCTGACAGCAGCTCCGTGACATACAGCACTGACAGCAGCTCCGTGACATACAGCGCTGACAGCAGCTCCGTGACATACAGCGCTGACAGCAGCACCGTGACATACAGCGCTGACAGCAGCTCCGTGACATACAGCGCTGACAGCAGCTCCGTGACATACAGCGCTGACAGCAGCTCCGTGACATACAGCGCTGACAGCAGCTCCGTGACATACAGCGCTGACAGCAGCTCCGTGACATACAGCGCTGACAGCAGCTCCGTGACATACAGCGCTGACAGCAGCTCCGTGACATACAGCGCTGACAGCAGCTCCGTGACATACAGCGCTGACAGCAGCACCGTAAGCAGCCCCAGGAGGAAGTCAGCACAGCACAGGGATGGTGTGATCCCCTCATAATAAGAACCCCCAGGAGGAAGTCAGCACAGCACAGGGATGGTGGGAGCCCCTCATAATAAGAACACCCAGGAGGAAGTCAGCACAGCACAGGGATGGTGGGAACCCCTCATAATAAGCAGCCCCAGTAGAAATATGACACCGCTCAACCTCTTCAAAGAGGAGGGTAGGGGCATATAGTACGGTGTGCTTTTTTGGGTCAGGGAAGTGAGCCAAATGAATTAAGAAGGTCTGTGTGCTTGATTCCAAAAATTGTTTATAGACATATACATGGTCTACTGATCACATGTGTTGAATTCCTCCGAGATCCATGCCTCATTCATTTTTAGAAATGTGAGGTAGTTAACACTGTCGTGAGCTAGGCGAGTACGCTTATCGGTCACAATCCCCCCTGCTGCGCTGAACGTCCTTTCGGACAGGACACTGGATGAGGGGCAAGCCAACAGTTCGATTGCAAATTGGGCAAGCTCTGGCCAGAGGTCAAGCCTGCCCACCCAGTAGTCTAGGGGTTCATCACTCCTCAGAGCGTCCACATCGGCCGTTAACCCAATGTAGTCGGACACCTGACGGTCTAGGCGTTCCCTGATGCTGGATCCGGATGACACCTGTCGATGGGTCGGCTGAAAGAATGACCTCATATCCGAAGTCACCAACACATCTTCAAACCGGCCTCTTCTTGCAGGCGCTGTTGGATTGGTACCCGCAAATCCTTCTCTGGGAGTGGGAATTGCTCCTCTGCCAGCGCACGCAAAAGCAGAATGCAGCATTTCTCGAAGCAAGGCCTGGAAGTGCTGCATTCTGACAGCCCTCTGCGACGGCGGTAACATTTCCGCCATTTTGTGTTTGTACCGGGGATCTAAGTACGTTGCCACCCAGTACTGGTCCTTGACCCTCATGCTTTTTATACGGGGGTCCCTATTAAAACACTGGAGCATGAAGGCCCCCATTTGCACTCAAGCGGAAGGTATGTGGTGGTGGTGGTGTTGTTGGTGGTAGTGTCTTTGGGGGTGCACATAGCAGAGAGTGAAGAAGAGGGTGCAGATCGAGAGGATGAGGAGGGTGCAGAAGAATAAGGCTGAGTGAGCCACTCAACCAAGTCTGGTGCGTCCTTTAAAGTAATTGAACGCACCTTCTGCAACTTCCCACTTTGGCTCAAGGCTGTTGCTCCTGCCCTACCCCTACCACCCCTGCGGAAGGGCCTGCCTCTTCCTCTGCCTGTCATTTTTTAAATCACCCTGTGACAAAACTCTTAGTCCCTATACCGCTGAAGGACTGCTGCAGTATAGGGCAGCGGTCAGCAGTAGTGCACGTCAACCCTATGTATTGTGGACCGATAGCGGTCCTTACAGAACAGCAGACTGTACTGCACTCAGGCCTATGTACCGTAGCACCCTATACCAAGTTACCAGTCCTTATAAAAACTTTTGTGGACCAAGCAGGTTGTGTGTTAGTGTTTAGCAGACTGTGCGTCAGTCCCTATACCGCTGAAGGACTGCTGCAGTATAGGGCAGCGGTCAGCAGTAGTGCACGGCAACCCTATGTATTGTGGACCGATAGCGGTCCTTACAGAACAGCAGACTGTAACGCACTCAGGCCTATGTACCGTAGCACCCTATACCAAGTTACCAGTCCTTATAAGAACTTTTGTGGACCAAGCAGGTTGTGTGTTAGTGATTAGCAGACTGTACGTCAGTCCCTATACCAATGAAGGACTGCTGCAGTATAGGGCAGCGGTCAGCAGTAGTGCACGGCAACCCTATGTATTGTGGACCGATAGCGGTCCTTACAGAACAGCAGACTGTACTGCACTCAGGCCTATGTACCGTAGCACCCTATACCAAGTTACCAGTCCTTATAAGAACTTTTGTGGACCAAGCAGGTTGTGTATTAGTGTTTAGCAGACTGTGCGTCAGTCCCTATACCGCTGAAGGACTGCTGCAGTATAGGGCAGCGGTCAGCAGTAGTGCACGGCAACCCTATGTATTGTGGACCGATAGCAGTCCTTACAGAACAGCAGACTGTACTGCACTCAGGCCTATGTACCGTAGCACCCTATACCAAGTTACCAGTCCTTATAAGAACTTTTGTGGACCAAGCAGGTTGTGTGTTAGTGTTTAGCAGACTGTGCGTCAGTCCCTATACCGCTGAAGGACTGCTGCAGTATAGGGCAGCGGTCAGCAGTAGTGCACGTCAACCCTATGTATTGTGGACCGATAGCGGTCCTTACAGAACAGCAGACTGTAACGCACTCAGGCCTATGTACCGTAGCACCCTATACCAAGTTACCAGTCCTTATAAGAACTTTTGTGGACCAAGCAGGTTGTGTATTAGTGTTTAGCAGACTGTGCGTCAGTCCCTATACCGCTGAAGGACTGCTGCAGTATAGGGCAGCGGTCAGCAGTAGTGCACGGCAACCCTATGTATTGTGGACCGATAGCGGTCCTTACAGAACAGCAGACTGTAACGCACTCAGGCCTATGTACCGTAGCACCCTATACCAAGTTACCAGTCCTTATAAGAACTTTTGTGGACCAAGCAGGTTGTGTGTTAGTGATTAGCAGACTGTACGTCAGTCCCTATACCAATGAAGGACTGCTGCAGTATAGGGCAGCGGTCAGCAGTAGTGCACGGCAACCCTATGTATTGTGGACCGATAGCGGTCCTTACAGAACAGCAGACTGTACTGCACTCAGGCCTATGTACCGTAGCACCCTATACCAAGTTACCAGTCCTTATAAGAACTTTTGTGGACCAAGCAGGTTGTGTATTAGTGTTTAGCAGACTGTGCGTCAGTCCCTATACCGCTGAAGGACTGCTGCAGTATAGGGCAGCGGTCAGCAGTAGTGCACGGCAACCCTATGTATTGTGGACCGATAGCAGTCCTTACAGAACAGCAGACTGTACTGCACTCAGGCCTATGTACCGTAGCACCCTATACCAAGTTACCAGTCCTTATAAGAACTTTTGTGGACCAAGCAGGTTGTGTGTTAGTGTTTAGCAGACTGTGCGTCAGTCCCTATACCGCTGAAGGACTGCTGCAGTATAGGGCAGCGGTCAGCAGTAGTGCACGTCAACCCTATGTATTGTGGACCGATAGCGGTCCTTACAGAACAGCAGACTGTAACGCACTCAGGCCTATGTACCGTAGCACCCTATACCAAGTTACCAGTCCTTATAAGAACTTTTGTGGACCAAGCAGGTTGTGTATTAGTGTTTAGCAGACTGTGCGTCAGTCCCTATACCGCTGAAGGACTGCTGCAGTATAGGGCAGCGGTCAGCAGTAGTGCACGGCAACCCTATGTATTGTGGACCGATAGCGGTCCTTACAGAACAGCAGACTGTAACGCACTCAGGCCTATGTACCGTAGCACCCTATACCAAGTTACCAGTCCTTATAAGAACTTTTGTGGACCAAGCAGGTTGTGTGTTAGTGATTAGCAGACTGTACGTCAGTCCCTATACCAATGAAGGACTGCTGCAGTATAGGGCAGCGGTCAGCAGTAGTGCACGGCAACCCTATGTATTGTGGACCGATAGCGGTCCTTACAGAACAGCAGACTGTACTGCACTCAGGCCTATGTACCGTAGCACCCTATACCAAGTTACCAGTCCTTATAAAAACTTTTGTGGACCAAGCAGGTTGTGTGTTAGTGTTTAGCAGACTGTGCGTCAGTCCCTATACCGCTGAAGGACTGCTGCAGTATAGGGCAGCGGTCAGCAGTAGTGCACGGCAACCCTATGTATTGTGGACCGATAGCGGTCCTTACAGAACAGCAGACTGTAACGCACTCAGGCCTATGTACCGTAGCACCCTATACCAAGTTACCAGTCCTTATAAGAACTTTTGTGGACCAAGCAGGTTGTGTGTTAGTGATTAGCAGACTGTACGTCAGTCCCTATACCAATGAAGGACTGCTGCAGTATAGGGCAGCGGTCAGCAGTAGTGCACGGCAACCCTATGTATTGTGGACCGATAGCGGTCCTTACAGAACAGCAGACTGTACTGCACTCAGGCCTATGTACCGTAGCACCCTATACCAAGTTACCAGTCCTTATAAGAACTTTTGTGGACCAAGCAGGTTGTGTATTAGTGTTTAGCAGACTGTGCGTCAGTCCCTATACCGCTGAAGGACTGCTGCAGTATAGGGCAGCGGTCAGCAGTAGTGCACGGCAACCCTATGTATTGTGGACCGATAGCAGTCCTTACAGAACAGCAGACTGTACTGCACTCAGGCCTATGTACCGTAGCACCCTATACCAAGTTACCAGTCCTTATAAGAACTTTTGTGGACCAAGCAGGTTGTGTGTTAGTGTTTAGCAGACTGTGCGTCAGTCCCTATACCGCTGAAGGACTGCTGCAGTATAGGGCAGCGGTCAGCAGTAGTGCACGTCAACCCTATGTATTGTGGACCGATAGCGGTCCTTACAGAACAGCAGACTGTAACGCACTCAGGCCTATGTACCGTAGCACCCTATACCAAGTTACCAGTCCTTATAAGAACTTTTGTGGACCAAGCAGGTTGTGTATTAGTGTTTAGCAGACTGTGCGTCAGTCCCTATACCGCTGAAGGACTGCTGCAGTATAGGGCAGCGGTCAGCAGTAGTGCACGGCAACCCTATGTATTGTGGACCGATAGCGGTCCTTACAGAACAGCAGACTGTAACGCACTCAGGCCTATGTACCGTAGCACCCTATACCAAGTTACCAGTCCTTATAAGAACTTTTGTGGACCAAGCAGGTTGTGTGTTAGTGATTAGCAGACTGTACGTCAGTCCCTATACCAATGAAGGACTGCTGCAGTATAGGGCAGCGGTCAGCAGTAGTGCACGGCAACCCTATGTATTGTGGACCGATAGCGGTCCTTACAGAACAGCAGACTGTACTGCACTCAGGCCTATGTACCGTAGCACCCTATACCAAGTTACCAGTCCTTATAAGAACTTTTGTGGACCAAGCAGGTTGTGTATTAGTGTTTAGCAGACTGTGCGTCAGTCCCTATACCGCTGAAGGACTGCTGCAGTATAGGGCAGCGGTCAGCAGTAGTGCACGGCAACCCTATGTATTGTGGACCGATAGCAGTCCTTACAGAACAGCAGACTGTACTGCACTCAGGCCTATGTACCGTAGCACCCTATACCAAGTTACCAGTCCTTATAAGAACTTTTGTGGACCAAGCAGGTTGTGTGTTAGTGTTTAGCAGACTGTGCGTCAGTCCCTATACCGCTGAAGGACTGCTGCAGTATAGGGCAGCGGTCAGCAGTAGTGCACGTCAACCCTATGTATTGTGGACCGATAGCGGTCCTTACAGAACAGCAGACTGTAACGCACTCAGGCCTATGTACCGTAGCACCCTATACCAAGTTACCAGTCCTTATAAGAACTTTTGTGGACCAAGCAGGTTGTGTATTAGTGTTTAGCAGACTGTGCGTCAGTCCCTATACCGCTGAAGGACTGCTGCAGTATAGGGCAGCGGTCAGCAGTAGTGCACGGCAACCCTATGTATTGTGGACCGATAGCGGTCCTTACAGAACAGCAGACTGTACCGCACCCAAGCCTATGTACCGTAGCACCCTAGACAGACCAAGTTACCAGTCCTGATAAAGAGCTTTGTGGAACAAGTGAGTTGTGAATGATTAGCAGACTGCAGCAGAAGGGCAGCAGTCAAGTATAATATTCTTTCTATATTTGGAAGAAAGAATATTATACGTGTACAAGCCTATTACCGTACCACTGATACCAGTCCTGAAAAGAACCTTTGTGGAACTAATAGTAACAGCAAGTCTTTAAAATTATCCTCACTGCCTGACACACTGCTTCCTGCCTGTCCCTATACAAATTGGCAAAAAAGAGTAGGCTGGAACGATTAGCTGGAACAGCTCTTTTGTGGACCTGATAGTAACAGCTAATGATGATGATGATGATGATGATGAAGAAAGACTAATCTGGCTGAGCTGTCCCTAAAATAGCAGCATACAGCGCTCTGTCCCTTTATCTAAACTGACAAAAGAAACTCAGGCTGCTGACCTAACACCTATACCAGTCCTGAAAAGAACTTTTGTGTACCAAATAGCTAGCGTTTTCTCTGTCCCTACTCCACACAGGATCCTTTCCCTACAGTGACAGAAGAAAGAATGTAAAATGGCCACCGGATCGGGTGTATTTATAGGTTAGGGGGAATGTCCAAGTGTCCATGAGCTGTCATGTCTCAATTGGTTGTCCTGTAACACATGATAAACGTGTCACGAAAGGTTAAAGTTCTTGTATACATTAAACACGTAAGTCCGCCGGGGCGAACGACGGAAAAAGGCGTTCGAACCCGCGGACGGCGAAAGTCGGAAATTCGCCGCGAAACGACCGCCGGGCGAAACGTTCGTCCATCACTACTCTCCTCCACCTTCCATTTGAGGATGCCCCACAGATGCTCAATAGAGTTTAGGTCTGGAGACATGCTTGCCCCATCCATCACCTTTACCCTAAGCTTATTTAGCAAGGCAATGGTCTTCTTGTATGTGTGTTTGGGGTCGTTATAATGTTGTAATACTGCCCTGCGGTCCAGTCTCTGAAGAAACGGGATCATGCTCTGCTTCTGTATGTCACAGTACATGTTGGCATTCATGGTTCCCTCAATTAACTGTAGCTCCCCAGTGCTGGCAGCATTCATGCTGCCCCAGACCCTGACACTCCCACCATCATGCTTGACTGTAGGCAAGACACACTTGTCTTTTTACTCCTCAACTGCTTGCTGCCCCACACGCTTGACACCATCTGAACCAAATACCTTTTTCTCGTTCACATCAGACCACAGGACATGGTTCCAGTTATCCATGTCCTTAGTCTGCTTGTCTTCAGCCATCTGTTTGCGGGCTTTCTTGTGCATTATCTTTCAAAGAGGTTTCCTTCTGGGACAGCAGCCATGCAGACCTTTGTTGCAGAGTGCAGTGTATGGTCTGAGCACTGACAGGCTGACCCCCCACCCCTTCAACCTCTGCAGCAATTCTGGTAGCACTCATGCTTCTATTTCCCAAAGACAACCTCTGGATATGAGGCTAAGAACATGCACTCAACTTGTTTGCTTGTCCATGGAGAGGCCTGTTCTGAGGGGAACCTGTCCTGTTAAACCGCTGTATGGTCTTGGCCACCATTCTGCAGCTCAGTTTCAGGGTTTTGTCAATCATCTTATAGCTTAGGCCATCTTTATGTAGAGCAACAATTCTTTTTTTCAGATCCTTAGAGAGTTCTTTGAGGTGCAATGAGGTGCAATGTTGAACTTCCAGTGACCAGTATGAGAGAGTGAGAGCGATAACATCAAATATAACACAACTGTTCCCCATTCACACCTGAGACCTTGTAACAATAACGAGTCACATGACACCAGGGAGGGAAAATGGCTAATTGGACCCAATTTGGACATTTTCACTTAGGGGGTGTACTCACTTTTGTTGCCAGTGGTTTAGACATTAATGGCTGGGTGTTGAGTTATTTTGAAGGGACAGAAAATTTACACTGTTATACAAGCTGTACACTCACTACTTCACATTGTAGCAAAGTGCAATTTCTTCGCAGTTGTCATGTGAAAAGATATAATAAAATATTTACAAAAATGTGAATGGTGTACTCACTTTTGTGAGATACTGCATTTAATCAATTACACTTGCACTTGTACATTTGTATTTATTCATTTTACACAGAAGCTGCTGAATTTTATCAGTTTCTCCTGCTGTGTAATCTATATCATAGCCTCACTGCCATTTTGACAGCTGATATACTGTACAGGGGGTCCCCTATTTACAAACATCCGATTTACAAAGGACTCCTACTTACAAACGCCATCCCAGATGACGACTCTGTGGTCGAAACGCGTTGGATGGACTCCTTTACAGACATCGCTTGCAACTTTTATTTATGTGCCGTTTTGACTTCTTCAAAATGTGAGTGTTTCTTTATGTGGATTATCGATTTAAAACGTGTTTTTTGACAATATTACGCTATATCAGATTCCTATTTTTATGGTTTTATATACAATACCGTGACCCTATCTCCTACTGGATAACAACGCATTATCGCTAAATTGACGCTGCGGTGTGAGCCGAATTTGCCGACTATCTGTACCTGTTGGGTTGATTTCCAGCCATAAGCCTACACGACTTGGGGGGCATATGCCTAGCTAAGTCCAAGTCCTCCGGTAAGCCTCCCCCAGTCTCACGGTGGTGGTGGTGTTATATGTATGAAGAATTCACCTTGAAAGTTTTCTTTGAAGCCTTACCTGATTTTCTTCTTCAATTTGACACTGGTTTTTGGACTTTGTGGGACTCATTTAATATTTGCACCTTCTATCAAAGAGGTTGCAAATGATTATATTGTAACAAATAGTTCCAACTCCCGTTGGTGCTGCCCAGTGCACTAGCTTCTGACTCACAGTTAGCGGATGTGCTTGAGGGGCGCAGAGATGAGTTTCCACCCCCACAGAGTTCCATGGTTCCATTCACCAGCTCCTCTTCTCCCCCACCTTTGATGGCCGCTAAGATGCTCTGTCCTCCTAACCATTTTCTGGCCTCAGTGTGCAGTGACAGGCAGCTCGGTAGGTTCGGCTTTCCTGAAAGGAAACATTGCTCTGTCCCATCCAAAATGCCTGAGCTTCACACATACACACATACATCCCTTCTCCCAACCTTCTCTCCCTGCTCATGTGCTAATGTATCTGTTAAGAGGATGTGGGGGAGGGAAGATTAAGTAGCTGACAGCCACATTGAAAAAAGCCGCTGACTGAGGGCCTCCAGGGACCTTCTAAGTAAGTGAGTACTGTGACCAGACCCTGTCATCTCTCTCTCCCTGACCCCCCTGCTTTCTCCCTGACCACCCTGTTCTCTTCCTTATACCTCCTCTCTCCCCTTGACCCTCCTGCTCTCTCCCTGACCCCTCTCCCTCCTCGATCCCCTCTCTCTCCCCCTGACCCCCTCTCTCTCCCCCTGACCCCCCTCTCTCTCTCTCCGTGACCCCCTCTCTCTCCCTGACCCTTCTCACTCCCTGACCCCCCTTTCTCCCTCCCTGACCCCTCTCCCTCCTTGATCCCCTCTCTCTCCCCCTGACCCCCCTCTCTCTCTCCCTGACCCCCTCTCTCTCTCTCTGACCCCTCTCTCTCTCTCTCCCTGACCCCCCCTCTCTCTCCCTGACCCCCCTCTCTCTCTCCCTGACTTCCCTGCTCTCTCCCTGACCCCCTCTTCCTCCCCGACCTCCCCCGCTCTCTCCTCCTGACCCCCTCTCTTTCTCCCTGACCTCCCTGCTCTCTCCCTGACCTCCCTGCTCTCTCCCTGACCCCCTCTCTCTCTCCCTGACCCCCTGCTCTCTCCCTCTGACCCCCTGCTCTCTCCCCCTGACCCCCCTGCTCTCTCCCCCTGACCCCTTTCTCTCTCCCTACCTCCCCCTCTATCTCTCCCTGCCCCTCCTTTCTCTCTCTGCCCTACCCTCTTACTCTCGCCATACCCCCTCTCTCTCTCCCTGCCCCCCTCTCTCTCCCTGCCAGCACTTTATTAACTTCACACTTAAAGCAGTACTAAACCCCAAAGCAAACATTTATTATATAACAGCTTACCAATTCTTAGATGTGATGGCCACATTCGTTTTCTTTTTAGGGGTTTACTTTTTTATTTTCACCTGGTGATCCTGCTAGCAAGTCTCTTGTTTTTTAAATGAACAAGCTGTCTTGGGGATAAAACATTTAACACTGGGAGAGGTGGTTACAATAATCAGTTTCCATGTATTCACCTTTATCCCAAAAGGAAACAAAAATGTTTGCTGTAACTGATTATAAAGTGTGAGTTGGAGTTTGGCTTTATTTGTTTAGTTTACCTAAATCTGCTAGACCATCTAACACTCCCCTCCCTCCTTCCCCTCAGACTGCTGTCCAAAGGTGTCTCTGTTGCTCCTTCATCCAGAGTGGGGGCACTCTAATGCAAGTGTGTTACTGACCAGATAAGGGGAAAATAAAAAAAAGCCTTAAAAAAATAAAATGAATGCAGCCACCACATCTAAGTATTGGTAAGCTGTAAATTCTATCCCTCTCAATTCACAGAGGATTCGGTGGGATGGCCAGTGAACAGAGACAGAAAGTGACTGAAAATCCAACATTTTAGAGTTGTAAATAAAGCAATAGGTGAGAGGTAGGTGTTTACAGTACAAGTCAGAAGAGCAGCCTGGGGTGACTATGCTGTTACTCCAGCCTTGGGTGACCATACTGCTCCTCTATAGATACAGTAAGTGTTGTCTGTCCAGGGTAGCCAGTATTTTATGGGTTGGATAACTAAAGGAAGATAAATAAAATAGTCTGGTTTGGGGGTTTAGATAGACCTTATCTGTCACTACAAATATACCAGCTCATCTTTTCCAAATGTAATAAGGAATTTCAGTATCCACTTATGTCTTGCAGAGTAATTATTGCATATCAACATTCATTAGCCTGAGTGTTGTGACTTAAATTTGCAATATTTTATTATTTCCCTTGAAAATCTTTTCCTGTGATGTGGGCATCTATAATATGGAATAAGGTATTCATGGACATCGTATTATCCTAGTACAGCTGTACTTCATAGAAGCAATGACTGAGGAGAGGTGTAAACAGCACCCAAAAATAAGATAATGTTCTGTGATCCTAGCAGAGGGGTTTTGCTTGGGGCACTAAACATTGCTGCCTAAAGTCAACAGTAGGGATGAGCCGAACACCCCCTGGTTCGGTTCGCACCAGAACTTTCGAACGGACCCCAAATTCGAATGAACGTTAGAACCCCATTGAAGTCTATGGGACTCGAACGTTCGAAATTAAAAGTGCTAATTTTAACGGCTAATATGCAAGATACTGTCCTAAAAAGGGTTTGGGGACCTGGCTCCTGCCCCAGGGGACATGGGTCAATGCCTAAAATGTTTTTAAAAATTGCCGTTTTGGTGGGAGCACTGATTTTAATGACGATTAAAGTGAAAAAAAAGAGTGAAATATTCCTTTAAATATGGTGCCTGGGGGGTGTCTGTAGTATGCCTGTGAAGTGCCACGTGTTTCCTGTGTTTAGAACAGTCCCTGCACAAAATGACATTAAACGGAAATAACACCATTTAAAACTGCTTGCGGTTTTAATGTTATATCTGGTTCCTGCAATATGGTTGAAAATCATTGAGAAAAATGGCATGGGTAGCCCTCCCTGCCCATTACCAGCCTATTTGGGTCTTGTACGCATATTAAGGGGAACCCTGTACCCATATTAAAAAAAAGGAAATGCGTGTGGCCCCCAGGCCCTATATACTCAGAACAGCAGTATACAGGCGGTGCAAACAAGACAGGGACTGTGTAGGTTTGTTGTGTTAAGTTGAATCTGTTTGTAATTTTCAACTGGTACATTTTTAAAGTGTAGCTCCAGTCAAAAAAACTATTTTTAAGCTTTTTGGAAAACATAGGGAAGGGTTATCACCCCTGTATAATTTGTTTTGTCGTCCATCTTTTTTCATCTCACTTGCTGTTGTCTCCTTCCGTTTGCAAGTAGGAGATGTTTGTAAGTTGGATGTTTGAAAGTAGGGGCCTGCCCTATATGCTCTGCAGAAATGGCGGAACAAGGTGTTGGTTTTGCCACAACATTGTAAGCCCTCAAAGTGACTCTTGGTGGGCGCTGGAGCGCCCTGCTGTGAACGATTATATCAAGAATTGTAATTACATGCCATTGTTGAACAGTGGTAGAAAAATTGACCTTTGGTGGTTGTGGTGCTGGTGCCACAACACTATAAGTCCTCACCGTTACTCTGGGTGGGCACAGGAAGGGGCCCTCCTGTGAAACATTATATCAAGAATTGTAATTACATGTCCCTGTTAAACAGGGGCAGAAAAATTTGGCCTTAGGCACTGCTGCTGGTGCCACCACACTGCAACCTCTCCCATATACTCTAGTTTTATTGCAGGAATTAGCCCTGCTGCAAAGCATTGCATCAAAAATTATACTCAAATGCCCCTGTTAAACAGGGGCAGAAAAATTGGGCCTTAGGCACTGGGGCTGGTACCACCACACTGCAACCTCTGCCATATACTCTAGTTTTATTGCAGGAATTAGCCCTGCTGCAAAGCATTGCATCAAAAATTGTAATTAAACACCCCTGTTAAACAGTGGCATAAAAATTGGGCCTTAGGCGCTGGTGCTGGTGCCACCACACTGCAACCTCTTCCATATACTCTAGTTTTATTGCAGGAATTAGCCCTGCTGCAAAGCATTGCATCAAAAATTGTAATTAAACGCCCCTGTTAAACAGGGGCAGAAAAATTGGGCCTTAGGCACTGGTGCTGGTGCCACCACACTGCAACCTCTCCCATATACTCTTGTTTGATTGCAGGAATTAGCCCTGCTGCAAAGCATTGCATCAAAAATTGTACTTAAACGCTCCTGTTAAACAGGGGCAGAAAAATTGGGCTGATGGCATCAACCAGAACCAG
This sequence comes from Lithobates pipiens, assembly GCF_037356315.1. Taxonomy (NCBI): domain Eukaryota; kingdom Metazoa; phylum Chordata; class Amphibia; order Anura; family Ranidae; genus Lithobates; species Lithobates pipiens. The sequence goes on from NW_027507790.1 coordinate 45,852,593, forward strand.
AAATGTTCTTCCAACATATCAGCGGAGGAGGAAGAGGATAGACAATCAACATAACAGGACAGTCACTCAGCATCAGCATAGGCAGTCTTGAAGGGATGTGATATTTTAAAAAAAAAATATTCTGTTACATCAGCTTCAGGTGCTTGGTAGCTGTGGGTGATCCAAGACTGATTCATCTTGATGAAGGTCAGTCGATCAACTGATTCGGTGGACAGGCGCACCCTGTGATCGGTAACAAAGCCACCAGCAGCACTGAAGGTGCGTTCCGAAAGAACGCTGGATGCAGGACAGGCCAGTAGCTCAATTGCATACTGTGCAAGCTCTGGCCAGTGATCCATCCTCAAGACCCAGTAAGCCAGAGGATTTTCGGTGGGAAAGGTGTCCAAGTCTGACCTTGCCCCTAGGTATTCCTGCACCATGTAAATCAGACGCTGGCGATGGGTGCTGGAACCGATCATACCTTGGGGCTGCGGACTAAAAAATTGTCTGAAAGCATCAGTCAGACGGCCACCTTCTCCACCGCTCCTTCTGACCGATGCCTCAGCAACACGTTGTCCAGGACCAGGAGTTTATAACCTCCCAGTCTCTGGGAACGCGTTGCACAGACCTTTCTGCAAGGCCTCCCGGAGATGTCTCATCCTCTGCTCCCTCTGCGATGGCAAGATAAGGTCGGCAACCTTACCCTTGTACCGTGGATCAAGGAGAGTGGCCAGCCAGTAATGGTCCCTCTCCTTGATCCGGAGAATACGAGGATCCTTCCGCAGGATCAGGGAGGCCATGCAGCATAGGTTAGCTGAGGCATTTGGTCCGGAGTCCTCTGGGTCACTAAGGACAACATTATCCGCAGCTACCTCCTCCCAGCCACGTACAAGTCCACGTGTTTCTTGGGACTGTAAATCATCCCTACAAGACTGCTGCTGCTGCTGCTGCTGATGCTGAGTGCCAGCCTCCACCTCCATGCTGACACAATCATCCTCCTCCTCCTCTTCCTCCTCCTCATCCTCTTCCTGTGTGATGGGTGGCACAGCAGGAACACTGTCTGGATAAAGGGAGCCTTGAGAGGCAAGGAAGTCCTCCTCTTCCTGCCTCTGTTCTGCCTCAAGTGCCCTGTCCATTATTCCACGCAGCGTATGCTCCAAGAGGTGGACAAGAGGTACAGTGTCACTGATGCATGCACTGTCACTGCTCACCATCCTTGTGGCCTCCTCAAACGGTGACAGGACAGTGCATGCATCCCTGATCATGCCCCACTGGCGTGCTGAGAAAAAAACCGAGCTCCCCTGACCCTGTCCTGGTGCCGTAGTCGCACAGGTACTCATTGATGGCCCTCTGCTGTGTGTGCAGCCGCTGCAGCATGGCCAACGTTGAGTTCCATCTGGTGGGCATGTCACATATAAGGCGTTTCTTGGGCAGGTTCAACTCCTTTTGGAGCTCAGCCAGCCGAGCACAGGCATTAAATGATCGGCGGAAATGCACACAGACTTTCCTGGCCTGCTTCAGGACATCCTGTAAGCCGGGGTACCTGCCCAAGAACCGCTGCACCACCAGGTTAAGGACGTGAGCTACACAGGGCACATGGGTCAGTTGTCCCTGTCGGAGGGCGGAGAGGAGGTTGGTGCCATTGTCACAAACCACCATTCCTGGCTTAAGCTGGCGTGGCATCAACCACCTCTCGGCCTGCCCCTGCAGAGCTGACAAAACATCCGCCCCAGTGTGGCTCCTGTCCCCCAAACAAACCAGCGCAAGCACGGCATGGCATCGTTTTGCCTGCGTACTTGCGTAGCCCCTGGAACGCCTACGAAGCACCGCTGGTTCTGAGGACAGAGCACTGGAAGAGGCCATGGAGGAAGAAGAAGAGGAGGTGGTGGAGGAGAGAGGTGTGTCACAACCAATAGTAGCATTTTGGAGGCGTGGTGGCGGAACAACCTCCAACACTACTGCACCTTGTCCTGCATCCTTCCCAGCTGCCAGAAGAGTGACCCATGGGCCGTGAAAGACAGGTAACGTCCCTGTCCATGCCTGCTGGACCATGAGTCAGCGGTAATATGCACCTTACCGCTGACCGCCCTGTCCAGCGAGGCAAGGACATTGCCTTCCACATGCCGGTAGAGAGCCGGAATCGCCTTCCGTGAGAAAAAGTGGCGTTTGGGGACCTGCCACTGAGGAACCGCACATTGTACAAACTCACGGAAGGGGGCCAAGTCTACCAACTGAAAAGGCAGCAGTTGAAGTGCTAGCAATTTAGCCAAGCTAGCATTCAACCGCTGGGCATGTGGATGGCTGGGAGTGAACTTCTTTCGCCGGTCCAGCAGCTGGGGCAGGGACATTTGCCTGCTATAATCGGACGTGGGTGTACCGCTAGCAGAGTTCCCGGAAGCACTTGGCTGTGACACACCTAATTCTACACCTTCATTCCTCTCAGAGCAGGTTTCAGAGAGGACTGAAGGTCTAGTGGGGTTGGAGATGCCAGCTGATGAGGAGCAAGGAGAGGTCCGCTTTGTTCTTTGGTGTGGGTCTTTGAGGTACGCTTGCCAACGAGCTGCATGGCAGGTCAACATATGTCTGGTCAAGCATGTGGTGCCCAAGCGGCTGATGTTTTGGCCACGCAAGATACGCTTGAGACATATGTTGCAAATAGCAGCGGTGCGATCTGATGCACTCGTCTCAAAAAAGGCCCACACCAAAGAACTTTTAGAATAACGCGCAGAGGCAGCACCCTGCACAGGCGGAGCTCTGCGGTGTGATTCAGTCGGTGTGCTGCCCCTAAGCTGGCCCCCGGAGGGCATCCTGCCTTGTTGGACATGTGCCTCCTCCTCCTCCTCCTCCTCTCTCCTTCCAGGCACCCACGTGGAGTCAGTGCCCTCATCATCCCCTCCCTCTTCATTGCTGTAGCAAACCTGGCAGTATCAGGGCTGGACTGGGACAAAAATTTGGCCCTGGACTTCATCCTGACTGGCCCACTTTAATTTTGCAAACACGCACAAAAACAAGTGAACAAGTGAAGTGGGAGGGCTAACATCATATAGGAATATTGCTACATCCTCATTGGCTGGAATTTTAGAAACCGGTTTTGCTGCACAACCATTGGCTGCCTTTCAGCAATGCAGCAGTGCTGAGGCTGAACCAGGTTGCGCACTATGAAGTGAGGCGATGGGCATTGCAGATGACGGGTCTCTCTCATGTCGGCCAGACATGGCCAACCCTGATAGCCACCCAAGCCTCCCCTCCCCCTTCACTGTCCATTAGCCGTTCTACTTTATTTCTATTATAGGCTGTACACAGTGGTGACTCTAGGAACAATATATATGGGCACATAAGATACCACAGTCAAAACTATGGGGGGGCGATGATAATTTTTCATGGTATAACTACTTGAAATCCAGTGACATACTGGAAAATGTAGTGTATATAGTGCAGGAATGTGGAAAAGAAAAAACTTGGATAAAAATGTGGCCATACACAAGGGCAAAATGGGGCTAAACGAACTATAGCAAGCCGTTCTAGATCTAAGCTAAATGAATAAGGCCTTCACCATTACAAATTGGCAGCATTGTCAAACTGCACTCCCTATAATGCGTGGACCTCATTGAGCTGCTATAAATCTCAATGCCTATACCTAAAATAATGATATATTAAATATCACGAATAGAAGTCTCCCTGAAAAGCTCCACAGAAATATCCTTCTGCATCCACAAAGAAAGAGTTTAGCAGCAATCCATCAATATAAAGTACATATCAGCCAACACTGGGCATATACAGAGGTGATCTCATGCAGTGTACATGGTCTGAGGAAAAGAAAATAAGTGCATCCTAATACTGCTCTTACTAGACCTGTCAGTAGAAAGCAGATACTTTATTCCTTATATCAATTTACTGCAACCCAACATGAGAGCATGGAGCAAAGGCCAGATCACACTGCTGCGATGTCAGAGATCGGATGTGATTCACACCGCACTGCAGTGAAAATCACATGCGATATCTGTGCGATGCGATTTCAGCCAAAAAGATTGTATGGCTGAATTTGCATCGAATTTGCACAGAACCATTTTTTGTCCGCAGCAGAATTGGATCGCATGGGTGTTCACACCCATGTGATCCGATTCCTGTCCGAGTTTGAGGATTGTACTGCGATTTGTGAACTGATTTGGGGGTGTCATTAACTATAATTGACACTCCCGGCAGTTGGCATAGGGCAGTGCGAACTGCTGCCTGGAAACATGCGATGCAGGAACCTGCAGTGGATTCGCGAGGTTCCCACATCACAGCAGTGTGAACTGAGCCCTAATAGATCATTGGAGAAATAAATGGTTTAAACGTATAGCACATCCATAGACCCAGCCAATGCTGCTTGTGACTTGACTAGAGTCCCATGTGTTTCTTATCAATGGCATAAGATACTGCAGCTCTACTATATGATAAAATAATGTTATCTCTCCACATTTCAAACACATCCTGATTACCCTCAGGTAATGATTCTGGACACTCAGATCAGCCACACCAGAGCCCCAAATTGAAGGGCAATACAGCAAAACTTGCAAACCAAGATAAGGGGAGAGAGAAGCTGCCAGACTAGAAACAAACCCCTTCAGTCACTATGGAGGGTGACTGCACTGTTACAAAGTTAACCCCTATGGCTTCCCAGCTTTCATTCAAAACTAGTTTTGTTTAATGTTACAGAGATTACCACTAAAACTGATCCTCACACATTTTTCTGATCCATTACCTTGTACATTGATCTGGTGTTGCTGATGTCCACTTAGGCTCACTTGTCATATTTCCTCCTGCTTTTTGCTTGTTTCCCCCATTGGTCAAAACTGTGCTGTAGTTCAGGAGCTAGGTATGACTGATGTCACCTGACATAGTGGCAGCTGCCTGCAGATCCCGAACAGCAACAGATAGCAGGGAAACGAGCAGTGGGGACACAGGCATAGGAAGGTCTGCTCTTCCTCTGGGGTCCCTCAGACAACACTCAGGCAGTGCAGAAAAGTCGGGCACGGGCAGCAGAAGAAGAGGATCACATACAGCACTTCCTCTCTAAGAGCATGTCCCCGGAGCAGAGGAGGAGGTGGGTGGAGCTAAGCACTCAGCGCGGAGGAGGAGAAACTTAAACCCTGCTCCGCTGTGAATGCTGGGCCGTCTCAGCCTCCTTCTGTGTCTGACGTCACTGGTTGCTACACGCTAGGCGGCAGGTGGCTAGCAACCAGTTTGGAAATCTCACTTGAGAGACAAAATTTGTGCCTGTGTCAGCTATGTGGCGGCCAGAGGAAGATGCGGGGCCGCAGGTACCCACTACAAAAAACAAGAAGAAGGCATTTCTGTCACTGAAACAGGCCCACTGAGCCATCGGCCCACCGGGAAACTCCCGGTAGTCCCGATGGCCAGTACATGCCTGGGCAGTATGCTGCAGCTTGTGGAACATGACTGCCAGATTGCTGTCCTTCTTGAGCATCCCCTCTCTCTGCGCTCACGCTACTGCCTTCCTCTAGCTGAGTGTCATCATCAGAGCCCACAAAACACTGGGCATCCTCCTGGAGCATGTACCCAACACTGTGCTCAAAGAGTTCAGGAGACTCCTCAGGAGGACGTGGTGGGTCTAGGGAAGGAGTCACTGATGATGCCATTGAGAGGAGGGAAGACGATGCGTTGGCAGCTGCTTTGCTAGTACCCTTAGACTGGGTGAGAGAGGATGAGGAGGATGAAGAGGGCTTGGTCATCCACTCTACCAAGTCGTTGGCATGTTGCGGCTCAACATGTCCAGCTGCCGAAAAGAAGGACCAGCGTGTCCCATGGCCACGTGCTGATGACAATGCACCGCGTCCACGACCAGCACTGTTGTCTCTAGACACAGAGCCTGCTTGCCCTCTTTAATCGGCTCAGGCCTGTCTGCCTCTCCTTGCTGGCCTTCCAGACATGGTAATGGCCTGAAGGGAGTTGGGTAAAAAAGCAGTTGGATAGTGTATATTGTGCTAGAGGCACACAACACCCACTAACTCCTACAGATGCCTTTATTTTAGAACACCAGAGATAAAGGGGTATATACAGATGTATACTGTGCTGTGCTGGAGGCACACACAACTTCCAATAACTCCTGCAGATGGCAAGTGGTCTCAAATAGAGAAGAGCTATGTAGGTGGATATAGCGGTATGTACTGGGTACAGAGCACGCAGACAGCACGCACTAGCTCCTAACACTACTGACTGCAAGCTCTATTATAAAAGATAGATCACTAGCTATATAGGTGAGGTGAATATAGCGGTGTATACTGCGGTCAGGGCCCGCAGACAACAACCACTACACAACAGCAAGATCGAAAATCGGCCGAAAACGATCGGTGTGTACTGTGTTGAAGGTACACAGAACACCCACTGCTTCAGATGCCAACACACTACACAAGGCCGCCGCGCTGGCGGCCTTATATAGTGTGGGGCGTGCACTACACAGCCTGAGCTATGATTGCTCTCCTCGCTGCTGGCGCTGCGATTGGCCAAGCATGCGGGGTCACAGTGCATGCTTGGCCAATCATGAGCCAGCAATGCACTACGCCATCGCAGTGCATTGTGGGCCGTGAGCGCCACACGAATTTGGCGCGAACAGACCAAAATGTTCGGACTTCGCCGAACGGACGAACAGCCGATGTTCGAGTCGAACGTATGTTCGACTCGAACACGAAGCTCATCCCTAGTCAACAGTAATAAAGCTAAATCCAACCATGGGTATAAATGACATGATAACTGTTTAGTTTGTAACTCAGTTATGCTAATAATACAGCAAGGTGTAGGGAGGAGCCTGCATTGTCCAATCAGATCTGATCACATTTACATTGATGTCTGCTCTCTGTATTTAATACACAGGGGAGATAGAATACAATCCAGAGATCTGTGGCTGAGTCACCTGCACCATGTCGTGGTCTGTCCTATTCATCACCTCTCTATTATTCTACACAAGTAAGAGGGGGATGGGGTTTAGTAATATATAAACTATATTATAAAATCTGATATTTTATACAAATGTTACATGATCTTCACTTTATTTATTTTTTCAGATTGTTCTGCTCAGTACTCTGTGACCCAGCCAGCTGCTCAATCCGTCTCTCCTGGAAACACGGTGACATTGTCTTGTACAGTTACTGGGTTCAGTGTAGGTGATCGCTGGGTGTCCTGGTTTCAGCAGAAAACAGGGGAAAAACCCCGATATCTGTTAGCATATAACAGTGACAGTGACAAACGCCAAGGAGCCGGGGTCCCTGATCGGTTCTCTGGCTCCAAAGACACCCCAAAGAACACAGGACATTTAACCATTAAGTCAGCGATGTTAGAAGATGAAGCAGATTATTATTGTGGTATGGGGCATGGTACTATTAGCGGTCTGTCCCACACTGATACACTGCTAGGAGGAACTAACACATATAATACTTTGCAATGCAAGAGAAAAACTGTTTGTGTCAGACAGTTATATGACTAGGAGCTTTTTTTTTTCTCAAAAGTATAGTTTTGCTCTGTTGTTTTCATTTTTAACAATTTACTAAAAGCATCTTATAAAAATGAGGAAAAAAACTCCAGTTATAGTCTGGTATTAGAATAACCTGTGATTTTGCCGTGGTGAAATGCAGGAGACAATATCTGGGCAGATATAAAATATGTAAGTAAATGCAGCCCTCTCTTCATTAATACACCACTTAAAGTGGTTCTAAAGTCAAAACATGTTTTACCTTAAGGCCGGGTTCACACCGCTGCGATGCGGGAACGCCGCGAATCCGCGGCGTTTTCCCGCATCGCACACCTTTCGCCGGCAGTTCACACTGCCCTATGCGGACGGCTGGGAGTGTCAATGATATGTTAATGACACCCCCAGATCCGTCCGCATATCGCAGTGCGATCTGCCGACTCGCACAGGAATCGGATCGCATGGTGTGAACCCCCATGCGATCCGATTCTGTTGCGGACCAAAAAAAGGGTCCCGTACGAGTTTTCTGCGGGACCGATGCGAATTCAGCCATACTATCTGTATGGCTGAACTCGCATCGCTACGGATCTCCCCCCGCAGCAGTGTGAACCCAGCCTAAAGCAGAACAACACCCAAAATGGGAAGGTCCGCTTTAAGTCCTCCTCCCTTGCCATGTTTGGCATGTCATTTTTTTTTGTGGCTGGGGGAGCGGGATCCCACTTACTCCTAGGCGATCCGAGCGGAAGTTCTCGTTTCCTCCTCCCCACAGTGAAGGACTAGCCCGGGTGAGGACAGCACTGGATCCCTGGACAGGTAAGTGTCCTTTTATTAAAAGTCAGCAGTTACAGAATTTGTAACTGCTGACTTAATTTTTTTTTTTTTTTACAGAGCGGACCCTCCATTAAGGTAAAATATCCCACTACCAGATTTTTTTTTTTTTTTATGCTTGCATAAAATGTACTTAGCCTGATTAAAAAATACGAATGCAGTTGCCCCATCTAAGGACTGGTATTACATTTTTATTCTTGGGTCTAAACATAACTTAAAATGGAAAGCCTGGCAAACAGCTAAATACAATAATGAATTATAAATAAGGGAGTTGTTTTACCTGCCAAAGGATTGATATCTACTGTACATCCTGTCCTGAGATTTACACGGCTTTGCCTCAAAGGAAAGCCTTGATCTATTAAAATTAGTGATGGACGAACTTCCGACGGGACGTTTCGCAAACGCGGACCGCGAACGAGGCCGACCGTTCGCGAAACCGAACGTTCGCGGCGGGCCCCATTGACTTCAATGGGAGGCGAACTTCGCAAACCTTTAGGTCAAATTTGCAGCCACAAGATAATTATTAGCTGGGCAAACATAGTCCCACCACATGGCCAATGACATAACACATGTATGAGGTGAATTTGGGATCGATAACTACAAGCATTCTTTTTTTATATGGGAAATTGTTCTGACAATTCAGGACTGTGGAGTGCATGAAGGCAATGGAGGAGACGGAAGGTCAGGGACCAGGGTAGGCAAAGAAGAGGGTGCAGGAGATGATCACCAGCAGCGTGACATACAGCAATGACACCTGCACCGTGATAGAGGCATCTGACAACAGCACCGTGATAGAGGGCACTGACATCAGCAGCGTGACATAAAGCACTGACATCAGCACCGTGATATACAGCACTGACAGCAGCACCGTGATAGAGAGTACTGACATCAGCAGCGTAACATACAGCACTGACATCAGCACCGTGATATACAGCACTGACAGCAGCACCGTGATAGAGAGCACTGACATCAGAAGCGTGACATACAGCACTGACATCAGCACCGTGATATACAGCACTGACAGCAGCACCGTGATAGAGAGCACTGACATCAGAAGCGTGACATACAGCACTGACATCAGCACAGTGATATACAGCACTGACAGCAGCACCGTGATAGAGAGTACTGACATCAGAAGCGTGACATTAAGCACTGACATCAGCACCGTGATATACAGCACTGACAGCAGCACCGTGACATTAAGCACTCACACCAGCACCGTGATATACAGCACTGACAGCAGCACCGTAAGCAGCCCCAGGAGGAAGTCAGCACAGCACAGGGATGGTGTGATCCCCTCATAATAAGAACCCCCAGGAGGAAGTCAGCACAGCACAGGGATGGTGTGATCCCCTCATAATAAGCAGGCCCAGGAGGAAGTCAGCACAGCACAGGGATGGTGTGATCCCCTCATAATAAGCAGGCCCAGGAGAAACTCAGCACAGCACAGGGATGGTGTGATCCCCTCATAATAAGAACCCCCAGGAGGAAGTCAGCACAGCACAGGGATGGTGTGATCCCCTCATAATAAGCAGGCCCAGGAGAAACTCAGCACAGCACAGGGATGGTGTGATCCCCTCATAATAAGAACCCCCAGGAGTAAGTCAGCACAGCACAGGGATGGTGTGATCCCCTCATAATAAGAACCCCCAGGAGGAAGTCAGCACAGCACAGGGATGGTGTGATCCCCTCATAATAAGCAGGCCCAGGAGAAACTCAGCACAGCACAGGGATGGTGTGATCCCCTCATAATAAGAACCCCCAGGAGGAAGTCAGCACAGCACAGGGATGGTGTGATCCCCTAATAATAAGAACCCCCAGGAGGAAGTCAGCACATCACAGGGATGGTGTGATCCCCTCATAATAAGCAGGCCCAAGAGAAACTCAGCATAGCACAGGGATGGTGTGATCCCCTCATAATAAGAACCCCCAGGAGGAAGTCAGCACAGCACAGGGATGGTGTGATCCCCTCATAATAAGAACCCCCAGGAGGAAGTCAGCACAGCACAGGGATATCATAAGCAGCCCCAGTAGAAATATGACACCGCTCAACCTCTTCAAAGAGGAGGGTAGGGGCATATAGTACGGTGTGCTTTTTTGGGACAAGGAAGTGAGCCAAATGAAGAAAGAAGGTAGTGCACCTCAACCCTATGTATTGTGGACCGATAACAGTCCTTATAGAATAGCAGACTGTACTTCACTCAACCCTATGTACTGTAGCACCCTAGACCAAGTTACCAGTCCTTATAAGAACTTTTGTGGACCAAGCAGGTTGTGTGTTAGTGATTATCAGACTGTACGTCAGTCCCTATACCAATGAAGGACTGCTGCAGTATAGGGCAGCGGTCAGCAGTGGTGCACCTCAACCCTATCTATTGTGGACCGATAACAGTCCTTATAGAATAGCAGACTGTACCTCACTCAACCCTATGTACTGTAGCACCCTAGACCAAGTTACCAGTCCTTATAAGAACTTTTGTGGACCAAGCAGGTTGTGTGTTAGTGATTAGCAGACTGTACGTCACTCCCTATACCAATGAAGGACTGCTGCAGTATAGGGCAGCGGTCAACAGTGGTGCACCTCAACCCTATCTATTGTGGACCGATAGCGGTCCTTACAGAACAGCAGACTGTACCGCACTCAACCTTATGTACTGTAGCACCCTAGACCAAGTTACCAGTCCTTATAAGAACTTTTGTGGACCAAGCAGGTTGTGTGTTAGTGATTAGCAGACTGTACTTCAGTCCCTATACCAATGAAGGACTGCTGCAGTATAGGGCAGCGGTCAGCAGTGGTGCACCTCAACCCTATCTATTGTGGACCGATAGCGGTCCTTATAGAACAGCAGACTGTACCTCACTCAACCCTATGTACTGTAGCACCCTACACAGACCAAGTTACCAGTCCTGATAAAGAGCTTTGTGGAACAAGTGAGTTGTGAATGATTAGCAGACTGCAGCAGAAGGGCAGCAGTCAAGTATAATATTCTTTCTATATTTGGAAGAAAGAATATTATACGTGTACAAGCCTATTACCATACCACTGATACCAGTCCTGAAAAGAACCTTTGTGGAACTAATAGTAACAGCAACTCTTTAAACTGACCCTCACTGCCTGACACACTGCTTCCTTCCTGTCCCTATACAAAGTGGCAAAAAAGAGGAGACTGGAACGATTAGTGGTTACTGGAATAGCTCTTTTGTGGACCTGATAGTAACAGCTAATGATGATGATGATGATGACTAAACTGACTCTCCCTGTAGCACACACCGTCCTGTCCCTTTCTCTAAACTGACAAAAGACACTCAGGCTGCTGCAACAATCAGTAGCACAGCAAACCTATATACACCTAACACCTATACCAGTCCTGAAAAGAACTTTTGTGTACCAAATAGCTAGCGATTTATCTCTCCCTACTCCACACAGCAACCTTTCCCTATAGTGACAGAAGAAAGAATGTAAAATGGCCACCGGATCGGGTGTATTTATAGGTTAGGGGGAATGTCCAAGTGTCCATGTGCTGTCATGTCTCAATTGGCTGTCCTGTACCCCATGATGGATGTGTCATCATAGGTCAAAGTTCTTTTACACATTAAACACGTAAGTCCGCCGGGGCGAATGACGCCAATAGTCGAGCGAACGAACGGACCGCGAACGGCCGAAATTCGCCGCGAAACGACCGCCGGGCGAACCGTTCGGCCATCACTAATTAAAATGTACTCCATATACAACAAAATAGCATCAGAATTGACTGTTAGTAGCAGTATTATGTAGAAATCTGTAGGCAGGTGCAATCTATATTCCCCGCTGCAGAAGGTGCTCAACCACAGTGGTAATGCAGATGTGGGAGGAAGTTGTAAGGAATTTGGTTCCACTATGATTTCCAGGGTCACAGCAATCTGATGCTGATGCCTCATATGACCTTGGCAGCCATCTTGGGTGAGGGCAGAACCTATTTGAGGCCCTAGATCCCAGGCTCGGCACACATTTTGGGGGGCTAACATAGGGAAAGGACCCTGTCTTTAAGGAACAGGGAAGGGTTTCAGATGGTATGTGCAAGGACTATGCCAACCTCTCCTAGGAAGTCTTCTCATTAGGTTCAGACACCGGCCAGCATGTATTCCGCTCCTTGTGGCAGAGGCTGTTGGAATCTCCAGGTCTTCAGACTACTGTTCCACTGCTGTTACAGTTGTAATTTGTAAGTGGCTCCAGACAGGTCCCCCCCATGCCTGTTGGTGTGTGCTTGCTGAACTTTTCTACAATATATTACTATTGCTGAACTTGGACTCTGTATGCTCTCTACCCACCACATCACATGTCACTTAGCCCACACACTAGCTTTCAGTGTGGATTGGAAAGGGGTAGCCCCTGTCACAATCATTGCCTGCTATATCCCATAACTGATATAAATGTACTCTTTCAAAGGCAGTATAAGTTCTACTCATTTAGTCTCCACTAACTTTATAGTACATAATACACATTATGCACACACAAAATTGAACCATTCAGTGCATTCAATAATTTAGTGCAAAATCTCATACAGTGAGTCTCTGCCAGGTCCCATAGAGTTAACAGGGACCATGTGTGTATATGCGCAAGATCCCATGTGCATGCGCAGTGTTTCAGGTCTATGGGACCTGGCAGAGATGCTTGGCATGTCTGCGCATGCATGGGGAATCTTGCACATGCACATACACATCACGGGTCTCTGCCAGGTCCAATAGAATGGCACAGACCTGTGGCATAGCTATGTATGCAGAGGATCCCTGCGCATGTGCAGAGTTCCACAGGGAATCCCATATCTCTGTCCATCTGGTCATGAGGTTTACACAGCTCTGCCTCACAACACAGCCCTGCCTGACAGGCTGGAAACCTGATTTTTCACTGCTGCAGTTCCATAACACTTACAAGTCTTGTCCAACATTCAGCATGTGACTGGATAGTAAAAGGAGAAGCAGCACACTGATGAGATCATCTCTCGCTGTCACTGTTCTCACGCCTCCTATCAGCATGCTCTTTGTACTGCAGCACAACTATTGGTTTCTTATGCTGCTTCTTTTCCCAGTCTGAGCTCTTCTGTACAGGGGATTGCAAGAGACTGAAGACCAAATTCAGGTACTTACAACTGTTTGCATTTCAAAAAAATAATCTAAAGAATAACTAAAGGCAAAAGATAGAGTGGAAAAGGATTAGAACACTTGTTAGCTTTTATTGCTGTCTGTCCTCCAACATAGGGATTAGGGATGAGCTCGGTGTTTGACTCAAACGCATGTTCAACTCGAACATCGGCCATTCGTGTGTTCGGCAAATTCAGAACTTTGTGGATCGTTCGCACCAAATTCATGTGGCACGAACAGCCCACAATGCACTATGCCATCGCAGTGCATTGCTAGCTCATGATTGGCCAAGCATGCACTGTGACCCCGCATGCTTGACCAATCACAGCGCCGGCAGCGAGGAGAGCCATAATTGGCCACAGGCAGGATGCCTGTGGCCAATTATAGCTCAGGAGGTTTAGTACACGCCCCACACTATATAAGGCTGCCAGTGTGGCGGCCTTGTGTAGTGTGTTCCAGCGTGCAGGGAAAGAGCTAGATAGGACAGTGTGTTCTTTTCTCAGGCATCTTAAAGTTAAAGTGGTGTTGTGTGGCTCCAGCACAGTATACACCTGTATCTACCCTTTATTGCTGTTTTTCTCTAATTAAGGCATCTGCAGGAGTTAGTGGGTGTTTTGTGCCTCCAGCACAGTATACACAGGTATCTACCCTTTATTGCTGGTGTTCTGTAATAAAGGCATCAGCAGGAGTTAGTGGGTGTTGTGTGCCTCCAGCACAATATACACCTGTATCTACCCTTTATTGCTGGTGTTCTCTAATACAGGCATCTGCAGGAGTTAGTGGGTGTTGTGTGCCTCCAGCACAGTATACACCTGAAGATACCCCTTATTGCTGGTGTTGTCTGTTGCATATCTTGCATATTAGCCTTTAAAATTATCACTTTTGATTTCGAACATTCGAGTCCCATAGACTTTAATCGTTTTCTAAAGTTTCTAAACTAGACTTTCTGGCAGACTAGGTCCGACAGGATCAGTCCATCGGATGATCCGATCTTGTGTGTGTGGGCTAGTCCGATTGTTTTTTGGCGAAAAAATCAGACGGACCTAGACATAGAACATGTTTCAAATCTATCCAACGGATTCAATTTCGACAGACTAAAAATCTGGAAAACCGTTCGTCTGTATGCTGGTCCGACGATGCAAGGACAGCTATTGGCTACTGGCTATTGAACTTCCTTGTTTAGTCCTGTTTACTTCATCACGTTCAAAATGAACAGACTTTCGAAAAGACTTAGTCCGTTCATGTGTGGCCAAGTCTGTTCATTCGGAAAGTCCATCAGACCTCCGCCGAAAGTCCATCGGGAAGACCGTCGGACCTAGTCCGTCGAAAAAGTCCGGTCGTGTGTACGCGGCATAAAAGAAAATCCAAAATTTTGGGTTGTCCCCAGAAAATTAATAGCAGGGAAATCTTCCAATGGGAACACTAGTTCTGGTGACCTGGGGGTCTCCAAGGAATTCCCTTAGTTTGCAGGGATTTTCTCTCCTGCTGTTTGGCTATGGGACAGGAAGTGAAGGGGAATCTCTGCAATGGGACACAGAAGACAAAAAAAATCTGACAGGTTATAACCTTTTATCTATCCAAAATAAAAATAAAAAGTTTTTCCTATACTTCTATTTCAAGGATAGATTATTAACACCCTTATCTTTGAAAAATAAGTAGACAGGGGAGGTTATTGGCACCATGGCTGGACACTCCTGGACATAGCCTGTGTGAACTTGTTCAGTTGCAGCTCCTGCAGTGTCCAAGCAGAACAGATTAGGCCAAACTTAAGCTTAATCAGATTTTCTGCTGATTTTTGTCTACAGATTTACCAAAACCATGTAGTACAAGGGCCTGTCTGATTGCATACAAATTGAAACTCCTAAGGGCTTCTTCACATGGACGTGTCCGTGTACGGAGCCTGCTCTGCTCAGCGGGGGATTGCTCCATCAATGTCAGGAACAGTGTTATTGCTTGGATCGCCTGCTGGTGTCACTGTTTCCTTCGCCATCAAAGGTTGCAGTTCTGGTGGTCACAAGCGGGTGTCTCCCAGCAAATGGACATTCTAGTGATCTAGCTGCACCTGATGTGGAATTGCTTGGAAGTATATAAGCCCGCCCTTCACTGAGGCTCATTGCTTCAGAATTCCTTCCTGCAAGCCTTGTCCCTGCCTGATCTGATCCGTTGCCAGAAACCTGTTCCTGATTTGCTTCCTGCCCTGTCCTGGACTCTGTTTCCTGTACCTGGTTCCTGACACTTGTCCCCTGATTCCTGCCTTGGCTCTCCTTGCTTCTGCTTCCTCCACCTGGCCTCCTGTTCCCCTTGTCTCTCATCCCTGCCTTGATATATATGTGCTCCCTTTCCATGTGTATATATAGGTAGTTAGGTTAGGGTTTTGGGGTTGCTGTGTATTATTTGCATTCTTGCTTGTTCATGGTTTGCTGTGTTTGGTTTGCACGTGTGTCTTTATCCTTAATAAATATATATGTTTTCCTTTATATATGTTTTCCTTTACCTTTTTGAGCCTGATTCCTTTAGTGCAGCCCACTGATCTGTTTACTCTGTGCTGGAAGCCTCTGTTAGGCATCCCTCCCATGACAATCAATCTCCGCTGGGCAGGAAGATGACAGGTCCGTCTCTGCACACTGTGCAGAGACGGACCTGTCAGAGTGCCGTCCTCCCCTATGGGGGACCGGATGACCGTAAGGACCGAAGGACCGTAAAGTCCGTGGTCACCCTATCCAATCCTCAGATGGATGGAAAAGTAGGTTTTTCCTCCGTCACACTTTTTTGGATCGGAACGAGTCGGATGTCAGCGGACATGTCACCGCTGACAACCGACGCTCCATAGAGGTCTATGGAGCGTCCGTTCAGGTCCGCCTAAAAAACTGACAGGCGGACCTGAACAGACAGTTCGTGTAATGCCATGTACACACGTATGGGACTATCCAGCGGACTTCGTCCACCGGACTTTCCGAACGAGCTACCTACCCACACGGTACTTTTGCGGTGGACTAAGTCCGCTGGACGATCCGCCGTACCACCAGACTATCCGCCGTACTTTTGAAATGAATGGACTCACACACACGTAGGAAAGTCTGTTCATTTTGAGCACGGCTCCAGGTAGCCGGGACCAGCGAAGGAATCGTTGCTGGCCCTGTCACCTGGTATGGAGTTAAAGGGGATTCCCCCAGGTCCATATCAGACCCTTATCCGAGCACGCTACCCGGCCACTCAGGAAAGTGGGTGGGGACGAGCGAGTGCCCCCCTCCTGAGCCGTACCAGGCTGCGTGCCCTCAACATGGGGGGTGCTTTGGGGAAGGGGGGGCCACGCGGGCCCCTACCCCAAAGCACCTTGTCCCCATGTTGATTCCGATAAGCCCCCCGCCCGCAGACCCCGACAACCAATGGCCAGGTTTCTCGGGGTCTGCGGGCAGGGTGCTTATCAGAATTTGTGAGCCCCCTTTAATAAGGGGCCCCCAGATACTGGCCCCCACCCTATGTGAATGAGTATGGGGTACAATGTACCCCTACCCATTCACCTGTGAAAAAAATGTAAAAAAAACACAACACACAAGGGTTAAAATAGTTTATTGCACAGCTCCGGGGGTCTTCCATCTTCGGGGATCTTCTCGCCGGACTCCTCCGCTATCTTCTGCTAGCTCTTTTACTAGCAGAGGAGCCGCCCTCTTCTTTGTCGCCGCCCTCTTCCTCCGACTTCGGGGGTCTTGTTCCCCTCTTCGGTAATTCTTGCCGGGCCACCGCGCCTTCTAGCTCTTTTACAAGCGGTGGCCCGGTCTTCTGCCGCCGCCGCCGCCTTCTGTTCTTTTCTCTTCTCTTCTTCTTTTCTTGAGCTGTTGCCTCGTTGCTGTCTCTGGTCACAATGACAGGCACGCGGCGTGCGGCAACTTATATAGGGACATCGCCGGATGAAGTCCCCGCCCATTATAATGTCACAGTCCCAGCATCCTGGGAGTTTGGGGTACATTTTAACCCTATACTCATTCACATAGGGTGGGGGGCCAGGATCCGGGGGCCCCCTTATTAAAGGGGGCTCACGGATTCCGATAAGCCCCCCGCCCGCAGACCCCAACAACCAACGGCCAGGGTTGTCAGGAAGAGGCCCTTGTCCTCATCAACATAGGGACAATGTGCTTTGGGGTGGGGGGCCGCGTGGCCCCCCCTTCCCCAAAGCACCCCCCCATGTTGAAGGCACGCGGCCTGGTACGGCTCAGGAGGGGGAGTGCTTGCTCGTCCTCACCCCCTTTCCTGACTGGCCGGGTAGCGTGCTCAGATAAGGGTCTGATATGGACCTAGGGGGGTACCCCCACGCCGTTTTTTCAGCGTAGGGATTCTCCTTTAACTCCATACCAGGTGACGGGCCAGCGATGCCTCATTCGCTGGTCCCGGCTACCTGGAGCCACGCTCAAAATGAGCGGACTTTTCTCCGGTGGGAAAAATCTGTTCATTTCAAAAGTACGGTGGACCGGACTAGCACACACACGAGGAGACCCCCATGCGCTTTTGAATTTCCCACTATTCTGAGAAGTTATTAAAGACGCTATTACTGTGATATGCATAATCTGTATTTTAATATAGGTGTTGTTTGTCTTTTGTACTCTTTATATGTTTATTAAACAGGATGATATTTTAAATAGTACCGGTATAGTCCAATTTTCAAAAAAATTCCTTTTTGGGGGGGGAGTTACCTTTAGGATCAGTACAAGCAGCTATTCTTGGTACCCTTACCCCAAAGGGACTTTTTCTTTTTTGCTCGATATAATGACTTGTGGATGATGGTACCGACTATAAATAATACTTATCAGAGGCGACACTCTTAATTCGTGAATAGCACACACACGGCCGTATTGTCCGCCAAAATGCGAGTCTGGCGAACAGATTGATGTGCAAAACTACTTTCTTCGTCCGCCGGACTTTGGGGTAAAAAAAGTCCGCCGGAGCCCACACACGGGTGGATTGTCCGGCGGACTTGAGTCTGCTGGACTTTTCTACTGGATTATTTGATCGTGTGTACGCAGCTTAAAAGAGGCCTAAGGTTTGACCTCATATTATATGGTTTTTGTAAATCTGAAGGAAAAAAATCAGCATAAAATCTGATAGCGTGTATGGGGCTTAAGTGTGCTGAAAAAAACATTGGAGGCTGTGTATATGTAATATGGTTTCATGAGGTACATTTTATATATGAGCATCTGGAATGTGTGTGTGTGTGTGTGTGTGTGTGTGTGTGTGTGTGTGTGTGTGTGTGTGTGTGTGTGTGTGTGTGTGTGTGTGTGTATATATATGCTCTAATTCTGTGATTTTACAAATGCATTGTTTTCCTTGTGTAGCGCCGGCTCCTGAAGAGCACACGCTATGTGTTTTTGAAATTTAAGCACTTAAGGACCAGGCCTCTTTTTTCAGATTTGGTGTTTACACGTTTAAAACAGTTTTTTTTCTAACACCCTAGAGAATAAAATGGCGGTCATTGAAATACTTTTTTTCACACCGTATTTGCGCAGCGGTCTTACAAGCGCACTTTTTTTGGAAAAAATTCACTTTTCGAATTCACTTTTTGAATAAAAAAATAAGACGACAGTAAAATTAGCCCAATTTTTTTTTATATTGTGAAAGATAATGGTACGCCGAGTAAATTGATACCCAACATGTAATGCTTCAAAATTGCGCCCGCTCGTGGAATGGCATCAAACTTTTAGCCTCAAAAATCTCCATAAGCGAGATTTAAAAATTTTTACAGGTTGCATTTTTTGCGTTACAGAGGAAGACTAGGGCTAGAATTATTGCTCTCGCTCTACCGATCGCGGCGATACCTCACATGTGTGGTTTGACCACCGTTTTCATATGCGGGCGCTACTCACGTATGCGCTCGCTTCTGTGCGCAAGCTCGTCGTGACGGGGTGTTTTTAAAAAACTTTTTTTTTCTTATTTATTTTAATTGATTTTATTTATTTTTACACTGTTTTAAAAAATTATTCTTATTACAAGGAATGTAAACATCCTTTGTAATAGAAAAAAGCATGACAAGTCCTCTTAAATATGAGATCTGGGGTCAAAAAGTCCTCAGATCTCATATTTGGACTAAAATGCAAAAAAAAAAATGACATTTAAAAAAAAATACCTTTTAAGAGGTATGGGCGGAAGTGACGTTTTGACGTTGCTTCCGCCCTCCTATGGTATAGAGACGAGTGGGAGCCATCTTAGCCTCACTCGTCTCCATACCCAGCTAGCAAAAGGACCCGATCGCCTCCGCCGCTACCGAAGGCTCCAGTAAGCGGCGGGAGGGGGGGTGGCACCTCTCCCGCCACCGATAGCGGTGATCTTGCGGCGAATCCGCCGTGGAGACCACCATTATCGTACAGACGACCGGCGCCTGAAGAGATGGATATCTCGGTTGTGGCAGCAGCTGCTGCTGTTACCGAGATATCCCTCTTCAAAAATAGGACGTGCATCATTGTGTGCTGGTCGTTAAGTGGTTAAAGTTACACCTAAACTGCAGTTTGGTTTGGGTATTATTATACCAAATTTTGACCTCAGCATCAGTCAGACTGGACTATAGGGCGTTCGGCCTGGCCATAGGGGGCGCTGTCTCCTCTGGTAGGCATGGAAACACAGTCTTGTTGGGTGCTTTAAGGTTACTTTCTCTCGAAACCAGCCCAGTGGGAGTGTCACTCTTGCTGTGTCTTCAGGGAGAGGGTACTTAAGATGCGGATGTCACGTGGTTCGTGGATCCGGTCCAAAAGTATGTTCTGACTCCATGGTCCTAGTCCTCCTGACCAGCCCCCAGAGGCCCTCATGGCCTGGGGTGCGGATCCATCCGTTTCGGAGTCTCAGGGCTGGCTAGTCCGAGGCACAGTAATTGGAAGGAGGGTTCCAAAGTGGTCCGGTGCCGTCTCAGTTTTGGAGAAACCCAACAACTGAAAACACAACTGAAGGGATATTTAGCTTAACCACTTTCATTCTTTAAGAAATTCAGTTTCCATTTGGTGTCTCTCTAAAATCCACTTCACGAATAGATATGCTCAAATTTTGCTTATCTAGTTTTGTTTCTCATGTTACTGTTATCTTCTTTAGTTGTTTTGTTTCTTGGAAAGCACATGATTTTTGAGAAATCACTGGTTTCACTTTTGTTGTAGGCTGTACTTGTATATGATTGGGTAATCTGTATGACACGTTCAAATGGAGGTACTTTCTGAAAGCCCCCTTTAAATATTCACACCAAAGAATAAATATTAGATTTGCTCAGAGAGACTTTGTTGTTTTGTGTCATTGTCTCAATGGGCTAATCTCACAGGCCTGTGGGGGATTGATCGTCACATCTTACCAGAGATAATTGAAGGGTTAATTGAAGGGTTAATGGCCTCTAGACAATCTATATTCCTTTCAGATGGCGCCTCGGTCTGGGGTCGATTATAATATATATCTATATGGTGAGTTGAATTGATATATGTATCTTCTCTCACCGTGACACATATTTAGAAATTGTTTCATTTAAAGGCACCTGTAATTTATGTAGAAGTTGTTTTCAGACCTCGATAATAAGTTTAACTGCTCTGAGAAGCAGTAAAAAAAAAAAAAAGGCTGTTCTGAGTTAAAAGTGAGAAAGCTCTGGGTTCTGAGAAGTCCATTTAATAAGACTGCTTTAAGAAGCAGCACTTGTTCTGGGTGAACAGGGCGAAAGCCCTGGGGGAGCTTTCCCGGACTCTGAGAAGTTTGTAGGAAAATGATTTATACAGTACTGTAATTATAAGAAAAAGTCTGATAAGGTGTGCCCGTGTCCTGTCAAATAACGGCCTCCATCGGATAGTGTCCGCTGTGTACTGCGCATGCGCAGTACACAGCAACACAGAATCCGAAAATTGCCGAGGATGAATGGCGCCTGCGCCGTGAGTCCAGGTTCTAGCCCCACTATCCAAGTGGACATAGAGTTGGAATAAAAAAGAGCCGAGCGCAGCAAAGCCGAGCCCGAAGCGTGGCGAGGGAAGCTCGCCCGCGAGGGGCCCTCTAAAATTCACAATCCTATATCCGCTTGGATGGTGGGGCTACCACCTCCACTCACGGCGCAGGCACCGTTCAGCTTCGGAGATTTTACGAAGCTTCGTCTGCTCCGTACTGCGCATGCGCAGTACGGAGCGGACACTGTTTCATGGCCGGACACTATAGGGCAGAACACCGGACAATAACCAATCTCTTTGCTTATCTTATCTATCACCCGTAGAAGTTTATAAGATAATTTGTTAACTGTCTGTGTGAAATTTGTCAGTGTTGTAAGGTAAGACGACGCCTTCCACTGCACTGTGTTATAATGGGACGCAAATAAAAGGTGACAGACGCGTCTTGCAGTGAACTCCCGACTCCTTTTTGTGATTGATGGAAGTTCCCTAATCGAAACGTAGAGCGATGCTACAGTATCCGGTGATGTATTTATGTTTACTCTTAATGATTTACATGTGAATACTTTGACTCTAATGTATGAGATAGTGAGCGTAATAGCAGTGTTAATAACACTCTCTTAAGGTAATGCATAAATATTATACTCTGAGGCTAACTTTTGATCAAAACATGCTATGTGAATAATTCTTTTTGCTACTGACATCTCCTGCACATGGGAAGTCAGGTGCAAAATTTGGATATTTGGCTTTTTGCCAACAGGGTTCAAGTGCTAATATCTCACTGACTGTAACAGATAGTGGGGAATTGTTTGCGGCATTGGTACTACAGCAATTGAAAGTACTGTTTGAACCTGTTAGCACTCTGCAAAAAAATTTAAATATAAATAAAAATTGTTTGGTTATAAAAATAAGAAAAATAATAACGCACAGAGCTTGCTTGTGATCAGGGGAACCTCTGGCCATAAGGAGTGCTTATTGGCATTTTGCCCCAAAAAAAAAGTAGAAGAAATAAAAGTCAGAATGTTTAGAAAGAAAAATAAGGATGAAAATAAACATGCTGTGGAGATCCCCGGCTGGACCAAGCCTCCTTATAGCATCCTAGTCAAAACATTGTCCACAATGGGTTTAACAGAGACATGAGATGGTGGATTTAAGGGATAAATCAACCTTCTCTATAACTGTACAATGCGTCCCGATTCCACCAACTTACATTCCACAACCAGATCAAGAGTTGCACGAAAGACTTCATTACATGAGGGCACACAGCAAATATCAGAGTGGGCTACAAGCACAATAACTGATTTCTGACAGCGAAGGGTGATGTAGGATATTTTGACATCCTTTAGCAAACACCAGTGCAGACACATTATCAAAATGATTTCTCAGGAAATCAAAGGGGAAACTTTTATAAAAAGAGAGGGAGGGGGCAAGGACAAAGAGGGGGTTACACACAGACACAACCAAGAGGATGGCTTACAGCCAATAGTTTAGGATTTCTTAAAGAAGGGGATCTTAAAGGCAAATTGTCTCGCCCTACATTAACATTAACCCAGTAGGAAGGCAAACGGTGACTATAGGTTTGTACAAGACCTAAGGGCCATCAATAGCCTAATGGTACCAATTGCCCCAAGAGTGCCTGATCTGTCATCAATACTGCCATACCACTGGATGCAGAGTATTTTATTGTAATTGATTTATTGAACGCATTTTTATTTCCATCCCTGTGGATGAGGAGACACAACCAATCTTTGCTTTCTAACTAACTAACATGGTGTAGAATGCTGCAGGGCTATATAGACTCCTCTGCAATCTATTCCATTGTCCTCCAAACTACTCTAGTTTGGATACCAGGACACTGTTCATCCCTGCTGCAGTATGTGGCTCCTCATCTGCAGTTCTACTCGGTGGCCGCCCTGGAGGATGGGAGGGATCTTTTGAAATGTCTTTTTGAAAGTGGTCACAAAATGTCAAAGAAATAATTGCAATGGTGTCAGGAAACGGTTGCATATCTTGGTTGTTTACTTTCAAAAGGAGAAAGGAAAGTCAATCACAAAAGAGCTATGGTTCTTGTGGGTCTGCCCCGCCCACTTACTAATAAAGACATGCTTACCTTTCTTGGTATGATTGGTTACTGCCACCAATGAATACCTGACTGTTCCTACTATGACAATCTCCTGAGACAAGCCACAGGTTCAGACATTCCAGACTGTATAAAATGGTCAGATGAAATGTACACTGCTTTTGTGTATTTGAAAAATGCCATGGTAATGGCTCCAGGGCTCGGCCTCCCTAACTATTGAAAAATGTTTCATTTGTTTGCAAGGGAAAATTGTAAGACTTTGTCAGGTGTCCTCGCTCAGGCGCATGGAGGCAAGTTGCACCCTATTGTGTTTTTTTTTTCTCAAAGATGGTTCCGGTGCAGGTTCAGGGCGTGCCTGTGTGTCTCAGAGCTCTCGCGTCCTGTGCAATGATGGTTGAGATGGCCACTTCTTTCACTCTGGGGCACGACACCACACTTCACACCACCCACAATGTATCAATCCATTTGAAAAATGTACATACACAGCACGTCTGCTCAAAGGTTGAGCGGCTATGAGGTGATCTTGCTGTCTAATCCAAAATTGCACATCAAATATGCTTCTCCCACTGCAGGACTAGCACCAATCTTAAATTCCCTTTAGGATTAAAATGAGAACAGGATGAGGTTGTGCCACAACATGATTGCATAAACCTTATTCACCAAGACACATCACCCAGGTCTGATTTATCTTTCACAACACTGCAGGACACACACAGGTCAACAAACAGAGATAGCCAGGGGAATGCTCTGGCTGATTTAGCTGCCAAACAAGTTGCTACTTCACAAAATGCACATATCCAAATGCCCATGCTAGCACCAGAATTGCCCTTTTTTGATCAGGTTCTTTTTCGGATTTGCAGGGATATGCCAGAAGAAGCTGATCTCAGAGATTGGGACAAAATAGGTGTGCAGAAAGATCCAAAGACTGGACTTCTCTGCAAAGAGGGGAAGCCATGTATACCAGTAGCTAGTGCATCACTTTTTATTTCCCAGTACCATGGAATAGGTCACAGAGGCTGGAAAGCCACTTGTGAACTATTGGAGAAAGATTTTTATTTTCCAGAACTTTCCTGGAGGTTTAAAGATTATGTATCAAGATGCATCACATGTATCAGGAACAATCCAAACAACCCACCCAAGGCCAAACATGAGCACCTGATATATCCAACAACTCATTTTACACATTTGCAGATTGACTTCACACACATGCCCAAACTAGGCAAAAGACAGGAATATCTTTTGGTAATTGTGAACATGTTCTCAAGATGATCTGAACTTTTTGTAACCACAAAAGATGCACAAACAGTAGTGAGGATCCTCATTCAGGAAATCATTCCTCGATGGGGATGCCCACTTCAAATAAACTGAGACGATGGACCTACATTTGTATCAAGGGTCTGCAGGACTTGGTAAAAACTCTCAAGATAGAATGGAAGTTTCACATTCCCTACCAAACTCAAAGCTCAGGGATAATAGAAAGAATGAACAGAACAATTAAAAGACAAAATAAAAAGGCCACAGGAGGAACCTTTGCTAACTGGAAGAAGGTCCTCCCAGCAGTCCTGACAGAAATAAGAATGACCCCTTCCAAGACAACAGGGTATTCACCTTTTGAAGTCCTGATGGATCAACCTTTCCCCACCCCATGGGCCAGAGCACCTTTAATGGTAGAAAAGGGAGATTTAGACTTAATACAGGAAGAATATGTAAGGAAATTGGTTGAAACATTGGATACAGTTGAGGGAAACGTTACTCGCACCTCTCGTTTTTCTTCACAGGAAGCTACTCACCCCTTCAAGGTGGGAGACACCGTGGTAGTCCAATAGCTGAACAGAAGTAAGAAGCAAGAGTATCCTTTTGGAGCTCCTACCACAGTGGTTGCAGTGACCAGAACAGCCATCCTAGTGTAAAATTGCCAGTCCTGGATCCATGCCAACAGAGTGAGAAAGGTTGCCCAAAGCCCCAAGAGCAGGAAGGAGATCTTGAATACAGGAGGTCCTCAAGCAGAAGCCCAAGCAGATGAAGGAGGAGTTCCTGGGAAAGCAGGTCCGGCCAGAGAAGATGACCTCGCTTATTTCACCACAGACTTCCGGCAAGGCATTTTGCCTCCTGATCCTGATCTATCTGACAGTGTTCCTACCCACCTGGATCATCACTAACTCTATCTACCACCCTGAAGATTTGGGTGCAATTAAAATTATCTGTGGGAACACACACACACGAACACACACACACACACACACGAACACACACACACACGAACACACACACACACGAACACACACACACGAACACACACACACACACACACACACACACACACACACACACGAACATTACAGTGACACAAGCTAGAATCAAGAGAGAGACTGGAGATAGTTTTACTGATAAGATGGTTTTGCTAAAATTTAAGTATGCTTATGCTAAAAAAAAACAGGGTATGAAGAACGTAGGATATGTAACAAATTACATCCTGGCATGGCCTGAATTCCCCTTTTGGCTGTACCTTTAAATATTTCCTCCTTTCTCAACGAGACTCCTCCTGTATTCCTAACATATCCACTCTGTACATAAACCACATTGTTACCTTTCCAATAGCAGGTAGAAGTCATTCCCCTGATTGGTGTTTTAATTTAGGGAATGAGACACAGACTAACTGTTAGAAAAGTTTTAAATGTTTATTGTGTGACTATTAGAAAAACAATAGTCCTGAGACTGATTTGTTAAAAAACTTACTTCTGAGCACATTATTGTATTAACTCATTGTATTGTTTTGTCCTAATTAACTCCATAGTAAGTAGGATGATTAGATTTAACTAAATATGATAGCCTAAGAATGTACAGGAAACATGGATAGCTAATAAAGGTACTAGTTCGTACCA
The DNA here is from genome assembly GCF_037356315.1 of Lithobates pipiens. NCBI lineage: Eukaryota > Metazoa > Chordata > Amphibia > Anura > Ranidae > Lithobates > Lithobates pipiens. The sequence goes on from NW_027507790.1 coordinate 45,878,831, forward strand.
TGACAACGTTATTTATGTTCCCTCAGCCAATAGAAGCATAGAGATGTTATTCTTGTGGGGTATGTGAGGGCGGAACACTTTCTTTTGTTGAGACTTTTTTCCTGCAGCTTGTCCTGTAAGCATGTCTCCCTGTTGTGGGCCACATCAGAAATAAATTGTTTGCTTCTCAAGAACACCCGGAGTTTTTACTGATCACAAGGGAAATTCCTAACACTAACCCCTCTTTCTGCAGCAGGTCAATATTTAACATCTCCATGTGGGAATCCAGAGTTTCTGCCCCTGCCTGCTCACTGTTTCAAGTATCTGACCCAGGGCTAAACCGTACTTTGCATAACTTTTCCTCTTTCCCTAAAAATGGAGGTGAAATATTGCACCAATTTATAATCGGGACACAGGACAAGTACACTCAGGAGACTCGCTAAGAGACCTTTTGCACTAGGACAAAGTATCTATGTATGTTGTGGGAAAGTGTGTTATCCCTGGGTGCCCCTTCATGTTAAGGGATGGTGTTACCTTGCATCCTTGGTACCTGTCATGGGAGTTTTAGGAGATGATAAAAGGGGACATCCCCTAGAGGCTATCTCCAGCAGGAAGCTAGGGACATTGCTAAAACATGGAGCCCATTTGCCAATGCAGAATTTGGACTTGGAGGTATATTTTCATGGTTAAAAGACATTGTCCTTGTTGCCATGATATTTATCCTTGCTCTGATTCTTTACTTCTGCTTTAAGTGTTGCACTTGCATAATTGCACGCCTTCAATCTCCTGATGATAAGGTTCTGTCCTACATGACATACATGAAGAGTCATCAGGCAATCAATACCACAATCCCAAAGAAGTATTAAAACACAACACAGAATGTAGTGATCATATTATATGATCTAAGAGGGGATTGAAGAGATATTTAGCTTAACCGCTTTCATTCTTTAAGAAATTCGGTTTCCATTTTGTGTCTCTCTAACATCCACTTCACGAATAGATATGCTCAAGTTTTGCTAATCTAGTTTCATTTCTCATGTTACTGTTATCTTCTTTAGTTGTATCGTTTCTTGGAAAGCACATGATTTTTGAGAAATCACTGGTTTCACTTTTGTTGTAGGCTGTACTTGTATATGAATGGATAATCTGTATGACACGTTCAAAGGGCGGTACTTTCTCAAAGCCCCCTTTAAATATTCACACCAAAGAATAAATATTAGATTTGCTCGGAGAGACTTTGTTGTTTTGTGTCATTGTCTCAATGGGCTAATCTCATAGGCCTGTGGGTAATTGATCATTACATCTTACCAGAGATAATTGAAGGGTTAACGACCTCTAGACAATCTACATTCCTTTCAGCAACCAAGGGAGGACTGTTCAGAAGAGGGCCACACACAAGGCAGGTTGTTCAGCAAGAGCCTGGAAGCTAAGCTGGAAAGGACACCAGGTGAATCCACACTCGTACGGTATCGCTGGACTGGCTGCAAGATACTGGTACCATATGAGAGTTCTCTAATTTCATCCTTCAGTTACAACCAAGTCTGTGAGAGAGGCTTTTCATTCTAAAGTTCTACAACCAAGTCTGTGGCAGAGACTTTGCTTTATCTGAATCACCTATCGGTTGCTAAATTCACAAAAAGGGGATTTATCCGATAGTTGTAATATCCAGTTGCGAATGGCTATTCTCTGGTTTGCATAGAGAGAGACATTCAAGTGTCAGCAGTTCCAAGAGTACCTGAGCTTCTCTACCTATACCCTCTATTCCCTAATGAGAGACTGTGTTTTGTTCAACGTTTTTGCAAATAAAAATCCCTAAAGTGCCTGCTTTAGGGAAAGACTGCACTTCAGTGACTCTGACCACTAAGTGGCATGAGTCGACACAAACATTACTGTTCTTACCTGTTTGAAAAAAAATAAAGTTTTAAAGTTTAGAAAAGAGGATACCATTGAGACTTTGATGAAATCCTGCTTTCTAACAAGTTTGTGTGCATTTTGTTGTTTGTGTGTTTTTTTCTTTCTTTTAGGATTCACCAAAGATCTTCTATCAAGACTGCCGGAGCAGGGGTGGTGGAGATAGATAGAAATTGGGTGGTGTGTGTATATTTTACTTATGTTAATGGTTTTATACATTGTGATATTTCAATATGTTTTTTTCCCTCCCTTCTCTTCCCCCATTCCTACCCTAAAGTTCAGGTACTCAAATTTTTCTAGGTTTAGGAATTGTTTTTAGCTAGATGATGGGGACAACGTCTAAATCACCAGGCGGAGTGTGTAGCGCCGGCTCCTGAAGAGCACGTGCGATGTGTTTTTGAAATTTAAAGTTACACCTAAACTGCAGTTTGGTTTGGGTATTATTATTCCAAATTTTGACCTCAGCATCAGTCTGACTGGACTATAAGGTGTTTGGCCTGGCCATAGGGGGCGCTGTCTCCTCTGGTAGGCATGGAAACACAGTCTAGTTGGGTGCTTTAAAGTTACTTTCTCTCTGAGCCAGCCCAGTGGGAGTGTCACTCTTGCTGTGTGTTCTGGGAGAGGGTACTTAAGATGCGGATGTCACGTGGTTCGTGGTTCCGGTCCAGAAGTATGTTCTGACTCCATGGTCCTAGTCCTCCTGACCAGCCCCCAGAGGCCCTCATGACCAGGGGTGCGGATCCATCCATTTCCGAGTCTCTGGGCTGGCTAGCCCGAGGCACAGTAACTGGAAAGAGGGTTCCAAGGTGGTCCGGTGCTGTCTCGGTTTTGGAGAGGCCCAGCAACTGAAAACGCAACCAGGGGAGGACTCTTCAGAAGAGGGCCACGCACAAGGCTGGCTGCTCCTCAAGAGCCTGGAAGCTAAGCTGGAAAGGACACCAGGTGAATCCACACTCGTACGGTATCGCCTGACTGGCTGCGAGATACTGGTACCATATGAGAGTTCTCTAATTTCATCCTTCAGTTACAACCAAGTTTATGAGAGAGGCTTTTCATTCTAAAGTTCTACAACCAAGTCCGTGGCAGAGACTAAGCTTTATCTGAATCACCTTTCAGTTGCTAAATTCACAAAAAGGGGATTTATCCAATAGTTGTAATATCCAGTTGCGAATGGCTATTCTCTGGATTGCATAGAGAGAGACATTCAAGTGTCAGCAGTTCCAAGAGTACCTGAGCTTCTCTACCTATACCCTCTATTCCCTAATGAGAGACTGTGTTTTGCTCAACATTTTTGCAAATAAAAATCCCTAAAGTGGATCAAGTGTTAGTCTCTGCAGTTCATTGGGCAATGGGGAAACCCCTAGACGCACACGAGGTCAAGAAGGTAATGATAAGCCCAAACATAATAAGCCGCTCCTTCAGGGGTGAGTGCTACACTTGTGATATACAGTTGTATACAACAGTTTAGGAACCCCTGACAATTTCCATGATTGTCATTTATAAATAGTTGGATGTTTGGATCAGCAATTTAATTTTGATCTATCAAATAACTAAAGAACACAGTAATGTTTCAGTAGTGAAATAAGGTTTATTGGATTGACAGAAAATGCGCAATATGCAGCAAAGCAAAATTAGACAAGTGCATAAATTTGGGCACCCTTGTCATTTTGTTGATTTTAATACCTGTAACTACTTAGCACTGATTAATTGGAACACACAATTGGTTTGTTGAGCTCATTAAGTCTCGAACTTCATAGACGGGTGCATCCAATCATGAGAAAAGGTATTTAAGGTGGCCAATTGCAAATTGTTGTTCTCTTTGACTCTCCTTTGAAGAGTGGCAACACAGGGGCCTCAAAACAACTCTCAAATGACCTGAAAACAAAGATTTGTCTACATTATGGTTTAGGGGAAGGCTTATATCGCAGAGATATAAGCTGTCAGTGTCCACTGTGAGGAACATAGTGAGGAAATGGAAGACCACAGGCACAGTTCTTGTTAAGGCCAGAAGTGGCAGACCACATAAAATATTGGAGAGGCAAAGGCGAAGGATGGTGAGAACAGTCAAAAACAGCCCACGGACCACCTCCAAAGACCTACAACATCAACTTGCTGCAAATGGTGTCACTGTGCATCCATCAAAAATTCAGCACACTTTACACAGGGAGAAGCTGTATGGGAGATTGATGCGAAAGAAGCCTTTTCTGCACACACGCCACAAACAGAGTCGCTTGAGGTATGCAAACGCACATTTGGACAAGCCAGCTTCATTTTGGAATAAGGTGGTGTGGACTGATGAAACAAAGATTGACTTATTTGGTCATAACAAGGGGCCTTATGCATGGTGGCACAGCAGAGAGAGAACAGAGCATTCCAAGAAAAACACTTGCTACCCACAGTAAAGTTTGGTGGAGGTTCCATCATGCTGTGGGGCTGTGTGGGCAGTGTTGGTACTGGGAATCTGGTTAAAGTTGAGGGTCGTGTGGATTACACTCAATATCAGCAGATTCTTGAGAATAATGTTGAGGAATCAGTCACAAAGTTGAAGGGGCTGGATATTTCAACAAGACAATAACCCAAAACACTGCTCAAAATCTACTCGGGCATTTATGCAGAGGAACAAGTACAATGTTCTGGAATGGCCATCCCAGTCCCCAGACCTGAATATCATTGAACATCTGTGGGGTGATTTGAGGATAGATTAATAAATACAAAACTGCATTAATTTGCGTTTTTAAGATGAAATACTGGTAAAAAGCATGTGGCACTGACCCCCGAAGGAGCTGCTGGTTTTGATTGGGCCTACACTGTACCTAAAAACCCCACTGACTTGACTCAATCCCCTTGGCACAGCTGTGGTGCAATGTAATACAGTACAATATACAACAATGCAAAGTACCTGTACTGTACCCTCAGGATCCACTGGCTCCACCTGGTGGGGAAAAACAATACGCCACACAACTGGATACTTATCCAGAAATACTGTTTACTGTATAAACAGTTACTGTCGGCCGCTGTCTCGCAGGGACACTCCTCCACAGATCCGCACAGGCAGGCAGCGTGGCTCCAAAAGAGCTAAAATGGCCACTGTTGTCCCTTATATCCCCTACCGAGCATGCACTGAGTAAAAGAGTGTTCATGGGTAGGTCACACACGGACTCCTGGGTAACAAGGTCAACCTCCAGAATCCAAAACAGTCACTTCCTGTACAAGTCTTTAGGCTGTTCCGAGGTAATGACAAACAGGTGCATTACCCATATTTGGCCACTAGATGGCTCCAGTACGAAACTACAGTAATGTCCATATACCTCACATTAACCACTTGACCACTGGGCACTTAAACACCCTTAATAACCAGACCAATTTTCAGCTTTCGGTGCTCTCGCATTTTGAATGACAATTACTCAGTCATGCAACACTGGACCTATATGAAATTTTTGTCCTTTTTTTCACACAAATAGAGCTTTCTTTTGGTGGTATTTAATCACCGCTGGGTTTTTTATTTTTTGTGCTATAAAAGAAAAAATACCAAAAATTCTGTAAAAAAATGAATTTTTCTTTGTTTCTGTTAGAAAATTTTGCAGATTAGTAATTTTTTCTTCATAAATTTTGGCCAAAATTTATACCACTACATATCTTTGGTAAAAATAAGTACAAATTGGTGGATATTATTTGGTCTTTGTGAAAGTTATAGAGTCCACAAGCTATGGTGCCAATATCTGAAAATTGATCACACCTGAAGTACTGACGGCCTATTTCAATTCTTGAGACCCTAACATGCCAGAAAAGTACAAATACCCCCCAAATGACCCCTTTTTGGAAAGAAGACATTCCAAGGTATTTAGTAAGAGGCATGATGAGTTTTTTGAAGTTGTCATTTTTTCCCACAATTCTTTGCAAAATCAAGATTCTTTTTACTTTTTTTTTTTTTCACAAAATTGTCATATTATCAGGTTATTTCTCACACACAGCATATGCATACCACAAATTACACCCCAAAACATATTCTGCTATTACTCCCGAGTATGGCGATACCACATGTGTGAGACTTTTACACAGTGTGGCCACATACAGAGGCCCAACATGCAGGGAGCGCCATCAGGTGTTCTGGAGCACCCAGGACAATTCTGACATTTCTCTCCTACATGTAAAAATCATCATTTATTTGCTAGAAAATTACACAGAACTCCAAAACATTATATATGTTTTTTTAGCAAACACCCTGGAGAATACAATGGTGGTCTTTGCAACTTTTTATCTCGCACGGTATTTGCGCAGTAATTTTTCGAATGCTTTTTTTTGGAAAAAAAACAGTTTTGTGCTTTAAAAAAAAAAAACACAGTAAAGTTAGCCCAATTTTTGCATAATGTGAAAGATGAAGTTACGCTGAGTAAATAGATACCTAATATGTCACTCTTCAAAATTGCACACGCTCGTGGAATGGCGCCAAACGTCGCTACTTAAAAATCCCCATAGGCGACGATTTAATTTTTTTTTTACTGGTTATATGTTTTGAGTTACAGAGGAGGTCTAGGGCTAGAATTATTGCTCTCGCTCTAACGTTCGCAGCGATACCTCACATGTGTGGTTTGAACACCGTTTTCATATGTGGGCGGGACTTACGTATGCGTTCGCTTCTGCATGCGAGCACATGGGGACAGGGGCGCTTTAAAAAAAAACATTTTTTTTATTGTTCATTTTACTTTATTTATTTTAGTTTGACATTTTTTTCCCCAAAAATAATTTTTTTGATCACTTTTATTCCTATTACAAGGAATGTAAACATCCCTTGTAATAGGAATATGGCATGACAGGTCCTCTTTACAGTGAGATGTGGGGTCAATAAGACCCCGCATCTCACCTCTAAGCTGGGAAGCCTGAAAAAAAAAAGATTCTGGCTTTGATCGTATTAGCGATTCGGTAGAAGCACCGGAGGGCGGAGGGCGGCGGGAGGGGGGGGATGTCTATGGCTGGGTATTGCAGGGTATCACCGACTATGGCTGGGTATCTCAGAGTATGGCTGGGTATCTCAGAGTATGGCGTTGCAGAGTACTGCGTTGCAGAGCATTGCAGGGTATTGGCGGGTGTTGCAGAGCATTGCAGAGTGTTGCAGGGTATTGACGGGTGTTGCAGAGCATTGCAGAGTGTTGCAGGGTATTGGCGGGGGGTTGCAGAGTGTTGCGGAGTGTTGCGGAGTGTTGCAGGGTGTTGCAGGGTGTTGCAGAGTATTGCAGAGTGTTGCAGGGTATTGCAGGGTATTGCGGAGTGTTGCAGAGTGTTGCAAGGTGTTGCAGAGTGTTGCAAGGTGTTGCAGAGTGTTGCAAGGTGTTGCAGAGTGTTGCAGGGTGTTGCAGGGCGTTGCGGAGTGTTGCAGGGCATTGCGGAGTGTTGCAGGGCATTGCGGAGTGTTGCAGGGCATTGCAGAGTGTTGCAGGGCATTGCAGAGTAATGGCAGGGTATTGCAGAGTAATGCAGAGTAATGGCAGGGTATTGCAGAGTAATGCAGGGGATCGAGGGGTTAATTTTCGGTGAGCAGCGATGTGGGCACTGCAGATGCAGCCCACATCGCTGCTGACACCGATCTCTTCCCCCTCCGCTGTACCGATCGGTACAGAGAGGGGGAGGGAGGAACCGGCGTCATAACATGACGCCGGCTTGTTTACAAGTGATCACTCCGTCATTTGACGGAGCGCTCACGTGGTAAACGGCCGCGATGAGCGGCCGTTTACCGTGATTCGTGATGCGCCGGGTCCACTGGACCCAGCGGTCACGGATGCTCTCGTGTGCGCGCCCCAGGGGGCGCGCAAGAGCAGAATTCTGGGAGGCCGTTAATTAACGGCCTCTCAGAGTTAAACAACCGCCCTGAAGCCGTTAATCGGCAATGGGCGGTTGTTAAGTGGTTAAAGCATGCATAATCACATCAATAAATAAGGATGTCAGCGCTACACATGGCATAGATATTTGCAAATTTTAAAAAAGGCTTTTTGTTGCCTAGTTTTTATATTTATTATGTGACACTGAAAAACAAATGAAAACAAAAAAAAAAACATTAATGGAAAAAAATATATAAATTAAAAATTACCAGCAGAAAAATAAAAGCTAGGTAGAGAAGGTACAGAGGGTGTTAAAGTGTTTGTTAACCTAAAAAAAAATGGATCTTGTTCCTTTAAAGCATGTTATACAGCACAGTGCTTGTGCTGTGTAATTTGGCCCCCTCTATCACCTGAAATACCTGTCTGATGCTGCTTGGCTATACCCTCCCCTGTAAACGGACCATGGTTTATCATGGCTGCTGAGCCCTGACATTGTGGTCAGATAACGTGTTTCCGTCATCCACAACCCTGCTCTCTGCTCTTCCCTGTGCTCCTGTGTCCTCCTCCTCCCTCCTCTCCCTGCCTACCAGGGCCCCCTCCCTGCTGGTATCATAAGATAGTGTTGTTTTTACAAACCCTCTGTTATTTTAAATGCTGTGCCCCACTGTATGTGTTTTCTAAACTAAAGCTGGTCATAGAGTAGAAAACCAAACATTTCTTTCAGTCAAAAAAGAAAATGGACCATACAATTGTGCCATAATTTGTTATCTGAAAGTGTTGCTTGCTGCATTTTGCCAGTCACTGCTGCTATGTAATCCATCGTAATTTCTTGCTGTCATGTTGAAAGTGGTAATTTCTAGTAAACACATCAGGAGATTTACAACAGAGTTAGAGTAGCATACTTCCTCAGTAAAGGTTTCCTTTAAAGTGATTCTAAAGTCTTGTTTTTAATTTAAAATAACAAACATGTCATACTTACCTGCTCTGTGCAGTGGTTTTGCACAGAGCAGCCCAGATTCTCCTCTTCTTGGGTCCCTCTTCTGTGTTCCTGGCCCTTCCTTCCTGTTGATTGCCCCCACAGCAAACAGCTTGCTATGGGGGCACCCAAGCAGAGCTGCGGCTCCATGTGTCCATTCAGACATGGAGCCACGGCCAGGCCCCTCTATCCCCTCATTGGCTCACTGACTTTGATTGACATCAATGTTAGCCAATGGTGCTCCGCTGCTGTCTCAGCCAATCAGGAGATTGGCTGAGACATCACTGATTAGAGATGGGCACATGTATTAGGGGGGCTGTTGCACACAGGAGGTTTTTTATATTAATGCAGAGAATGCATTAAGATAAAAAAAAAAACTTCTGCCTTTACAATGACTTTAATGTGTTTGTAAAAGCAAAACTTTTTTGCTGGACAAAGCATGAAAGGAGTAGGCCTTCTATCAAGTTTTTATTGCAGTTTGTGTCCTCAACAAGGAGATTCACCCACTTGATTTGTCTTTGTGACTATTGTTATCATGACAGAAAATTAGTGGGAATCCTAATTTTTGATTGGTAATGAAAGCAAGAGGTGATGGGGAGATGCTTGTAATAAAAATCACAGCCTAGATTGACAATGCTGCTACTCCAGCCTGGAGTAATAATGTTGCTCCTCCATAAGTACAGTACAGTGAATGTTGTCACACTAGGGCAGGCAGTATGTTATGGACAGGTTCACCAGGTGAAAATAAACAAAAAAGGCCTAGAAAAAAATGAATGCAGCCACCATATCTTAGGACCAGTAAATCTTCTGGTCTGGGATCATTGGTGTGTGCAACCTATTGCATTAGGATGTGCACCCCAAAGCACAAACACACATGCGTGTGTATGAGCAGAGCAGTGGACGGAGCAGAGCAGGGGGTGTACTCACTTTTGTTGCCAGCGGTTTACACATTAATGGCTGTGTGTTGAGTTATTTTGAGGGGACTGCAAATTTACACTGATATACAAGAAGCTGTACACTCACTGCTTTACGTTGTAGCAAAGTGTCATTTCTTCAGCGTTGTCACATGAAAAGATATAATAAAACATTTACAAAAATGTTAGGGGTGTACTCACTTTTGTGAGATACTGTATTTACTTAATTACACTTGCACTTGTACATTTGTATTTACTCATTTTACAGAGAAGCTGCTGAATTGTGACAGTTTCTTCTGCTGTGTAATCTATATCATATCCTCACTGCCATTTTGACAGCTGATATACTGTATTTGGCAATATCATCATAGTTGCCAACGGTCCCGAATTTCCTGGGACATTCCCAGGATTAGGACATTTGTCCCGAATTAATTTTGTCCCAGGAAATGTCCCGAGAAATTCGGTTTGTCCCGGGAAATTCAAATTTCCAGTTTTTCGCCGCCGCCCGCTAGAGGTCCGCGGTCGGTGGAGACAATGTCTCCGGCGGCCGCCATTTTTAAGAAGACCAGAAGCTGGTCTTCAATAGAGAACCTGTGGCACCACCCACCCCCGCTGCCAGTGTGTGTGTGTAAAGTGCAGTGGGCACAGTTCAAAGTCTCCGTGCGGCAACGTGAACGACGGGATGTCGAGGGCCAGTGGTATGTCGGGGGCCAGTCTGTGGATGGGATGTCAGAGGGGGCCAGTCTGTGGATGGGATGTCAGAGGGGGCCAGTCTGTGGATGTCAGAGGGGGCCAGTCTGTGGATGTCAGAGGGGGCCAGTTTCAATGTCAGAGGGGGTGCCAGTGAGTCTGGATGTCAGAGGGAGCGTCGGGGGCACCAGTGAGTCTGGATGTCAGGGGAGCGCCAGTGAGTCTGGATGTCAGAGGGGCGCAGTCAGAGTCTGGATGTCAGAGGGGCGCAGTCAGAGTCTGGATGTCAGAGGGGCACCAGATGTTAGGAGGGGCTCTGCTGATGGACACCAGATGTGAGGAAGGCTGCTCTGATGGACACCAGATGTGAGGAAGGCTGCTCTGATGGGGCACCCGATGGCATCTGGTGGCAGGCAACGTGGCTAGTGACACGCTCATGGCTCTCACTGATTCTGCATTATGGTGAGTTGAATGATTTAATTTCATATTACAATATAATAATAGAAATAATGCGCTTCAATCATCCTGACACCATAACAATCATGGCGCCGGGATGATTGACGCGCTAACACCAGGTATTTGGAGTATCTTTATCTGCTAATTGTCAAACTCTGGAAAACACATGGCTATTGTGGTGTAGGATCGGGGGGCTGCTGTCCCTCCATCCCTCCACCACCCCCCCCTTTCCCTTTCCGTCTCCATCCCGCATTCATCTCAGACACTAACCACACCCCTTTGAGCCACGCCCCATGTAAGCCACGCCCATTATTTTATGTGAACCATGCCCATATTTTGCCTGCGCGCGGCGCATTTTGTCCTTTACCTATGCCACAGCTATAACCACATACCCCGCCCCCTAATTATAACACAACTCCGCCTACTGCCAAAAAAGTGTCCCAAAATTTTTTTTTACAATGTTGGCAACTATGTATCATCAAGGGAATTGAGACAGGGTGAGAGGAACATTCAACAATGATAGTTTTGAATGTAAAGACAAAACAGTTTTTAGCTATAGATGATATGTGAAAGTGTTAGATTGTGACCTACCCAGCAGGGAGATTCACCCCCTTCTATTTGTATCTGTGACCATTGTCATCAAGACAGAAAGTGACTGAAAATCCAACATTTTAGAGTTGTAAATAAAGCAATAGGTGAGAGGTAGGTGTTTACAGTACAAGTCAGAAGAGCAGCCTGGGGTGACTATGCTGTTACTCCAGCCTTGGGTGACCATACTGCTCCTCTATAGATACAGTAAGTGTTGTCTGTCCAGGGTAGCCATTATTGTATGGGTGGGATAACCAAAGGAAGATAAAGAAAAAAGTCTGGAAAACAAACTAATGCAGCCACCACATCTGAGGACTGGTAAGATATAAAATATTACACTTTGGTTTGGGGGTTTAGATAGACCTTATCTGTCACTACAAATATACCAGCTCATCTTTTCCAAATGTAATAAGGAATTTCAATATCCAGTAATGTCTTGCAGAGTAATTACTAGACATGTGCAGAGTAAAATATTTTGTTTCGGAATTTCGTTTTCGTCTGAAAACTTAATTTATTTAGTTACTCCCGAAATTCGTTTTTATTTATTTCGTTTTTCGTTCAAAAATTGCATTCGTCCGAAAATCCACATGAATTACGGTCGAATCTGTCTTGGAAGGCTTATGGTGTCTGTCGAATGTATAAAGAAGATTCGACGGAGCTAACTATATAGCATACTTTAGAACCCTATTAAAGTCTATGGGACTCCAACGTTCAAAATCTAAAGTGCTAATTTTAAAGGCTAATTTGCAAGTTACTGTCCTAAAAAGTGTTTGGGGACCCGGGTCCTGCCCCAGGGGACATGTATCAATGCAAAAAAAAGTTTTAAAAACTGCCGTTTTTTCGGGAGCAGTGATTTTAATAATGATTAAAGTGAAACAATAAAAGTGTAATATTCCTTTAAATTTCGTAGGGGGGGGGGTTGTCTATAGTATGCCTGTGAAGGGGCGCATGTTTCCCGTGCTTAGAATTGTCCCTGCACAAAGTGTCATTTATGCAGGAAAAAAAGTCCTTTAAAATCACTCGCAGCTATAATGAATTGTCGGCTCCCGTAATACAGAGAACACTCATTGAAAGTCATTGATAAATAAATAAATAAATAAATAAATAAATAAAAAAGCGTGGGGTCCCCCAAATTCAATTACCAGGCCCTTCAGGTCTGGTATGGATATTAAGGAGAACCCTGCCTCAAATTTAAGAAAAAATTTGACGTGGGGTTCCCCCTAAATATCCATAACCAGACCCTTCAGGTCTGGTATGGATATTAAGGGGAACCCCCGCGTCAAATTAAAAAAAAAATTGACGTGGGGTTCCCCCTAAAAATCCATACCAGACCCTTTATCCGAGCACGCAACCTGGCAGGCCGCAGGAAAAGAGGGGGGGACGAGAGAGCGGCCCCCCCTCCCTCCTGAACCGTACCAGGCCACATGCCCTCAACATTGGGAGGATGCTTTGGGGGTCCGTGACCCCTCAAAGCACCTTGTCCCCATGTTGATGAGGACAAGGGCCTCATCCCCACAACCCTGGCCGGTGGTTGTGGAGGTCTGCAGGCGGGGGGCTTATCAGAATCTGGAAGCCCCCTTTAACAAGGGGACCCCCAGATCCCGGCCCCCCCCTGTTTGAAATGGTAAGGGGGTACAAAAGTACCCCTACCATTTCACAAAGAAAGTGTAAAAAATGTTTAAATAAAACAAACACACTTTTTAAAAATTCCTTTATTAAAAATAAAAAAAAGATTCCAGCGGCGGTAATCCACTCTTGCTATCCAGCGACGGACGGTCAGCTCTCCATCGATGTCTAATGTCATCCAGCGCAGCGCAGCATCCTTCTTCTGTCTCCTCCACGGAGACACTGGAGGCATTCCGGCGCTGACGTTTCTTATATACGGAGGGCGGGGCCACCCGTCACCTGACCCCGCCCCCCTCTGACGCAAGGGGAAACCCGGGGTTCCCCGTGACGTATGGGTGACCCCGCCCCCCTCTGATGTAACGGAAACCTGCCTGTGTTACATCAGAGGGGTGCGGGTCACCCCTACGTCACAGGGAACCCCGGGTTTCCCCTTGCGTCAGAGGGGGGCGGGGTCAGGTGACGGGTGGCCCCGCCCACCCTATATAAGAAACGTCAAGCCGCCGGAATGTCTGTAGTGTCTCCTCCACGGAGACAGAAGAAGGATGCTGCGCTGCGCTGGATGACATTAGACATCGATGGAGAGCTGACCATCCGTCGCTGGATAGCAAGAGTGGATTACCGCCGCTGGAATCTTTTTTTTATTTTTAATAAAGGAATTTTTCAAAAGTGTGTTTGTTTTATTTAACCATTTTTTACACTTTCTTTGTGAAATGGTAGGGGTACTTTTGTACCCCCTTACCATTTCAAACAGGGGGGGGGCCGGGATCTGGGGGTCCCCTTGTTAAAGGGGGCTTCCAGATTCTGATAAGCCCCCCGCCCGCAGACCTCCACAACCACCGGCCAGGGTTGTGGGGATGAGGCCCTTGTCCTCATCAACATGGGGACAAGGTGCTTTGAGGGGTCACGGACCCCCAAAGCATCCTCCCAATGTTGAGGGCATGTGGCCTGGTACGGTTCAGGAGGGAGGGGGGGCCGCTCTCTCGTCCCCCCCTCTTTTCCTGCGGCCTGCCAGGTTGCGTGCTCGGATAAAGGGTCTGGTATGGATTTTTAGGGGGAACCCCATGTCAAATTTTTTTTAAATTTGATGCGGGGTTCCCCTTAATATCCATACCAGACCTGAAGGGTCTGGTTATGGATATTTAGGGGGAACCCCACGTCAAATTTTTTCTTAAATTTGAGGCAGGGTTCCCCTTAATATCCATACCAGACCTGAAGGGCCTGGAAATTGAATTTGGGGGACCCCCACGCTTTTTTTTTAATTTATTTATTTATTTTTTTATCAATGACTTTCAATGAGTGTTCTCTGTATTACGGAGCCGACAATTCATAATAGCTGCGAGTGATTTTAAAGGACTTTTTTTCCTGCATAAATGACACTTTGTGCAGGGACAATTCTAAGCACGGGAAACATGCGCCCCTTCACAGGCATACTATAGACAACCCCCCCCCCTACGAAATTTAAAGGAATATTACACTTTTATTGTTTCACTTTAATCATTATTAAAATCACTGCTCCCGAAAAAACGGCCGTTTTTAAAACTTTTTTTTGCATTGATACATGTCCCCTGGGGCAGGACCCAGGTCCCCAAACACTTTTTAGGACAGTATCTTGCAGAATCTTTTCTCTCTGTCAAATCTTTTTTCTCTGTCGAATATTTTCTCTATATAAGCTTGGACTAATAGAGGTAAGGTTAAGCACATTCGACCACAGGTTCTATAGACAGATTGTTATCGTCAGAGTCATGTCGAATCTCCTATTCTATATCGAACTGTTGTAACAATGAAAACGAAAATAAAGCATTTATTTATGTCGGATCTTTCGTTTTTCGGATTTTGTGCTTTCGTTATCGTTTGTCAAAACGAAAACGAAAATAGCTGAAATTCGGACGAAAATGCATTCGGACGAAAACGAATGCACATGTCTAGTAATTACAACATTCATTAGCCTGAGTGTTGTGACTTAAATTTGCAATATTTTATTATTTCCCTTGAAAATCTTTTCCTGTGATGTGGGCATCTATAATATGGAATAAGGTATTCATGGACATCGTATTATCCTAGTACAGCTGTACTTCATAGAAGCAATGACTGAGGAGAGGTGTAAACAGCACCCAAAAATAAGATAATGTTCTGTGATCCTAGCAGAGGGGTTTTGCTTGGGGCACTAAACATTGCTGCCTAAAGTCAACAGTAAAAAGCTAAATCTAACCATGGGTATAAATGACATGATAACTGTTTAGTTTGTAACTCATTTATGCTCATAATACAGCTAGGTGTAGGGAGGAGCCTGCATTGTCCAATCAGATCTGATCACATTTACATTGATGTCTGCTCTCTGTATTTAATACACAGGGGAGATAGAATACAATCCAGAGATCTGTGGCTGAGTCACCTGCACCATGTCGTGGTCTGTCCTATTCATCACCTCTCTATTATTCTACACAAGTAAGAGGGGGATGGGGTTTAGTAATGTATAAACTATATTATAAAATCTGATATTTTATATAAATGTTACATGATCTTCACTGACGTCTATTATTTTTTCAGATTGTTCTGCTCAGTACTCTGTGACCCAGCCAGCCGCTCAATCCATCTCTCCTGGGAACACGGTGACATTGTCTTGTACAGTTACTGGGTTCAGTGTAGGTGATCGTAATGTGTACTGGTTTCAGCAGAAAACAGGGGACAGACCCCGATATCTGTTATGGTATTACAGTGACAGTAGCAAACACCAAGGAGCCGGGGTCCCTGATCGGTTCTCTGGATCCAAAGACACCCCAAAGAACACAGGACAATTAACCATTAAGTCAGCGATGTTAGAAGATGAAGCAGATTATTATTGTGGTATGTGGCATCCTACTATTAGCAATCTGTTCCACACTGATACACTGCTAGGAGGAACTAACACATAATACTTTGTAATGCAGAAGAGGTTGATTTTCCAGAAGATAGTTTGTGTTATGAGTAGATGTTTTTTTCTCTGAAAAGAGTATTTATCTGTTATTTTTATTTTTGAGGATGGGATTTAGTAATGTATAAACTATATTATAAAATTTGATATTTTATACAAATGTTACATGATCTTCACTGACATTTATTTCTATATTTCAGATTGTTCTGCTCAGGTGAGTGTGACCCAGCCAGCCGCTCAATCCATGTCTCCTGGGAATACGGTGACATTGTCTTGTAAACTTAGGGGGCCATTTACTATAGCGCTGCAGCGCTAATTAGCGCTAATTACCGGTATTCAGTATAGCGCTAGTGAGTAAATATTCCCCAAATCAAATTTACTATAGTTCCCTGAAACCAAATAGCGCCCAAGCCCTTATTCTGCTAAAACCTGGAGAATTGCACATGGAAATATTGTTTAGAGCTGGGTATAATTGCCTAAATAGTACTGAAATATGCAGTATATAATTTAACCACTTCAGCCCCGGACCAATTAACAGCCTAAGGACCAGAGGTCTTTTTACAATTTCGCACTGCACTGCTTTAGCTGGTAATTGCGCGGTCATGCAATGTTGTACCCAAACGAAATTTGCGTCCTTTTCTTCCCACAAATAGAGCTTTCTTTTGGTGGTATTTGATTGCCTCTGCGATTTTTATTTTTTGCGATATAAATGGAAAAAGACAGAAAATTTTGAGAAAAAAAGATATTTTCTACTTTTTGTTATGGGAAAAATCGAATAAACTCAATTTTAGTCATACATTTAGGGCAAAATGTATTCAGCCACATGTCTTTAGTAAAAAAAATTTCAATAAGCGTATATTTTTTGGTTTGCGAAAAGTTATAGCGTCTACAAACTAGAGTACATTTTCTGGAATTTACACAGCTTTTAATTTATGACTGCCTATCTCATTTCTTGAGGTGCTAAAATGGCAGGGCAATACAAACCCCCCCCCCCCCCAAATGACCCCATTTTGGAAAGTAGACACCCCAAGGAAATTTCTGAGAGGCATGTTGAGCCCATTGAATATATATATATATATTTTTTTTTTTTTGTCCCAAGTGATTGAATAATGACACAAAAAAAAAAAAAGTTTGCAAAAAGTTGTCACTAAATGATATATTGCTCACACATGCCATAGTTATAGGTGGAATTGCACCCCAAAATATATTCTGCTGCTTCTCCTGAGTACGGGGATACCACATATGTGGGACTTTTTGGGAGTCTAGCCGCATACGGCACCCCGAAAACCAATCACTGCCTTCAGGATTTCTAAGGGTACAAATTTTTGATTTCACTCCTCACTACCTATCACAGTTTCGAAGGCCATAAAATGCCAAAATAACACAAAACCCCCCAAATGACCCCATTTTGGAAAGTAGACACCCCAAGGAAATTGCTGAGGGGCATGTTGAGCCCATTGAATATTTTTTTTTGTCCCAAGTGATTGAATAATGACACAAAAAAAAAAAAGTTTACAAAAGGTTGTCACTAAATGATATATTGCTCACACATGCCATAGTTATATGTGGAATTGCACCCCAAAATATATTCTGCTGCTTCTCCTGAGTACGGGGATACCACATATGTGGGACTTTTTGGGAGTCTAGCCGCGTACGGCACCCCGAAAACCAATCACTGCCTTCAGGGTTTCTAAGGGTGCAAATTTTTGATTTCACTCCTCACTACCTAACACAGTTTCAAAGGCCATGAAATGCCAAAATAACACAAAAACCCCCCAAATGACCCCATTTTGGAAAGTAGACACCCCAAGCTATTTACTGAGAGGCATGTTGAGTCCATGAAATATTTTATATTTTGCCACAAGTTGCAGGAATATTACAATTTTTTTTTTTTGCACAAAGTTGTCACTAAATGATATATTGCTCACACATGCTATGGGCATAAGTCAAATTACACCCCAAAATAAATTCTGCTGCTTCTCCCGAGTACGGGGATATCACATGTGGGGGACTTTTTGGGAGCCTAGCCACGTACTGGACCCCGAAAACCAAGCACTGCCTTCCGGATTTAAATATAAAACGCTACCAAAAAAAACTGTTAGCGATCGCAGGGATCAGGCCTGACTCTGCAATCGCTGTAGTTATGTGTTTAGTGTTTTGTAAGTGACAGTGATCGATTGATACTGCACTTGGGTGGGCTGGGCGGAGGGGCAAAACGCAGGTGCTAGCAGGTATCTGGGCTGATCCCGCTAACAATGTGTTTTTTTGGAACCCTAAACTGCTGGGGACGCTAGTATAGATCTGATCAGATCAGATATTGATCTGTTCAGATTCTATACCACTACGGGAGGTGTATGCTTTGCGCGTGGGTGTTAGCAGTACTGGCACTAACCTAGCGCTGCCTGGGGCGACGCAGACCCTGACCCTAAAACCTAACTGATATCACCCGCCGGGTGATCAGGGGGTTAAACCTTTATTGGGTAATAAATGGTGGGTGCCCTGATGCTATAAAAAGCAAACTAACTAACCAGAGTCACCCGTAACACTTATACGGTGATCACTGGTGAAAGGGTTAACTAGGGGCAATCAGGGGGTTCAAATTTTTATTAGATAGTATATGGTGGTCCCTGGCGCTATATAAAAACCTGACGGGGAACCTAAATAATTAACTGGCTAACCAGCGTCACCAGTGACACTTATACGGTGATCGCTAGTGAAAGGGTTAACTAGGGGCAATCAGGGAGTTAAAACCATTATTGGGTAGTATATGGGGGTACCTAGCGCTATAAAAACCTGGCGGTGAACCTAAAAAAATAACTAGCTACCTAGCGACACCAGTGACACTAATGCAGGGATCAGAAAAATGATCGCTTAGTGACACTGACAAAAGGGGGTGAAAGGGTTAACTTGGGGCAATCAGGGGGTTAAAACCATTATTGGGTAGTATATCGGGGTACCTAGTGCTATAAAAACCTGGCGGTGAACCTAAAAAAATAACTAGCTAACTAGCGACACTAATGCAGCGATCAGAAAAATGATCGCTTAGTGACACTGGCAAAAGGGGGTGAAAGGGTTAATTAGGGGCAATTAGGGGGTTAAAACCATTATTGGGTAGTATATCGGGGTACCTAGCGCTATAAAAACCTGGCGGTGAACCTAAAAAAATAACTAGCTACCTAGCGACACTAGCGACACTAATGCAGCAATCAGAAAAATGATCGCTTAGTGACACTGGCAAAAGGGGGTGAAAGGGTTAACTCTAAGGGCAATCAGGGGGTTAAATCTTTATTGGGGGGTGGTAGGGGGCTACCCTGGACCTAACACTAACTGCCCTGACAGTTTTTACTTTTACAACTGACACTGAATGCAGTGATCAGTAAATAAATGTTCACTGCAATCAGTGACACTGTGACTGGGGGGGGAAGGGGGGGCGGGGGGACATCGGGGGGCGATCGGGGGGGTGATCGGGGGGGGTTTGTGTGCCTGTGTGTTAGTTAGTGTCAGTGTAGTGTTTGGTGCAGACTTACTGTGTCCTCTCCTCGTAGTCCGGTCAATAAGACCGCCCCGAGGAGAATGACATCACTTCCTCCCTGCCTGTGTATACAATACACAGTGGGAGGAAGCTTCTCATTCGCCAGGAGCGATCGAGAGGGGATGGCCAGAAACCAACGGCCATCCCCTCATCCCGGATCGCTCCTGAAGCGAACCGGACCACCGCATCCAGCGGGAGGGGGTCCGATCGGACCCCCCACCCACTGGAAGGCAAGCATGTACATGTACGTGCTTGTGCCTGTACATGCCATTGTGATGACGTACAATGGCATGCGGCGGTCGTTAAGTGGTTAAAGATAATCTGCTTTTAAACTGTGTGAAATAGTTATTTCTACACTGCAATATCTTTAAAAGTGTAGCACTCACCCCAGAAGGAGCTGCTGGTTTTGTTGGGCTTAAGCCCCATACACACTATCAGTTTTTCTGCTGAGTTTTCCCTTCAGGTTTACCAAAACCATATAGTACAAGGGCCTGCCTGATTGCATACACATTGAACCTCCTAAGGTTTGACCTCATATTATATGGTTTTGGTAAATCTGAAGGAAAAACTCAGCAGAAAAACTGATGGTGTGTATGGGGCTTTACCGTTACCTTCTTGGCCTCGCCTCCGTCTAGGGGTTCCCGTGGTAGATGGCCCAAAGAAATGCAGAAACTGACACTGGATCCTCTTTTGGGTTATTTATTTTAGAAGATAACATAGTTTCTTAATAAAGGGTAGAGGGTTAGGAAGGAAGTTCAGGAACTTTTGAAACTGCAAAATCCAGAGAATAAAAAGTTTCACAGCTGGATTCTCACAACCTCCGGATAGACCTCCTCTCACTAGGCCTAACAGCCGGCAAGGTGTTAAGTAAAGCAAAGTCTCTGCCACAGACTTGGATGTAGAACACTTGAGAAATAAAAGTCTCTGCCACAGACTTGAATGTAACTGAGGAACGCAGACAAATTTAGAGAACTATCATATGGTACCAGTATCTCTCAGCCGGTCTGGGGATACCATATGAATATAGATCCACAAAGTGTCCTTCAACTGAGCCTCCAGGCTCCTTCTGAGAAATCAGCTTTGCGCATGGTCTTCTCCCGAAGAGTCCTCCCCTGGATGCTTCTCCAGTTGCTGGGCCTCTCCCTAGGTGAGACGGCACCGGACCACCTTTGAATCATTATGGCCTCATATCTATTCAGGCCTGTCCCTGCAGTTGCTTCGCCTCGGGCTATACAGCCCTCGAGGCTCAGATTTGCATGGATCCACACCCCATGCCAGAGGGCCATGGGGTCTGGTCAGGAGGACCAGGACCAAACAGACAGAAAATCTCTTCTGGACCGGAACCCTGAAGCACGTGATCACAGTACCTTAAATACCATCTCCCAGAATGCACAGCAGGAAAACACTCCCACTAGGCTGGTTTTGAGACAATGATGGTACTCAATACACCCAACTAAACTGTCTTCTACCACTTGCCGGCGTTGACAGCGACACCTGCAGCCAAGGAGTACTCAGCACAATCCAGTGTCTTTTTTACAAGGTGCAATAGTAAATACAAAAATGAGCGCTGTGCTAGCCACTTGCTTACTGGGCACTTAAACCCCCTTCCTGTCCAGACCAATTTTCAGCTTTCAGTGCTGTAGCACTTTGAATGACAGTTGCGCAGTCATATAACACTGTACCCAAATTACATTTTTATCATTTTTTTCCCCGCAAATAGAGCTTTTTTGATCACCTCTGTGGCTTTTATTTTTTGTTAAAAAATGTCAAAAGAAGAAGGAGTGAAAAAAATAATTATATTTTGCAAACAGGTAATTTTTCTCCTTCATTGATGTACGCTGATGAGGCTGCACTGATGGGCACCGATGGGCTGCACTGATCGGCACCAATAGGGGGGCAGTAGTGGGCACTGATAGGTGGCACTGATGGGTGGCACTGAAGGGCATTGAGAGGGGGCATTGGTGGGCACTAATAGGTGGCACTGATAGCTGGCAGTGATGGGCACTGATGGGTGGCAGTGATAGGCACTGATAGGTTAAAGTGAAAGGCAGCACTGCTAGGTGGCACTGATTGGCACCACTGGTGGGCATTGATAGGTGGCACTTGTGGGTATTGATAAGTGGCATTCATGGGCATTGATAGGTGGCAGTGGTGGGCGTTGTGGGCAATGGCAGGTGGCATTCATGGGCATTGATAGGTGGCAGTGATGGGCATTGTGGGCAATGGCAGGTGGCACTTGCAGGCACAGAGGAGGAGGCAGATGTGCCTCTTTCTCTTCGGGACCGATGTCCTTTGAGCATAAGCCAGTGATCAGCTTTTTTTTCTCCTCACACTGTCAGCTTGAGGAGAAAAAAAGATGATTACTGAGCTTTTGTTTAAACACTTGATCAGCTGTCATTGGCTGACAGCTGATCAAGTTGTAAGGGGCCAGGAATGACCCCTTACTCGGATCGGTGATCATCCGAGTCTCTGTGACTCGATGCTCACAGCACGGGGTGCATGGGGAACGCGCAAAGGGGTGGACATCCTATGTGGCCTACCGGAATTTCAGGTCCGCGCTGTGGCCATCATTCGGCTATAGAGTGGACCTCAAGAGGTTAAAGAGCATTTTTTGGAAGTGAAAATCAGCTCTATTATAGTCCAATTAAAGTTTTAGCCATTGATTCTAATGAAAAAATTGTAACTTTCACAAATAAATCCTTTTAATGTTGAGACGAAATGTATCTTGTGATAAAATGTGATATGTGTACCAACATCAGAAATCAAAATGTAATTCCCAAAAATGAGAGGGTAATATCATTACGTAAAAAAGAGCGAGAATTTGAATATATCCAAAAACACACTCCCTCAGCGCTCACAGTGAAAACAAAAATGTAGCAGCTGCTATCTTACTCATACAAAATCTCAACAATGTGCCAAAGAAAGGACCAATGGTTAATTTGCTAAAGCACCATCAGCGCTTGGATATTAAATCTTTACTTATCTCTAAATGCATGCAAGAATAAAGAATGAATATGCTAAAAATTCTAAAATAATCTAAAACAATGCCATAACCTTTTTTTCAAAATAAATACAAATTGCAATCTCTCACAGTATAAGCAGTTACTTAGTTGAAACTCGTAACAGAACAAATCATTAAACTTGTATCAAATCGTATTTATAGTTCATTATTAATACGTGAGGGCGAACACATAATGTAGCAAGTGTTGATAGTAGATTTGTAACAATTAAGCAATCCTCCACCACACCTCTTGTGCAGTTCCCTATGGTTATTGCACTTACCAGAAACCTCTGGTTTAAACGCTTATCATATAGACAGCTGACCGCTTTCACTTGCTCACAAGTGTCACAAACATTAGATTCCGCTGTTTTTATTTTTTAATGTGCCATCAGATATGTCTTCTCAATCACATCTATTTCTCCTCTGTCACTTTGCACATGTGGAAAAAATAAAGCTACATAGCGTAATCCCGTCCACAATCTTCCGTTTATTATAATAAAATTCAAAATTAAACACTCACAAAATTAGCATCTTGTATAGCGCATATCTTTAACCACTTGGGATCCGCGCTATTGCAAAATGACGGCAATAGCGCGGACCCACATTTTCGGGACTACGTCTATTGACGTAGTCCCGGTTACGAGCGGCCTGCGCGCCCCCTGAGGGGCGCGCGCGGCGCGCTCTGTGATCGGCGAGTCCGTGAGACTCGCCTGATCACCGATCCGTGTAAGGGGTCGATCCCGACCCCTTATCACGTGATCAGCTGTCAGCCAATGACAGCTGATCATGTGATAAAACGGAGCCGGTAATCGGCTAGTATTCCTCCTCGCGCTGACAGCGCGAGGAGAAAAAAAAAAAGCCGATCGCCGGCGGCCGTGTTCGGGACATCAGTCCCGATCACGGCCAGCAATTTAAAAGGACACCTGCCCCCTGCCAGTGCCCACCTGCCACCCGCAGTGCCATCCTGAAATAAAGTAAGTGCCCCCCTGTCAGTGCCACCCAGCAGTGCCCATAGTGCCCACAGTGCCACCCACAGTGCCACCCAGCAGTGCCACCCACAGTGCCACCCAAAATCTGCCTCAGGTGCTGCACCCCAGTGCCGCCCATCAGTGCCCAGCAGTGCCGCCCATCAGTGCCCAGCAGTGCCGCCCATCAGTGCCCAGCAGTGCCACCTATCAGAGCCACCTATCAGTGCCACCTATCAGTGCCCATCAGTCCCATCTATCTGTGGTACCTATCAGTGCCCATCCGTGCCACCCATCCGTGCCACTTATCCGTGCCACCCATCCGTGCCATCTTATCTGTGCCCATCTTTGCCCATCAGTGCCGCCTTATCTGTGCCCATCGGTGCCGCCTTATCTGTGCCTATTAGTGCCGCCTTAACTATGCCTATCAGTGCCCACCAGTGCAGCCTATCAGTGCCCACCAATGCAGCCCATCAGTGCCCACCAATGCAGCCCATCAGTGCCCACCAATGCAGCCTATCAGTGCCGCCTAATCAGCGCACTTCAATGAAGGAGAAAAATGACCCGTTTGCAAAATTTTATAACAAACTATTAAAACATGATTTTTTTTTTTTTTTTTTTGCATCTTTTTTTGTTTGTTTAGCAAAAAATAAAACTCCGAGCTGTAACTAAATACCACCAAAAGAAAGCTCTATTTGTGGGAAAAAAATGATAAAAAATTCATTTGGGTACAGTGTTGTATGACCGCGCAATTGTCACTCAAAGTGCATCAGCGCTGAAAGCTGAAAATTGGTCTGGGACTGAGGGGGGTTTAAGTGCCCAGTAAGCAAGTGGTTAAAAAGCATTAGAAGACCGTTACAATCTAACCTTACCCCGCTTGCCGCGGTGTTCCCGGGAAGGATAGAGTGTCGCTCGTTCTGTCTGTCGGGTAAGCTGCGTGACTACGCCCTGGCGCGTTTCAGTCATCACTTTCGTCAGAGGGCACACACCTGCCAGAGGTTGAGGCCAGTCAAGTTCCTCCACCCAAAACTCGCTCATGCATGTCTTTATGGACCTTGCATTGTGCAGTCATGTTGGAACAGAAAGGGGATATCCCCAAACTGTTCCCACAAAGTTGGGAGCATGAAATTGTCCAAAAAGTCTTGGTATGCTGATGCCTTAAAAGTTCCCTTCACTGGAACTAAGAGGCTAAGCCCAACCCCTGAAAAACAACCCCACATCATAATCCCCCCTCACCAAATGATTTGGACCAGTGCACAAAGCAAGGTCCATAAAGACATGGATGAGTTAGTTTGGGGTGAAGAAAGTTGACTGGCATGAGCCAGGCCTTCTCATCCAACATCAGTGCCTGACCTCACAAATGCACTTGAAAGAATGATCAAACATTCCCATAGATACACTCCTAAACCTTGTGGACAGCCTTCCTAGAAAAGTTGAAGCTGTTATAGATGCAAAGGGTGCGCCAAATGAATTTTGAACCCTACGGACTAAGACTGGGATGCCATTACAGTTCATGCGCATTTAAAGGCAGGCGTCCCAATACTTAGGCCAATATATTGTATATTGCTTGAGACACTGAGCATGGCTATGGACTTAGGGCTGGCTCACACCACAGAGATGCAGACAACATGTGTGAGGCTGCCTGCTCGCTAAGTGGGTATCAATTCTGTCTAGCAGCACTGGGGTTTCTGGTTCAATTCCCCAACATGCTAATGCTTGCATTGAAGTTTACATGTTCTCCCCGTGTGGGTTTCTCACTACAATCCAATCAATCCAGTCAATCTGTGGATAATATAGGAAAGGAATAAAGAGCAAAAGAGAACATAGACCTGAAGTGTCTATAGTGAACAAACCCAAGTATGAAATTAAATGAAAACGAAAAAGAAAATGAAAAGAAAGAAAAAGAAAAGGTGATGGGTGGGTGGGACACAAGCGCCTACGATCACGAGGGGAGGAGGCAAAAGAAGGCAGGCTTTATGCAGCCTGACTCCTCCTGCAGTCAGCCTTACACTCAGTGGCGTAACTAGAACCTTCAGGACCCCGATGCAGGAAACCATGGCGCCCCCCCCCCCCCCCGACCTCCGGACAGGGCTCTTTTCTCCGAGCCCGATGGTGGAACACCAGGGCCCAGTCCCAAGTGGGTGGCTGCATATAAAGGAACCGATTTAAAAAACATCAATTACAGTCACTGTGCCCATCAAACGCCACCACTGTACCATCTAATGCCCCCACTGTACCATCAAATGTCACTACTGTGTCCATCAAACTCTGCCGCTGTGCCCAAATGCCACCGCTGTGCCCATCAAATGCCACCGCTGTGCCCATCAAATGCCGCCACTGTGCCCATCAAATGCTACCACTGTGCCCATCAAATGCTGCTACTGTGCCCATCAAATGCTGCTACTGTGCCCATCAAATGCTGCCACTGTGAATCCCCACTGCCCGCTCACTGTCTGCCCGCCACTTACCCTGTCTTGGTGGGGCAGCGGGTAACGGCCATGAGCGGGGTCCTCCATGCAGCTACTGCCATCCTCATCTCCCGTCCTCTCCTCCTGATGGGCGTCCAATAGCTGTGTCTATCGTTTCAGCCAATCAAGTGATGGGTAAAAGACCCGCACACCTGATTGGTGGAGAGGCGGTTCAGTGTTAGGAAAGTGAATATTAATTCACTTTTCTAACACACCTGGCTGGGTAGACTGTGAGCGTCAAGCATGGCGCTCGCAGTTCACCTATTTTGAAGCCTATTAAAGCCCATGGCTCTAATCAGGCGCTACAAAAACACCCCCCGCCGCTGTAATTCAGGCACCCGGCACCCCAAAAGGAACCAGACACCTAAATATGGGGGTGGCAGCGGTGGCCATGGATAGATTCATGCTATGCTATGCATGAATCTATCCATTGGTCATAGAGGGGGTGGAACCTGTGCACCCTTTTGGATGCACCGCCACTGATAAACACATGCACACACACATGCATACATACACATACATATATGAACACACACACACACATACATACATGCAAGCTCTCACACACACATACAAGCATGTTCACACACACACATATAAGCATGCTCACACACACTCACACACATACAAGCATGCTCACACGCACACACACAAGCATGCTCACACACACACACACACATACATTAATGCTCACACACACACACATACATGCTCACACACACACACATACATACAAGCATGCTCACGCACACAGATATAAGCATGCACGCACACAGATACAAGCATGCTCGCGCACACACACACATACATGCATGCTCACACACACACATACATGCATGCTCACACACACACACATACATGCATGCTCACACACATACATGCATGCTCACACACATGCATGCTCACACACACACATACATGCTCACACACACACACACACACACACACACACACACATACAAGCATGCTCACACACACACACACACACATACAAGCATGCTCACACACACACACAAGCATGCTCATGCACACACAAGCATGCTCACACACATGCACATACAAGCATGCTCACACACACATACAAGCATGCTCACACACACATACAAGCATGCTCACACACATACATACAAGCATGCTCACACACTCGCACATACGAGCATGCTCACACACACATACATAAAAGCATGTTCACACACACACAAGCATGTTCACTCATACAAGCATGCTCACACACACACATAAAAGCATGTTCACTCATACAAGCATGCTCACACACACACACACATAAAAGCATGTTCACTCATACAAGCATGCTCACACACACACATACAAGCATGTTCACTCATACAAGCATGCTCACACACACACACATAAAAGCATGTTCACTCATACAAGCATGCTCACACACACACATACAAGCATGTTCACTCATACAAGCATGCTCACACATACACATACAAGCATGTTCACTCATACAAGCATGCTCACACACACACATACAAGCATGTTCACTCATACAAGCATGCTCACACACACACATACAATCACAAATACAGTAGATAGGCTTATTAAAAAAAAAGCAGCAGACATTTACCTCTTCCTGGCGGGTACTGCACTCTAGGGGGAGACAAAGAGCACACACTGCTTTCACTAAGGCCGCGTACACACGGGCGGACTGTCTGACGGACTTGGTCCGCTGAAACGTGTTTCAGCGGACAATCCGCTCGTGTGTGGGCTTCAGCGGACTTTTTCAGCGGACAGTCTGGCGGACTAAGTCTTTCGGAATTTCCGTAATATTGTCCGTCCAACTTTGGTTTCAGCGGACAGTCCGCTCGTGAGTAGGCAAGTTGGACGGACTAAGTATGGCGCATGCTCAGAAAGGATTTACACGGCCGAAGGTTGCATTGCAGTGTATTGGACGTCGTATTTCTAGTCCCGTCGTACGTGCTGTACACGTCATCGCGCAAGCTTTCAGCGGACTGTCTGTTCATCGTGTGTGGTCAAGTCCGTTCATTCAAAAGTAGGACGGACTGTCTGTCGGATTGTCTGACGGACTTAGTTGGCCAGACAGTCCGCCCGTGTGTACGCGGCCTTAGCCTAATGTGAGGAGCTGCCACACAGTGCCGATTTCAGTTCGGCTGATGATTGTGAGCTCCTCTCAGCCTTCCCTCCTATCGCAGAAGTACAGGGGGCCCTCGGGCCCCCTGCAGCAAGGGGCCCGGTCGCCATGGCGATCTTGGCGACCCCTATAATTCAGCCACTGCTTACATTTGTACTCGGAGTCAATCTGTGGATAGTATAGGAAAGGAACAAAGAGCAACAGAGAACATAGACCTGAAGTGTGCCTGAGTCGCATGATCAGTATGCCTAAAAGGGGGCAAAAAATAACCCAGTAGGATGAAAGCTTAACAACCAGATTTATTACACAGTGAATTAACATGTGGCCTGACAAAATTGACAAATGCTTGTGGAATCTCAAAAAAAAGGGGCTCTGGGACATGCCCAGAGAATTAAGACAACCTCCACCTACCCAAAAACCAAATCATAAGGGCTGGGGCCCCCTGGCGCAAAGTCGCAGAAGCCACTCCTACCCTGACTGAATAGCCAAAGTATGCATTAGGGTCCAGATCCTGTTTGGCCAAAAAGGGGGGTGGCAATGAAGTATGCGGTTAGATGCAGAGAGGGAAGCGATAGGAAAAGGCAAGAGAGGACAATCCCTGGGTTTGACAAATGTAGCGCTAATGAGCTGGTATAAAACCAACACAGGGCATCACGCCTGCCAGGCTCCAAGAACCTGATAACAGTGTCGCCCCCGATTGCTGCGCCTTGTGAGCATTCAGATGTAACAGAAAAGGCCGCGGTGCCAAACCAGTTGATTGGCCAAAAGTAAATGAGGCCCTGGGCCAGAAGCGCGACTCCCCTGGCCTCAGGAACCACAAAATGCCAGCTATAGCACTGCTTTGAGCACCAAGCTGGTAACCAGCGCAAAAAGAGAACTGAGAGCATGTCAGATGAGTCACGAAAAATATGACCCACAATGGGAAGTCAGCTGAGCACAGCAGGAGGTCTAAAAAAACGTAAACCGCATAAAAAAACATAAATTGCATGAGAAATGTAAATTGTATGAGAACCGTAAATTGCGTAAGGACCATAAATCGCATGATAAATGTCAACTGCATGAAAACCGTAAATAGCATAAAACCGTAAAATCACATGAGAAACCGTAAATTGTGTGAGAAACTGCAAATTGCATTAGAAACTTAAATTGCATGAGAAGCTGCAAATTGCTTTAGAAACGTAAATTGCATGAGAAATCGTAACTGCATGAGACCATACCTACCTGGAACCCCCACCCCCCCACGGAAATTGTGCCAGCACTACAACACAAAACAGGCACTTCCCGACCCAACCCCAACTGTAAGCAACCACCCCACGTGCGGACACATGTGAACAACCACGTAGACCATCACCGACCGCACGGCTGACAGGCTGTGGCCCCACGAACACCCGGCTGCCCAGGCTGCAGAACGCCAAAACCCGGGAGCAGCATGCCCCGGATGGCCGTGTGCACGAGCGAAAGACAAGCTGGCCGCAGCCCCATCAGGCCAAGGCAGTGAACGGTGGAGCCGGGAGACGCAACCACAAATGCCCAACGTGAGGAGAAATTGACCACCACTACCGTGAGAACACTGCACTGGGACACACACCTGCCGCAGAGGAGCCCCAGCAGGAGACACCGGCACCAGAACAGCCCATGACACACATCAAAAACCCCACCCCTCATAGCCCCCAGGTGTGCAAATGCAAATTGGTCCAGCTCCCAACAACCCCCAGGGCCCCCTCTCACACAGCACTAGAGGGGTGACAGCACAGAGACACCCTCCTCCCACACAGCACTGGAGGGGTGACAGCACAGACACACCCCCTTCCCCTGACGCCTGTGCGCCAGATACCACACACCCTCCCGGCATGAGCACCGGGAGAATGCCCCCCGTGGTGTCGGACAACACAAGAGGCAACAAGATGGTAGGGGAGAGCGGAACTGCCACTACGACCGCAGCCGACCTGCACAGCGGGGACCCGGAAATGACATCAACAACACGAGCGCCTACGACTACCCCCTCCCCCCCACGAGCGCCTACGACCACGAGGGGAGGAGGCAAAAGTCGGCAGGCTTTATGCAGCCTGACTCCTCCTGCAAACATAGGCTGACCTGCGGTCAGCCTTACACTTGTTTCCTGTCAAAATAGTCTCTAATGTAAAGTTAGTTTTGGACTTTAGATTGGAAGCTCATTGTAGCCAGGGACTGATGTTAATGTTTGTTAGCACTAATCATGGCCAGGAACTTGGACATTAAAAATTGTAGGGTTTACACTGCACAGGTACATATGCTTAGAAAACTGTTGCTTTGTTTATGTGCATGCAAATGGACTTCAATCATTGGCCTGTAGTTGGAGATTTGATGCACATAGCCAAGGGCTAACACAGTTGCAAATAGTATTATGTGTTCCTGCCCATCACGTGCAATCACTTTAGACATACACAAAGAAACAGATTGAAAGATACTGGTGGGTGTGTATTTCTATTGGGCGTGTGTCAGTGTGCTAACAATACAACCTATCTTATATACAGGACTGCAGTGGGGAAGTTTGTTTGGCCTGAGAAGGTCAGGTTTTTTGCTGTAATTTGTGGGGGAGAAGGAATGATATTGTGCCTATTGGCAAATGCCCAACTAGGGCTGTTTGCTGAAATTCTCGTGCATTTTTTGAATCAAAAGTGGGTTTATGTAGCCATGCTGTCAATGTTGTGTGTGTATTGTTCCTGTCTGACCATGCAAACATGGTTTGGGAGCATGCACTGACCTTCTACTCTTTGATCTCATTGCTTAATCATGTACACAGAAATGCAGCTTCCAGCAGAACATGGTCACCAATGTATGTATATGTGTGGATTTGTGGGGTGGTGGCAGGTGTTATATTTTTAACATGTGGCTTTTTTAATATTATGTTGGAATGCTTTGTAGGAATAATAACTGTTAAGTATGTTTCTATAATCTTCCAGATAACGGTTTTGCTAAATGTAGCACTATATATCCTGGAGAAATTTTTTAAAGCTATTAAATGAATGAACATAATTTTGTTTTTAATGGCAAAATAAAAGTACATTATTGAGCTTGTTTGTTGTGTGTTTTTTTTTCACTTTTCTTTCTTCTTTTTAATTCGTTTAAAGTGCAAGATCTTTTATATCTTAGGCGGCTTTTCACACTGGAGGTGCTTTACAGGTGCTTTCGCACCTGTAAAGAGCCTCTCCTCTTACTCCAGTGTGTACTGGCCCTGACCCTAGGTTCACACCCTTCAAGTCTGGTATGGATTTTAAGAGGAACCATGTGCCACAAATTTGAAAAAAAATGGCATGGGGTCCCCCGAAAATCCATACCAGACCCTTATCCCAGCATGCAACCTGGCAGGCCGCAGGACAAGAGGGGGAATGAGAGAGCCCCCCCTCCTGAACAGTACCAGGCCACATGCCCTCAACATGGGGAGGGTACTTTGGGATCCCCCCAAAACACCTTGTCCCCATGTTGATTGGGGAGAAGGTCCTCATCCCCACAACCCTTGCCCGGTGGTTGTGAGGGTCTCCGGGCGGGGGGCTTATCGGAATCTGGAATCCCCCTTTAATAAGGGGGCCCCAGATCCTGCCCCCTATATGTGAATGGGTATCGGTACATTGTACCCTTACCTATTCACCAAAAAAAAGCAGTGAAATGTGACAAAAACAATAGCCGGTTTTTCATAATTCCTTTATTGTAAAATATCTCTGAGTGGTCTTCTCCCCCAAGCTGTGTCTCCTGCCGTCTTCTCCTGGTGCTGTCTCTCTTGCTGCCATCTTCTGTCACTGTCTCTCCAGCAACTGCCTACTTCTCCTGCTGCCGTGTTCTTTCTCTCTGCTATGTTCTTCTTACCCCGCCGTTTTTCTCCATTGTGTTCTCCCCACTGTCTGGCATCTCTTACACAGCCATGGGGCATGACCATCCTTGACATCACACAAAGAGCCCACCCCTTTATTTTCTGTAAAAAAGGGGACGGGCTTTCCATGTGATGTCAACAGATGGTCACGCCCCATGACTGTGTAAGAGACGCCAGACAGTGGGGAGAAGACAGCGGGGGAGGAAGAACACAGCGGATAGAAAGAACACGGCATCGGGAGAAGTAGACAGTGGTGGGAGAGACGTTGACAGAAGATGGCAGTAAGAGAGACAGCACCAGGAGAAGACAGCGGGAGACACATCTCGGGGGAGAAGACCACTCAGAGCTATTTTACAATAAAGGAATTGTGAAAAACCAGCTATTGTTTTTTTGTCACATTTCACTGCTTTTTTTGGTGAATGGGAAGGGGTACAGTGTACACGATACCCATTTACATGGGGGGGCAAGGATCTGGGGTCCCCCTTATTAAAGGGGCTTCCAGATTCCTATAATCCCCCGCCCACAGACCCCCACAACCACTGGGCAAGGGTTGTGGGGATGAGGCCCTTGTCCCCATCAATATGGGGCCAAGTGTTTTGGGGGGACCCCAAAGCACGCTCCCCATGTTGAAGGCATGTGACCTGGTATGGTTCAGGAAGAGGGGGCCCTCTCTCATCCCCCCTTTTTTCCTGCAGCCTGCCAGGTCATGTGCTCGGATAAGGGTCTGTTATGGATTTTGGGGGGCCCTCACGCCAATTTTTTTTCAACTTTTGGTGCAGGGTTCCCCTTAATATCCACACCAGACCTGAAGAGCCTGTTATGGATTTTGGGGGGCCCCACGCAATATTTTTATTTTGATGTGGGTTCCCCTTAATATTTATACTAGACCCAAAGGGCCTGGTAATGGACTGGGCGGAGAACTCACGCCATTTTTTCAATGATTTTTATCTATATTGCCAGGATCCGACAATACATTACAGCCGTGAGCAGTTTTAAATGCCATTTTTTTTCCTTTCGAAATGGAATTTTGCTGGGTAAGATGTGCTACTTTATAGGCATACTATAAATATTGAATTTGAAAATGGTTCGAATTTGATTTGAGTTTCATTTAATATTTTGTTTCGTTATTTTGAATTTGTTTAAATTCATTACTATTCATCCAAATTTACAAATAAGGAATAATTTGTCCGCATTTCGATCGGCACGAACTGCATATGTCTATAATGCTCTGGAATGCTCTTTCACTTTCAAGAGGTCCTCAGGAAACATCTTCTAATTCGTCACATCTGCACTGAACTACACTAGATTTCAGTCTAGGTCTTCTTTATAAGTTGAACACTACCTGTGGAAAAACTCTCTATACAGACTGGGTATAGGAAGCATGTTTAATTGTATAAAATGGTGGTGGACAGAACAGTGTATTTTCTTTCCTTGGATCTATAACATTTAAGGCTATGACTATATATTTTTCAGCACGCGGGCAAATTGCTAGCGATTTGAAAGAAAAGGAGTTGGGACTCCGCCCCAACTCCCGGTTGCAGTCTTCTTGGATGGCTTACCGTTCCTACCCTTCCACCACTACCAAACATATTTTAGTGAGTATTTTAGCCGCCTCAGGGGATGTATCTGCCCCTGATATACCTTTTGACCATGGTGACTCATTATATCATTTTAACCTTAGAAACATGACGTGTCTGCTCCTGATGAGTGGTCTTGAACCACGAAACGCGTCGAGCTACCAGCCATCTTATATTTACCAATTTAATTGGACAACATACGAATTACCCCTTTAACAGGATTTTTGAGGTCCGAGATCGGGCAGGAATGATCGAGCAATAATTGTTTACCTGATTTGACACTGGTGGTCCCTTGATTGTATCAAGCAATTATATCCGTACCATTTTTATTACTTGTTCTACCTATCTTGCCATTTGATATCATAGTCTGTATGTTTTCACTGGTTATCAGTGTCATTATCCATTCTAGATATTTTGTCAAATACTAATAGGATATTGTTTTATACCATTGTTTTGTATATGAATTATTAAACCGCTTATTTATCCACCATTTTGTGTTGTCTTGCAAACCATGTGCTTCATTTAAAGTCCCAACTCCTTTTCTTTCAAATCGCTAGCAATTTACCCGTGTGCTGAAAAATATATAGTCATAATGACAGGGATGGAAATACACGACCTTACCAGGCCGTAATTTCATTTAAAGTCCCAACATCTTTCCCTCTCCCCCCTTTCTCTCATATTGTATAGGGATGGAAACACATGGTTTGCTCTATGTCTGTTACTTTGATAATAATAATTTTTATAATTATTTTGCCCCAATTGCTTCTCTGATAATCTCACCTGTTTTAATCATTACCTAGTTTCATCAATATTATTATGACCCATCATGTTTCTGACCCATTTGATTATACATATTGTTTCTTTTAAATGTAAGCTCAATGCTTCCCCTTTGGTGGTGTGTGGTTGGTCCATGTATGGGGTCGTCCGGACTCTGCATTATCTAGGAGTTGCGTTGTGCACTATCGCCCCCCCCTACTTTCTCCCGCTTGTATTGGTGGGGGTGGGGGGCGGGGCTTGCCGACATTGCGCATCGACGTTGCGCCACCCGCGGCGGGCTTGCGGCGTGCCATTAGGTGCTCCTGCGCCCGCTGCTCTGCTGTTACCACACTCGCGGGCTTTGTTGGGACCGCCCAGTCCACCGCCGACGGTTGTCGGCCTTTGGCCTGGGGCTCCTCCCACCTGTTCTGCTCAGCGCGCGCGACGTGGGCGGGCTATCCTGCGGCGGCGCCTATATATGGACGCCCATCATGTTATGAGGGAACACGGCACCCGAGACGCACTATTGGGGCGGCTTTTGTCCTTCACCACACCATGCTTTTCTTAAAGCCATATTAGGTAAATAGTATTATTATTTTAGGCACCTTCACTCTCTGCACCTCTCCACAACTAATTTGGTCCCCCCTTCTCTTTCTCTGGTTAATTATCACTTCACTTTTATTACATAGTTCACATTATTCTCCCCCTTTTGTTTTTTCCCCCCATTTTTGGTTTTTACACCCCTGCTTACACCCCTTATTATTTTATTTGGCACTCTTCCTCCCAACACACACTCTCTTCTCTTCCACATACTTGCACACACTTCACATTCTCATTTGCCATCTTCCCCCTAGGGTGCCTCGTGGTCCTGTGTATCCTCGATGGGTGCCTCTGTTTGTCGCCGCGGCGGGGGGAGTCCGCCCCAACTCCCAGTTGCAGTCTTCTTGGATGGCTTACCGTTCCTGCCCTTCCACCACTAACAAACATATTTTAGTGAGTATTTTAGCCCTTCAGGGGATGTATCTGCCCCTGATGTACCTTTTAACCATGGTGACTCATTATATCATTTTAACCTTAGAAACATGACGTGTCTGCTCCTGATGAGTGGTCTTGAACCACGAAACGCGTCGAGCTACCAGCCATCTTATATTTACCAATTTCATTGCACAACATACGAATTACCCCTTTAACAGGATTTTTGAGGTCCGAGATCGGGCAGGCATGATCGAGCAATAATTGTTTACCTGATTTGACACTGGTGGTCCCTTGATTGTATCAAGCAATGATATCTGTACCATTTTTATTATTTGTTCTACCTATCTTGCCATTTGATATCATAGTCTGTATGTTTTCACTGGTTATCAGTGTCATTATCCATTCTAGATATTTTGTCAAATACTAATAGGATATTGTTTTATACCATTGTTTTGTATATGAATTATTAAACCGCTTATTTATCCACCATTTTGTGTTGTCTTGCAAACCATGTGCTTCATTTAAAGTCCCAACTCCTTTTCTTTCAAATCGCTAGCAATTTGCCTGCGTGCTGAAAAATATATAGTCATAATGACAGGGATGGAAATACACGACTTTACCAGGCCGTAATTTCATTTAAAGTCCCAAAATCTTTCCCTCTCCCCCCTTTCTCTAACATTTAAGGCTAATACATTGTTCAAATGTAGGTGCTTTGTGATATATGACCTTATTTTGTTTAGGAAGTAGAAGGTCCTAAACCCTGGCATCTAAAAGAATAGTGGTTAAGTGCATTCTAAAATTGTTTATATTGTACAATCACATACAGCATAAATCCACACTTTTTTATACTTCTACTATAGCTTTATAATCTATTAATTCATCTCAATCTATATTTTCAACTCTCTGTATTTCTTATCAAGAACATGTGTCACATATTTTTTATGCTTTAATTTTTTCTTTAACAAATTTGTTTGCTTAGCAAAATCTTCTTTGGGTGCATAATACATTTTTATATATATACATTGACATCTTGGTATATGTGATAACCACTTAGGGTGATGGCAGCTAGAGAGGGGAACCTAACCATTGTTATCCATTGGTTTAATAACATGTCCCTTCCCTCCAATCAGCTGTCAGAGATTTCTTCACTGAGTTCTGCAGAATGTAACTTCAGCTTTCTGCCCCCTTTTTTTGTAACTCTCAGGCATGCTTATAAATTATGGACTTTGATCAATCGATTTTTATTGATTTTAAAAAATAAAGCATATAGAAAATACATCGTACAGTAGATTTCAAATACGAGTAGACAAAAGATATACGAGAGAGAAAAAAGAAAAAAAATATTGACATTCTTATAGACGTACAATTCATCCATTAAGTAAGAGATTAATAATACATTACAGAAACATAAATATAAAATTAACTGATATATTTTAAATTGTATAAATATAAATATTAGCCTCCCCTAGACACCCCAGTGGGTGCTCAGCTGTGTCTTGGGGGAGGGAGATGTCGCCAATATTAAGTATTTTTAGACATATAAAACTATAATATATCCAAATATAATGAAACCAGGAATTGAAAACACAGTAAAAGTATATCTAGATATGGTTTAAGATTGTTTCAGAAAATCTGCGGATTTTGACCATCCCTCCCATGGTGTCCACCTACGTTTTTCTTTTGGTAAATTACCTGTAATGGAGGCCATCATTAATTCATAACTGTAGTGTAAAGATACGGTATCCAAAAGTTGATAGGCAGTTGGAGGTGTTGTAGATTTCCATAATCTGGTTATGGATAATCTGGCTGCCAGGAAGACATGTGTCGTTACATGACGAAAAGGGTATGGTATGTCTTCTATAGTTAAGTTCAATATCGCTAACTCAGGTAAAAAAGGAATCTGTATTTGAGTTATGTCTGCTAATATAAGAAAAACATTTTTCCAGAACTCTTGGAGTTTAGTGCAACTCCAAAAAATGTGAAACATGTCACCTTTAGCGGAACTACATCTCCAACATAAGTCCGATAAAGATGAATTAAAGGATGTTAATCTTGATGGAGTCAAATACCATCTAAGTGAAATTTTTTGAGTAAGTTCCCATAGTGCTGAACTTTTAGTAGTTTTGTAGATACTTTTTAGTGCTTGTTCCCATTGTTGATTCGTAAAGGACTTTTGTAAATCATTTTCCCAATGTGAATGAGAGGTGGGTTTTGTAAATAAACTTTTGAGGTGTAAGATATTGTAAATTAAGGAGATTCCTTTTTTGTGAATTGAGGAGGAATTAAGAAATTCCCATATTGTTGGCAAAATATTGTATAAAGGAAGTTTGATTTTATTGAGGCATTGTTGTATGAGGGTATATGTAGATATGTCTGAATATAGTAAGCTACATTTTTTTTGTAGAACAGAAAAGGATTGTGTATGTGTACCTATAAGAAGTTGGTTTATGTAATTGATGCCTTTTTGAGACCAATGATGAAGAGATAGGTCATGTGATAAATGGTGTAAGGATTCGATAGGGATCGATATTTGAGGTATATTTGATTCACAATGTATTTCTTGGCTTAACGTTTTCCAAGCTTTGGTCGTGGCAATCATGGTAGGATGTAAATCTTTGGGTAATTTAGTCCCTAATGGAGTACTAATAAGCCACTCCTTCAATCCGGGACTTAATAGAAAGGTATGTTCGATGTTACTCCAGAGTTTACTTGGAGGATTTTGGAACCATTCTTTAGATTGATCAATTATTACTGCTATATAGACATGTGCATTCGTTTTCGTCCGAATGCATTTTCGTCCGAATTTCAGCTATTTTCGTTTTCGTTTTGACAAACGATAACAAAAGCACAAAATCCGAAAAACGAAAGATCCGACATAAATAAATGCTTTATTTTCGTTTTCATTGTTACAACAGTTCGATATAGAATAGGAGATTCGACATGACTCTGACAACAATCTGTGTCTATAGAACCTGTGGTCGAATGTGCCTAACCTTACCTCTATTAGTCCAAGATTATATAGAGAAAATATTCGACAGAGAAAAAAGATTTGACAGAGAGAAAAGATTCTGCAAGTTACTGTCCTAAAAAGTGTTTGGGGACCCGGGTCCTGCCCCAGGGAACATGTATCAATGCAAAAAAAAGTTTTAAAAACGGCAGTTTTTTCGGGAGCGGTGATTTTAATAATGATTAAAGTGAAACAATAAAAGTGTAATATTCCTTTAAATTTCGTGGGGGGGGGGGGGTTGTCTATAGTATGCCTGTGAAGGGGCGCATGTTTCCCGTGCTTAGAACTGTCCCTGCACAAAGTGTCATTTATGCAGGAAAAAAAGTCCTTTAAAATCACTCGCAGCTATTATGAATTGTCGGCTCCGTAATACAGAGAACACTCATTGAAAGTCATTGATAAGAAAATAAATAAATAATAAAAAAAAAAGCGTGGGGGTCCCCCAAATTCAATTACCAGGCCCTTCAGGTCTGGTATGGATATTAAGGGGAACCCTGCCTCAAATTTAAGAAAAAATTTGACGTGGGGTTCCCCCTAAATATCCATAACCAGACCCTTCAGGTCTGGTATGGATATTAAGGGGAACCCCGCGTCAAATTTAAAAAAAAATTGACGTGGGGTTCCCCCTAAAAATCCATACCAGACCCTTTATCCGAGCACGCAACCTGGCAGGCCGCAGGAAAAGAGGGGGGGACGAGAGAGCGGCCCCCCCTCCCTCCTGAACCGTACCAGGCCACATGCCCTCAACATTGGGAGGATGCTTTGGGGGTCTGTGACCCCTCAAAGCACCTTGTCCCCATGTTGATGAGGACAAGGGCCTCATCCCCACAACCCTGGCCGGTGGTTGTGGAGGTCTGCGGGCGGGGGGCTTATCAGAATCTGGAAGCCCCCTTTAACAAGGGGACCCCCAGATCCCGGCCCCCCCCCTGTTTGAAATGGTAAGGGGGTACAAAAGTACCCCTACCATTTCACAAAGAAAGTGTAAAAAATGGTTAAATAAAACAAACACACTTTTGAAAAATTCTAAAAGTCACAGACCCCCAAAGCATCCTCCCAATGTTGAGGGCATGTGGCTTGGTACGGTTCAGGAGGGAGGGGGGGCCGCTCTCTCATCCCCCCCTCTTTTCCTGCGGCCTGCCAGGTTGCGTGCTCGGATAAAGGGTCTGGTATGGATTTTTAGGGGAACCCCACGTCAATTTTTTTTTAAATTTGACGCGGGGTTCCCCTTAATATCCATACCAGACCTGAAGGGTCTGGTTATGGATATTTAGGGTGAACCCCACGTCAAATTTTTTCTTAAATTTGAGGCAGGGTTCACCTTAATATCCATACCAGACCTGAAGGGCCTGGTAATTGAATTTGGGGGACCCCCACGCTTTTTTATTTATTTATTTTTTTATCAATGACTTTCAATGAGTGTTCTCTGTATTACGGAGCCGACAATTCATAATAGCTGCGAGTGATTTTAAAGGACTTTTTTTCCTGCATAAATGACACTTTGTGCAGGGACAGTTCTAAGCACCAGAAACATGAGCCCCTTCACAGGCATACTATAGACAACCCCCCCCCCCTACGAAATTTAAAGGAATATTACACTTTTATTGTTTCACTTTAATCATTATTAAAATAACTGCTCCCGAAAAAACGGCCGGTCGACAGACACCATAAGCCTTCAAAGACAGATTCGACCGTAATTCATGTGGATTTTCGGATGAATGCAATTTTTGAACGAAAAACGAAATAAATAAAAACGAATTTCGGGAGTAACTAAATAAATAAAGTTTTCGGACGAAAACGAAATTCCGAAACGAAATATTTTACTCTGCACATGTCTACTGCTATATAGTAATCTTCGAAATCAATAGAACCTGACCCACCCGCCAGTTTGTGATTTCTTAATTTGGAATGAGCACATCTAGGTTTTGTTCCATACCAAATACATTGGTTGAGTAACCTTTGTAGGGATGTAAAGAAATATTTAGGAATGGGGATAGGTAAAGTTCTAAATAGGTAAAGGATTTGAGGTAAATGCATCATTTTGAACGCTGCTAATCTTCCAGTCCACGAAAGTTCCAATTTAGTGATCTTCTGGGATTCTGTACATAATTTATTCAGAAAGGGTTTATAGTTTGACTTAAAAAGGTGTTTTGTAGATCTTGTGAGTTGTATACCCAAATAAGAAATATTATCTTCAGACCATGTAAAGGGGTATTGGGCTTGTAAGAGGTTTCTAGTGGTAGCATTTAGTTTTATATCTAATATATGGGATTTTGTTGTATTTAGTTTGTAGTTTGTAATCATACTTGACTGAACCATTCCAATGTTTTGCTTACTGCGGCTAATGATGAGGTAGGGTTTGTTAATATAAGTATTATATCATCCGCAAAAAGACTAATTTTATGAGAGGTGGAACCCAAGTTTATTCCGGTGATCTTAGAATTTTTGCGTATATGTTCAGCCAAGGGTTCCATTGCCAAATTAAAGATTAAAGGTGATAATGGGCAACCTCGGCGTGTACCATTTGATATGTGAAATGGTTGAGAAAGCATTTTGGTGGAAAATACTTGAGCCGATGGTTGTGTATATAATGCCATAATAGCACTATATATGTAATCTTTAAATCCAAATTTTAATAGGACTTTTTGTAGATATGTCCACTGTACCCGATCAAACGCCTTCTCTGCATCCAATGAGAGAAGCAGAGAAGGCGTTCCAGTAGACTCCGCATAGTGAATTAAATCTATCATTCTTCGTGTTGCGTCAGGAGCCTGTCTTCCTTTAATGAAGCCAGATTGATCTTTATGTATTAGATCAGGCACAATGGAAACCAGACGTCTAGCTATAGTTTTAGCATAAATTTTTAGATCCAGGTTAAGTAGGGAAATTGCTCTAAAATTTTGGGGTGAGGTTGGATCTTTCCCAGGTTTCGGGATCGTAACAATAAGTGCTGATAATGATTCTGTAGGGAAATTAGAAGATGATGCAGCTTTGTTGAGGAATTTTGTTAAGTGAGGAGTCAGATATGTGGAGAATTGTTTAAAATATTCCCCCGAAAGATCATCAGGACCTGGGGCTTTATTGCTTGGTAATGATGCAATAGTTGCAAGGATTTCTGTGGTAGAAAATGGTGCATTTAAGTAATTTCATTGGGATTCAGTTAGGGTAGGTAGGTTAACCTGATTAAGAAACTTATCAATTTCTTCCGGAGATGGTTGGTGGGTGGAAGCATCTGTATGAAGGTTATAAAGATCACTGTAATAATCACTAAAAGCATTCGCTATATCTTGTGGATTAGATAATTTGTCATTTGAGTGTGGATGGAAGAGATAATGGATTTTAGATTTAGTTTGTATACCTTTAAGTCGCTGAGCCAATTTTTTACCAGCTTTGTTAGATGTGGAATATGATGTGGCTTTAAATTTACTTTGCATGTATTCATATTTGTGTAAAAGGAGAGATCTAAGTTCCTGTCTGAGCTGCAATAGTTGAGCTAGAGTATTGGATTGTGAGGTAGATTTGTGTTCAGACTCTAATTTAGCAATTTGGGAGGTAAGGGAGTCAATTTGTTGTGTTCTTTTCTTTTTGTAAACTGAACTAAGTTTTATAATAATACCTCTAATAACTGCTTTATGTGCATTCCACACCACGGCAGTATCCGACACTGAATCAACATTTAGTTCAAAATATTCTTTCAGGTGATTAGCAATTTCTTTAGAATATACTGGATGTTTTAATATGTAATTATTGGTTCTCCATAGAAAGGAATTACGTTTGGGGGAGGTATCATCAATAGTAATAGATATTGGGTTGTGGTCAGCCCATGTCATGGTGTGGATAGCAGACGAGCTAACATTTTGCAATAACCATTTATCTGTAAGAAACATATCAAGTCTGGAATAAGACTTATGATGGGGGGAAAAGTATGTGTAGTCCCTCTCTGTTCCATGGTAACATCTCCATACATCATACAAATCAAATGAGGTTAGTAGTTGATTCAAGGGAGATGGATTTATTTTTGCCGCTGAAGTAGTGTCCATATAAATGTCTGCAACCAGATTGAAATCTCCACAAACAAGGAGAAGACCCTGTTTTATCTTGTTGACTTTGGTGAAGATTTTCTTAAGGAAAGTTGCTTGATGTGAGTTAGGAGCATAAAGATTAAGAATGTATATTTAATTCCATTAATTGTGCAGATTAGAATAATGAAGCGACCATTAGGATCATATATTTCTTGTAGTGAGGTAAAGTCAATGTCTTTGCTTATTGCTATGAGTACGCCCAGGGCAGGACTTAGGGTGGTGGGGGTCCCTGGGCTTGAGTCGCTTTTGGGCCCTACCTTCTATACATTACTGTATTTATCAGCATATAACATGCACCCCAAGTTTAGGTGGGAAGTTTAAGGAAAAACAAAAAAAACGTACATTTAAATGCCCATCAATGCAGCCTTATCAGTGTCCATCTGCAGCCTTGTCAGTGTAGCCTTGAAGTTTAAAAATGGCGCCGCCAAGATACTGAGTCCTGTGTATATCGGCGGCTCTCGAGTCCTCTTGGCGGCTCTTGGGTCCTCTCGCAATCCCGAGCAGAGCCCAGAGTAGCCGAGTGTACTCGGCTTGGCTCAGTTACACCCAATCCCTGTGTTATGTAAATCATAGGGCGGGACTGGGCATGACTGAGCAGAGCCGAGCCGAGTACACTCGACTATGTATCTCAGCGGGGCCCCCTATTGGGTGGGGCCCATGGGCTTGAGCCCAGTTAAGCCCAATGATAAGTCCAGCCCTGAGTACGCCTCTCTTTTTAGTGGTGAAGGTGGAATGAAAAATATGAGGGAACTTGTTATTTCGACATAGTGAAGATGATGTAGGTGTCAGATGTGTCTCTTGAACACAAAGAATGTCGCTGTCAAATTTTTTTGCTGAATGCCAAAGGGATTGTCTCTTGGCCAGATGGTTGAGTCCTCTGGCATTTAAGGATAATATTTTAAATGGCATAGTAGCTGAAGTAAATAAGAATAATAATTGGAAAAGGATAGCACTTACAGTTAGTAGGCAGTAGGTGGATCGTGGAAGAATGATCAAGATTCAGCATTGTAATAAGTTAATTTGACTGGTATAAAAATATGTATCAGAAAATGTGGAACCTGGAATGAGAACTGTACTAAAACAGTCAAGAGAAAAATAAAACAACAAAAAAAAAACCCAGAAAACAACAACAATAAGTCGTAAACTTATCAGTCACAAATATAACAAAAATTCGGTGGTGTGTGATAAACACAAATAGAAGCTGGAACAGCTAAACCGCTGTTGGAGAAGTGCGCATGCGCGGGATCTCGGACGCAGACGTGCTCTGAGAGAGCTCCGCACGATCCGGCCCAAATTCAGCTATTTTCAGCGCAGCCAGCGGGACAGCGGGAACGATAACGGCAGAGGGAAGCTCCGGAGAGGGTGATGAACAGACGGGCTCGGGGCCAGCCGAAAAAAGGACAGCGTAAAGCCCTACTATTCACCGGGGGGTCCGGGTCCTCTCCTGAGCGCAGGCCGCAATCCAAGATGGCGCC
This sequence comes from Lithobates pipiens, assembly GCF_037356315.1. Classification (NCBI taxonomy): domain Eukaryota; kingdom Metazoa; phylum Chordata; class Amphibia; order Anura; family Ranidae; genus Lithobates; species Lithobates pipiens. The sequence goes on from NW_027507790.1 coordinate 45,922,496, forward strand.
GGGACGCCGAGACACGTGAGGCCCGGCCAGAGCTGCAGCCTTCCTGCGGGATGGAGCCAGCAGAACTCCCCTGAAACTCCCCAGGGATCCGTTTTCCTCACAATCTTCCGGGGACATGGAGGAAGAGCAGCAGGGTGAGTCCCGTTCGCATCCCCCTTCCCCGGCCATAGATGAAGATGCACAGGAACTGGTGGGCTCCCCTGGATCCTCTATGGATAAAAATATGGCTGAACTGGCAGAGGCCATGTCTAGTCAACTTAGTTCTGCTTCCATAGCACCCCAGCCAGCTTATAACTCAGGGGACACAGTGTTACTAGCTCGGTTCTCCACGATGCTACAACAGGAGCTTTCTAAGGCCTGCACTCTGATTACCACTGATCTAAAGAGGGACATTCACAGTATTGGTGAGAGATTTGACATTGTTGAAGCTAAAGTTGAAGGAACTGTTAAAAGGGTTAACCAGAATACCCATATGCTCACAGACCTCCAGGACAGGCTGGAGGATGCCCTTGCAAAAATTGAGGACTTGGAAAATCGCTCTCGTAGATACAATGTGCGTATTCGCGGCCTGCCCGAAACGCATACCGATTTGGAAGGGGCAATGCAGGAGTTAATGAAGGACTTGGTTCCAGACATAGCACCGCATCACATGGAAATTGACCGCATTCATAGGGCCCTTACTGCCCCCAGATCTGATGGCCTGCCTTGTGATGTTATTGTTAAACCACATTACTACCAGATCAAGGAGAAGTTGATGTTTGCTGCCCGCAGTCGACAGGACTTGACTCTCTGTGGGTCGTCTATTCAGTTGTTTACTGACCTTGCTCCTTCTACGGTACAAAAGCGTAGAAATTTGAAACCCCTGCTACAACATCTTATCAACCAACAGATCAGATATCGGTGGGCCTTCCCCTTTAGATTATCTTTCACCTATAATGGGAAATCCTACTCATTTTCCACGTTACAGGAGGGAGAAGAATTGCTACTTAGTTTGGGCATCATCTCGAGAGACTCATCAGCCTCCTCTCCTCCGATTCCAGCACGCCGTTCACTCTCCCCACTTTGGACGGAGCGTAAGCGGAACCCACCTAGAGGAGCCCCCCGGAAGACCAGGAATCCCGAGAATACACTTTTATGCCCTCCTTGAAATCCTGGACGTGCCACTTGCAGCTGAAGGGATACTACTATTTTTTGCCTGAGGGTCACACCTGAGTCCGTCTGTGCCTGCGCCACTGCGTAGTCACCCTGTTAGCACAACCATAGTGCAGTTTCCTATTTTTTGGATTTATTCCACCCGAAACGGTTCTTCCAAGACTGACTTAAAGTTAATGTGCTTTTTTCTTTATTGTTTTTATTTTTATTATTACTCACTCTTTTTGGACATGTTTTACAGCGTCCTCATGGTTTGATGTTTGAACTCTGTTTCTGTATAGCATGGGGGCATGGGGTCTGTCCTATGGTGGGGCCCGTGGGGCCTCCCCCGGGGGGGGGGGGGGGGTGCTGGGGCGGGGGGGGGGGTCATTAGGTGCCTGCTTGCCCTGGGGCCGTTACTCTCGGGGTGGGACGACTCGCGAAGCTAGTGCAACTTATTGTCCGACAGTATGCGAGACCTGAATCCGCACTGCTGGGATGCTATGGAGCAAGGGCCCTTTGGGCCGGATCGGGAATCCATGCTGCTCCTTTGCAAGATTACCTTCTCTCTTTGGAGAAGAGGTACCCTTGCCACTACCGGAAAGGACACTCTATCCGGCAGGGATTATTTCCCACATTGTTTTACGGTTTACACAAGTCTACTGGTATAAGTTTCTGGGCCTACGGCCCTTGTCTTCTATGTTAACTAATTCTCTGTTTTTTCTCTTTTTTCTCTTTTTCCTCTCTCTTTCTACCTCCTATCTTCCCCGAGCTGTAGTCCTGACTCTAACCTACGTACGCTGGTACTGGAAGCCTGCGGAATGTGAATCCCATGTATTGAAGGCTATGTCCGACCTTCTGGTGCTACAAGGTAAGAGTGCTCTGCCCTACCACGATGGCTAAGTCGTATTCGTCCGCCTTTTCGGTGATCACACATAATGTCCATGGCTTTAATTCCCCAATTAAAAGGACTAAAGCCTTTCAATTTTATCACAAACAGAAAGTAGATATTTTACTACTATAAGAAACGCATTTTTCTAAGACGTCAGCTCCACGTTACCTTAATGTTAAATACCCGCAGTTTTACCTGGCTAATGGACCAGATAAAAAGGAGGGGGTAGCTATAGCTTTTTCTAGACGTACCCCTTTTACGCCCATAACCATAATTAAGGATAAGGGTGGCAGATACATCATGGCCGTGGGACGTATACATGACCAACTTGTATCCTTTGTTTCTTATTATGCTCCAAACTCAGGACAGGTGGACTTTTTCAGCAAGATGTTACGGACATTGATGCCCAAGGTCCAGGGACAGGTGATTTTGGGGGGAGACAGTAATATCCCGCTGGACAGAATTATGGATAAATCCAACCCTGATAGACCCACTCTCAAGAGACCGCCGACTGGGAGTAATAGGGTGGCTAGGCTCTTACATCTCTATGATTTAATTGACGCTTGGAGGGAGTCCAATCCCACGACTAGAGATTATACGCATTTTTCGCAGGTGCACCATACATATTCCAGGATAGACCATATCCTGGTCCGCACACCTCTGCTCCCGTATCTAACGTCGGTATCGATACTATCCACCCCCTGGTCGGATCATTCTCCGATCAAGATGTCATTGACTGGGTTGTGGTCCAAAGCTTCCCCGGCCCCGTGGCGTTTGAATTCTAGTCTGTTAAAAGACCCCGTTTTGTGCTCTGAAATAGACAAAGCATTGCAGCAGTTTTTTGCGGGTAATAAATCCTCAGATACATCACCCGCGATTAATTGGGCAGCTCACAAGGCCACGATTAGGGGCATTTTGATACAAATAGGCTCTAGGCAAAAACGAGCACGTGACCATGCGATTCGGCAATTAGAAACCAAATTGGACCAGCTACTGCGGGAACAACATGCTCACCCGCTCTGCGACATTAGACATACGATTGACGATGTTAGACTGGAATTGAACTTAGCTCTGACGACTCAGGCTGAAAAACATATTGGCTGGACTAAACATAGGTACTATACAATGGGTGACAAACCGAATACTATGTTGGCCAGGAAACTGGTTCCCCGACCACATACGCCTACGTTACCTTAACTGAGGCTTTCTACGGGTCGCTCCACACAAAACCCTGAACTTATTCTGCAGGAATTTTACAAGTTCTATTCCAAGCTTTATGGCTCACAGACTGCGTACGATTCTCGTAAAGCTGATCTCTTTTTCTGTGATGTTCCGCTGCCTCAATTGACGCGAACTCACGCGGATCTGATGGAGGCGGAATTCACGGAATTAGAGATTAAAATGGCGATTAAATCACTCCACCCCTCGAAGGCCCCCGGGACCAGATGGCTTTCCAGGCCAATATTATAGGAAATTCCAGGATGTCCTGATTCCTCACCTGTGCTCTTATTTTAATGGGCTTCGGAGGGGAAGCAAGATACCCTTACATGAAAATGTGGCTTATCTTAGTGTCATTCCTAAGCCGGGCAAGGATCACGGGGACTGTGCGAATTACCGACCGATCTCCCTGATCAATACCGATCTAAAGATTTTAACGAAAGTCTTAGCATTTAGACTTAACACTTTTCTGCCAAACTATATCCACCCTGACCAGGCCGGCTTTGTCCCGCTTAGGCAGGCATCGGATCAGACCCGCAGGCTAATTAATCTTATATCAGCAGTGCAGTCGGACTGGGATGGTGGAGGCTCTAGACGGGGAATGCTGCTATTGTTGGATATTCAGAAAGCGTTTGATTCCCTTTCTTGGGAATATTTATTTGCGGTCCTACGCAGATATGGTTTTGGTGAGCGCTTTTTGACTCTCCTCGGAACGCTTTATGACACACCATCGGCATCGTTGATGCTGCGGGGATATTCCTCTGAGCCTCTACCGATTAGACGGGGTACGAGGCAGGGTTGCCCACTGTCCCCGCTCCTGTTTGTTCTTGCAATAGAGCCACTGGCCATTAGGATTAGGGAATGTCAGGATGTTCAGGGGATTAGGTGTGGAAACAGAGATCATAAATGCCTACTGTTTGCTGACGATCTCTTGCTCACGCTGACGTCACCAATTACTTCTCTCCCTAACCTATATGCGATTCTTCAACCCTTCTCCGAAATCTCGGGGTTAAGAGTTAATCAGTCCAAATCTAAAGCGCTCAATCTTTCCCTGTCGGAGGCCACACAGATAGCTATAGAGAGCACATACCAATTTAAGTGGGAGTCGGAGGCACTGCCATATCTTGGTGTTAATCTGACCCCAACTATCCAGAAGTTATACAGGCAGAATTACCCCCCACTCTACAAGACACTGGCAGCGGACCTAGCTAAATGGCAGCTACACCCTCCATCGTGGTTCGGCAGACTGCACTCTATTAAAATGAATGTGTTACCTAGAATACTGTATCTGTTCCGTACCCTACCGGTGGCTATTCTGCGTAGGGATCTACAAATGTTGCAAAATGACATTCTTAGGTTTATTTGGGGACACAAGAGGCCCAGGGTGAACAGGAGTACAATGTACACCCTAAGGAAGCAGGGGGGACTGGGCCTGCCGGATCTGCAGAAATATTATCATGCGGCTCAGCTGGCCCACCTTACCAGATACCACTCACGCCACACACATGCTATTTGGATGGATATGGAATCTTATTCCTGTCGTCCCTCACAGGTTTCACAGCTATTATGGCTTCCAATGAAGGATAGACCGCTGATATTGTGTCCTACCCTGTCACTGGCTCTGGCTATATGGGACAGGCTGTCCAAAATATACAAATTCAGATCGCCCCACAACCCGCTGGCGCCATTACTTAATAACAAAGAGTTCACCCCGGGCCTCTCTCCTCAACTGTTTAGTTGGTGGACAAATAAAGGGCTATTGCGCATTGCTGACCTATGTGACCGTAGGGGTATACTTTCTGAACAAGCTCTAACTGACAAATTCGATATGCCGTCCTCGGAGAAGTTTCGATGTGCCCAATTAAGGCATTTCGTGCAGAGTATGGTCCGTAGGGGAGACCTGGGTTCCCTGACTCCCATGGAGCAGTTGAGTATGCAATATGACAAAATAAGAGGCCATTTATCTGCCATCTACGCATTACTTAGGGGTCCAGGGAAGAAGTTGAGTTATATGGTCCAGTGGGAGCGGGACATTCAGGAATCTTTTGACTTAGATGACTGGTGCACGCTCTCTGAGACGGCATATCGCTCTCTCGCCAACACATCGGTGATAGAGGCTAATTACAAGGTATTGTTGCGGTGGTACATGGTCCCAGCCAGATTGGCCGCTTTTGTTCCAGGAGCTCCGTCCCATTGTTTTAGAGGATGCGGCCAGGTGGGGACCACCTACCATATTTGGTGGTCATGCCCGAAGGTCAGAAGGTTTTGGATTAGAGTGTTTAACTTTGTCTATACTATCACAGGATTGAACCTGAGGAAATCACCTAAGCTGGCCCTCTTAGGGGGCAAGGCGGCAGAGGCTTCCAGGCCTCAGCAGCGGCTCCTTACCTTTATATTTATTTCAGCTAAGATCACCATAGCTCGTAACTGGAGATCAGCCGCACTACCGATAGCCCAGCTTAAACATAAAATGTCATGGCTAATGCTAAACGAACGGTTATCCGCACTGTCACAAGACAGGATGGAAATGTTTTATAGAATTTGGGATCCATGGATTGTCTATCTAACTAATGGTTCCGGGACACATGCTGTTTAATGTTGTCACGGTAACATGAGTTTGAGAACCCAGGACTACGGCTCCCCCCCCCCCACCCAGTTCTCCCCCTTTCCCTCTTTTTTCCACCTTTTTCTACTCGCTACTCTTTTCTCTTACCCTGCTATAGGGTCTTTCCTCTTTTCTTTACTGTTCTCTGTTGAATTCTTTATATCTCTCATTTAGCGGTGCTAGCTAAATGATTGGATATTTATATCACTCAAGAGGTAAAAGCTCCGGCAGCTGGGATCCTATGTGGTCCGGGGTTATTGGATAAGGCACCTATTTCGCTGCCGCCAGCATGTTTATGGAACTGACCGGTGTGTTAGCCCATTATGCATTGTTCTTGATGTAACACGTTGCCGCATTAATGAGACTATTGTTTGTATTGTACTGAAAACCTTTAATAAAAATATTGAAACATAAACCGCTGTTGGAGGAAACAGTTAATGCCGGTGAAACGGAAGACAGAATTCATTTCCATGAGGGGATATTATAAACGATGTAAGTGGATCATTTAAGAGCCAGATATTTCCATTGGTTGATGTTTCCGGGATTCCTGATTGCATTGGTATAGCAGAGGTATACGTTTTGATAAAGAAGAGTCAATTATTTTGGGGAGATCTAGAATTATCCCCCAATCCCTCAGAAGCTTTAAAACCTTTTGGAGATCATTAACAACATGTGTCGATCCATTTCTAGTAATGATCAATGTGGCAGAATATCTCCATTTATATAGGATTTTATGATTATGCATACTTTTAGTTATGGGATTCAAGTCTCTTCTTAGTTGTAGCGTGTGTTTAGAAAGATCAGGGAATATTTGTATACCTTCAAATGGGCGTGGGAGTGGGCCCTTAGATCTAGCTTCATACATCATTTTTTCTTTTACATGGAAAAAATGAATCCTCATAAGTATATCTCTCGGTACCGAAGCTGCCAGATGTTGTGGTTTTGCAATTCTGTGAATTCTATCAATTATCAAGTCTCTTGGGGTAATATCAGGTAAAATTGTGCGAATTAAGTCTTTTGCATATTTGGGCAAATCTGGTGTAGAAATGCTTTCAGGGACACCTCTTAATTTGACATTGTTACGTCTTGAACGGTCTTCCAAATCGGCCAGCTTAGCACGGACCCATTCCTGTTCATCTTTTACCTCATCATAAGCATCAATGAGATCATTCACTGTATGAGAACATTCTGTCATTCCCCTTGCTATAGTGGAGACTCTATTATCTAATGAGCTCACTTCAGTACTTAATTTATGAAATAGGTTTGACAAATCCGAGACTAATGAGGAGTGTAGTGAAATTAGCATTTCCTTCAATGTAGTGTCTATAACTGGTTGTCCAGATGTGGGGAATGATTCCATAGGAGATTGTAAGGCCTGGTTAGTTTGTGGAGAATTAGAAGCCTGGGTCTGTAGTACTTGTGAATGAGGCTGTACTATTAATGTATCTATCCTCATTTTTGCTCTGGCTGGGCTATTTAACAAAGAGTCAGCACTGGTATTTTGAGTAGGGGATTTAGGTATTTCTCCTTTAATAGTATTCTCCTGCTGTTCTGAGGAGAGAGCGGTGTAATGTCCCTGAGGCGCTGAAATGCAGTCAGCGCCATTTTGGGTCTCACTGACCTGTTCTTCGGGAGCATACATTAGTGTTGTAAGTTTTTTCGGTCGGTATTCACCCATTCTTTTACGTGACATCGTTACACGGGATGTCCGTTCGCTATTTGGTAGTGTTTTTGGACGGAATTGCGGTCCCGTTCGGATCCAAAACGTTCCGTTATTTCCCCTCACGACGGAGCTCTGTTCTTAAGCGTCCATCTTCCGCGCTGGCCGGCCACGCCCCCAAATTATGGACTTTGAACTGATGTAGAGAAGACTGTAGATAAATAGGTACAAATTATGTAGGAGGATTTGTTTAATCTCTGTGTATCACCTGAGAATAGTCCCCCTATTGGGTATATGTAATGGTTTACAACCACTTTAAGCATTGACAATAAAACCTAGAAGCTAATTGGTTACTTGCTACATTCTGTGTGCTTCACTTTTAGTAAATCCCCCCCTACAGTGTCTAAGAAGGAAATCTGTGAAAAGTTCCATCTAAAATTTGTCAAACTATTTTAGAATAATGTTCCTCAAAGTAAAATTGCAAAGACTTTCAATATATATAGCATCATCTACAGTCAGGGCCGCCATTGAGGGGGTACACCCTTGTAAGGTGCCCCAGCATCTGGATGGGCCTGGCCGAATAGCAGGGATGTGAGAAGGCAGGGGTGGGTGCAGAGGAGCTCTGTGGATGCTCCTGTATGTGTGAGTCGGCAGGCTGCTGCTCTGTCCTGAGCTGACATTGGGCTCTTTGCTGCCCCCTCTGGCCATTTCCTGCATGTGCACCCCTCTGCATGTGTAAACAAGAGCTGGGACTAGGATGACCTTACAATTAAGGGCTGTTCTGTGGGGGGGGTGTACATGTCTCTGTGTGTGTACATGCCTGTTTGTGTACGTTTCTCTGTGTGTACATGTCTCTGTGTGTGTACATTTCTCTGTGTGTACATGTTTCTATGTGTACATGTTTGTGTGTGTACATGCCTGTGTGTGTACATGTCTCTGTGTGTGTGTACATGTCTCTGTGTGTGTACATGTCTCTCTGTGTGTACATGTCTCTCTGTGTGTACATGCCTGTGAGTGTGTACATACCTGTGTGTAAACATGTCTCTGTGTGTAAATGTCTTGTGTGTGTACATGTCTCTGTGTGTACATGCCTTTGTGTGTACATCTGTGTGTGTACATGCCTGTGTGTGTACATATCTCTGTATGCGTACATGCCTGTGTGTGTGTACATGCATGTCATATATACACATGTGAGGGGGCTGAGATCATACAGGTGTGAGGGGGGCTGAGAGCGTACAAGTGTGAGGTGTGAGGGGGCTGAGAGCATACAGGTGTGAGGGGGGGACTGAGCGCATACAGGTGTGGTTTGAATACCATTTACATAGGTGAGCATGATTTATATGGGCTCGCTTTTGCTCGCATGGGGGGGCCGGATTCATTTTTTCTTATTTTTTTTACTTTTTATTTTTTATATTTTTCTTACTTTATTCTTACCCTGTACTTTTATTTTATTTATTTTTTATAATTTTTGTTTCCTATTACAAGTAATGTAAACATCCCTTATAATATAAATAAGCATGACAGGTTCTCTTTATTGAGTGATGTGGGGTCAAAAAGTCTCTAGATCTCTCATTTACCTTTTTTTTTTTGAAAAATTCTGTTTATTATTTTCACATAAAGCATACAATACAAACAGTGAATGCCTCAACTGGACGCGTCCATCCCAGCCAACCGGCCACTGAACTATCTAACAAAGTTCATCTAGCTACCCTCCCACCCCCCAACTTCCCGTCCCCCCCTCGGTCACAGCTCGACCTCCTAATGGATTCTCCTGCTGTCCTGCATCACATTAACAGGTCAACCCCTTCTTCATAACCCCAGTCTCCGTACCTTCCAAGGGGATTCCCATCAGTCATTATCTAACAGCGTGACTTCTTCAGTATTTGCAGGCCCTGCACCCAATTAACCATGCGTCTCCAGTCCGGCTCACCCCACTGTGGATCGGGAATTAAACCATGTGTGCCATACCTTGTCAAACTTCTTCATGCACCCCCTAGCTTCATATGTGGCCTTGTAATATGGTAGCATCGAGTTAACCAGACCCCTCCAGAAGGAAATACTCAGAGCCCTGACCTTTTTCCAGTGCATCAATATGGCTTTCCTAATGTAGAATAGTAGCACATTCAGAACCACTTCCTCCACCAACCCTAGGAGGCACACCCCTATTGTTAATAGGACTGGTACTTGGATTAGATCAGATATACAAGAAACAACCTCCTCCTGAAATTCCTGCACCTGGGGACATCCCCAGAAGATGTGATCCGCATCTGCGGGAGTGTAGGTGCACCTCCAGCACTCTGCAGATACGGTCGGGTAGATCTTGTGTAATCTGGCCGGGGTATAGTAGCTCCTGTGCAGGAATTTGAACTGGATTAGCCTGTCCTGTGCAGACACCAAGTGTCTAAATGGTTGGGCCCATAGGGAGTCCCAGTCCTCCCCCCTTACCTCCGGTACCTCCTCCGCCCATCTGTCCCTACATTTAACAATCGCTAAAGGTGTGGATGCAAACATTGCTTTGTATGTTAGCGAGAGAGGTTTGGCCAGACTCTCACTTCGTATTAAAGTTTCGAGCGAGGAGGGCACTGACTCCGCTCTCATCACACAAAACTGAGCCTGAAAGGCATGCCGGATCTGTAAATACCTAAACAAGTACTCATTGGGTAGGTCATGTCTCGCCTGCAATTGTGGGAACGTGAGCAGTTCCCCAAAGGTGGTAATGTCCTGTACCGTCTTAATACCTTTTGTTGCCCAGAGCATAGGATCTGGTAAATTATAGAAGTGGGGCAACGTGGGGTTCATCCATAAAGGAGTCTACGGTGTCACCCCCCAAAAAGATGGACATGCTAGCTTGACCGCTACCCCCCAAGCCTTAATGGTGACCTTCATTTCCGTTAGGGGCAGATCCGATCGGAGACCTCTGAACAGGGCGAACCTGAGACTCTCCAGGGAGCTCAACTGAGCTGCTTCCAGCACGGTTGCTGCATCTCCCTCGTCAGTCGTCAGCCATCTATGTGTGAATACCATCTGGCCGGCTATATAGTATTTATGGTAGATGGGCAGTGCCAATCCTCCCTGGTCCGTTGGTTCCTGTAGTATTCCAATGCCCACCCTCGGTGACCCGGGAGCCCGGGAGTTTCTTAAAATAAGACTTCGGGACCCACACAGGAGCATGCCTAAGGAAATACAGAATAATTTCATAAATTTCATCTTTAGCAGACTAATTCTCCCAACAAGGGACAATGGTAATCTGGTCCAGGCCTGCACCTTTTTCCTAAGTAACTGTATCAGAGGAAACAAGTTTAGAGACATATAGTCCCGTACATTGGCTGCAATTCGAACGCCTAGATATTTCAGGGACTCAGCCAATTGTAACGGTAGAGTGGGATCCGCCCTCTCCTTGGCCCCCGCATCTATCGGTAAGATAGAAGATTTACTCCAATTTACCCTTAGCCCAGAGGAAGTAGTGAAGTGGTCGATAACTTGTAGTGCCGCCCTCAGCGATGCCCCCGGGTCATTCAGAAAAAGCAGCATATCGTCTGCGTAAAGCGCTAGTGTCTCCTGAATAGTACCTACTGTAATTGGACTGATCTCAGAAGAAGGGCGCAGGGCGATCGACCAGTGGTTCTAGGGCCAGGGCGAACAGAAATGGGGATAAGGGGCAACCCTGTCGGGTCCCCCTACCCACCACAAAAAAGTCTGAAATTGAGGAGCCTACTCTGATTGCTGCCTTCGGACACCTGTATAACATAGACAACCATTTTCTAAACTGCGGCCCGAAACCCATGGCCTTCAACACTGTGGACATGTATAGCCAGTCCACTGAATCGAAGGCCTTCTCAAAATCTATCGAGACCACCACCCTCGATTTATCCGCTTGCAGGGGAATCTGTAAGTGAGTAAATAACCGTCTTAAATTTGTGTCAGTAGACTTACCTGGCATAAAGCCTGTTTGATCAATATTAACTACCGAGGGAAGTACAGCAGCCAGCCTAGTGGCCAGTATTTTGGTCAGGATTTTAAAATCCATGTTCAGCAGCGCTATCGGTCTATAAGACGCACACTCTGCAGGATCTTTGCCTTGTTTTAATAGAAGGACCATATAGGCCTCTAGCATGGAGTGTGGGAGAGTATCTTGTTCATGACAATAGTCCAAAAGCAGATTAAGTCTGGGAGCTAATAATTCCACATTGGCCTTGTAAAACTCCACTGGAAAACCATCCGGACCCGGGGCTTTATTAGGGGGAATGTAAATATCGCCCTTTGAATTTCTTTAATTGTGATTTTAGCATCCAGTAAAACCCTGTCTTCGTTGGACAATTGTGGTATTGGGAGGGTCTCCAGCAGAGCCTCCAAAGCCACGGGATCATAGGAAGGGATGGGAGAGTACAGCTTAGAGTAATAAGTCACGAATTCTTGCATAATGCTTTCGGGGTCGGTTACCAGGTTCCCCAACCCATCCCTAACCGCCGGAATACACGTAGGGGGAGGGCAATCCGCCACCAGCATTGCCAAGAGTTTCCCGTTTTTGTCCCCCTCCGCGAATACTGTCTGGGCATTCTTTGTCAACTCTACCCTGGCTTGTCCCATAAAATGTATAGACATAGCGCGCCTAGCCTCCATAAGGCCCCATACGACTCCCCTGTTGGTGAGTCCGCATGTGCCTTTGCCTCCTGCCTTTCTCATAGCGCCAATACCTCGGCATCCTCTCTATCTTTTGTCCGTGCAACCTTGATGGCCGATATGTACTCGCCCCGTGTTACCGCTTTAAAGGCGTCCCATACTATCTCCGGGACAGCCGTGTCAGCATTGAGGTCCAATAGGATTGCATAGCGTCTCCCACCTGGGCAGAGACCCCTTCATTTTGTATCCAGCCCGGTGAGACCCGCCAACCACACCTCCTCTTCTCCTTCCCAAAGGTCAGGGTGACCGCCAAAGGATTGTGATCAGTCAACCCTCCCGCCAGATATGAGGTCGCAGACACATATGGCAACAACACATTATTCCCAAAAGCTAGGTCAATTCTGGCTGAAGACCTGTGGGTGGTCGATATGTGCGAGTAGCATCTGTCAATCGGATGCCTCCAGCGCCACAACTCCGTCAACCCCGCCACAGAGCTCCAGCCAACCAGTCCAGCAGAGTCCCCCCTGCCCGGATTGGAGGAGTCCAAAGCCGCATCAAGAACGGCGTTGAAATCCCCCAGCCATATAGTCGGAAGATGACCATATGGTGCAAGTTTGGTTAATAAATCATATAACACCTTTGAATGAAATGGGGGAGGCACATAGACATTTACCACCACTATTTGCCTATGGAATACATCCATGACAAGCACCACATATCTTCCATCTGGATCAGACATGACCTGATGTATCACGCAGGGAACACTTTTGCTAACCAGAAGAGAAACCCCTCTCGCAAACGTGGAATAAGTGGAGTGAAAGGTCCTCTGTATCCACGGTCTGCGCAGAGCAAGGACTCTACTCCCGTCCAAGTGTGTCTCCTGCAGGAGAACCAGGTGTGGTTTAGACACTTTGAGAAATTGGAACACTGAGGCCCTCTTAAGTCTGTGGTTAAGGCCCCGAACATTCCAAGATACAATTCTCAACTCATCCGCCATCATCAGAAGTGGCTACTATGGCCATCCAGGGTGACCCAAGTGGCGGGAGTTGGCACCCCCACGAGGTTTGCGCGCCCCCCCCACCCCAAAGCACCTTGTCCCCATTTTGATGAGGACAAGGGCCTCTTCCCGACAACCCTGGCCGTTGGTTGTCGGGGTCTGCGGGCAGGGGGCTTATCGGAAGAAGAACAGAAGCTGCGAAAGCTGCGACAGCGGTGACAGAAGACCGGGCTACCGTCTGTAAAAGAGCTAGAAGAAGGCGTGGTGGCCCGGCAAGAAGAACCGAAGAGGGGGACAAGACCCCCGAAGTCGGAAGAAGAGGGCGGCGGCGAGGAAGAAAGCCAGGCTCCTTCGCTAGCAAAAGAGCTAGAAGAAGATAGCGGAGGAGTCCGGGGAGAAGACGGAAGACCCCCGGAGCTGTGCAATAAACTATTTTAACCCTTGTGTGTTGTGTTTTTTTTTTACTTTTTTTTACAGGTGAATGGGTAGGGGTACATTGTACCCCATACTCATTCACATAGGGTGGGGGGCTGGGATCCGGGGGCCGCCTTATTAAAGGGGGCTCCCGGATTCCGATAAGCCCCCCGCCCGCAGACCCCGACAACCAACGGCCAGGGTTGTCGGGAAGAGGCCCTTTTCCTCATCAACATGGGGACAAGGTGCTTTGGGGTGGGGGGCCACGCGGCCCCCCCTTACCCAAGGCACACCCCATGTTGATGGCACACGGCCTGGTATGGCTCAGGTCGCTCGCTCGTCCCCCCCTTTCCTGGCCGGCCGGGTAGCGTCCTCGGACAAGGGTCTGATGTGGACCTGGGGGGACCCCCACGCCGATTTTTTCGGCGTTGGGGTTCCCCTTTAAGTTCTTACCAGGTGACAGGGCCAGCGACGCCTCGTTCACTGGTCCCGGCTACCTGGAGATGCGCTCAAAATGAGCGGACTTTTCTCCGGGTGGGAAAAGTCCGTTCATTTCAAAAGTACGGCGGACTGGCACGCGCATGGCCGGATTGTCCGCCGAAATGCGAGTCCGGCAGGAAGATTGGAGTGCAAAAATACTTACTAAGTCCGCCATACTTTCGGGTAAAAAAAGTCCGCAGGAGGCTACACATGGGGGAATTGTCCGGCGGACTTGAGTTTGCCGGACTTTTCCACCCGATTGTTTGATCACGTGTACGCGGCATAAGACAACTTTATCAGTAATTGTATGTCTGTGTCGAGCCGTGACCCTAAAAAAACCCACCCATGCTTTTATACCAGAAACAACCCCAACATGTCCGGCACTAAGCTTAGTCCCAAAACCAAAAAACGTGACCATAACTGTCACTGTGAACTCCCGCCGCACTAATCGAAAGTCCAGCAGTTCCCTAGCTGGTTCCGTAGCCTCTCCACAAGCTCCTAGCAGCAATACGAGAGCCAGGCCCGACAGCAGCACTGACTAAAGTCTGGTAACATCCGGTGCATTCAATTCCAGAGGGGTCCTGGAGGAGTCCGGCACAGGAAAGGGGGTGGATGACAGGGTGCCCCATATAAACCAATAGCCCCCCGGTCTGGGAAAAACCCCCAGAGTGTCAGAGCAGGCAACCCTTGCAGTAAAGTCCAGGAGGCAGTACCACATCCCCACCCTTTGTACCTCTGTCCCTTTAGTCAGAACCATGGGTAAATCAGCATGTGAGCACATGCACCCCAGGACCCCATCTAGCCATATAACAATAGCAGGTGGTTAGGGTACTTCCTTGTCAAATGTCGCCAATCCACTAGGCCCAAGTCTGGATGTAGGAAACCCCCCCCTTTGTAGGATGGGACCCCTTCACCCATGTCTCTGTGGTTGATAATTTTACCTTCCAAGTTCTTTATCCATCCAGTCAACGGCTTCTTCCGGGTGGTCAAAAAACCTCACCGATCCTTTATATTGAACACAGAGTTTACTCGGGTATAACATGCTGTACTTGATCTCCTTCTCTCTTAGGTGCCTTCTGATGTCATTAAACTACCTCCTTTTCTGTTACGTGGCCGCAGAGAAGTCTGGAAACAGCATAATCTTTGCATTTTCATGGCGCAATTCCTGCAGCCTCCTGGCACTGGACAGGATCATGTCGCGGTCTCGAAAGTTCAAGAAGCGAACCAGGAAAGGGTGAGGGAAGGCTCCAGGAGGTCGTCTGCCAGTGGGAACTCGGTGCGCCCTTTCAACCACATACGCAACGGACACCTCCTGCAGGGACAGAAGCTGTTTAAAAAATTGTTCTGCAAACTGAGAGGGCTGATCTCCTTCCGCCCCCTCAGGGAGCCCTACCACCCTGACATTATTACGCCTGTGGCGGTCCTCAGCGTCTATAGCCTTGTGTTGTAGGGACCTGACCTGGTCCCTGAGTTCTGCCAACTGGGCTCCATAATCGTGGGATGTGTCCTCCACTGCTGACACCCTTGTCTCCACTGTGCTCAGGCAGCCCCTAATTTTGTCCAGGTCATGTCTAATCAGGGTGCACTCGGACGAGAGGTGGTCAATATGCCCCATGAGTTCCGCCTTGCTGGCGTTGATTGCCTCAAATATAGGCTGGGTAATGTCTGCCACTTCTACGCCAGAGGGACGCTCATGTCCCGGGATGATTCCCTCTGCCTCCTGAGGTTGCGCCATACCTCCCTCCTTGAGCGCGGTGCGCTGAGACCTCGGCGGGGAAGACAAGATGGCGGGCGGGGCCAGCCTCCATGCTCGGCGTGGCGGTGGATACTGCAAGCCTTAGCCGCTCTCCTCGCGGCCGATGATGGCATCACTAGCCGCCGCTCAGTTTCCCCTAGCCGGTGGCCTTCGAAACTGTGATAGGTAGTGAGGAGTGAAATCAAAAATTTGCATCCTAAGAAATCCTGAAGGCAGTGATTGGTTTTCGGGGTGCCGTGCGGCTAGACTCCCAAAAAGTCCCACATATGTGGTATCCCCGTACTCAGGAGAAGCAGCAGAATATATTTTGGGGTGCAATTCCACATATAACTATGGCATGTGTGAGGAATATATCATTTAGTGACAACTTTTTTGGTGTCATTATTCAATCACTTGGGACAAAATAAAAATATTCAATGGGCTCAACATGCCCCTCAGCAATTTCCTTGGGGTGTCTACTTTCCAAAATGGGGTCATTTGGGGGGGGGGTTGTACTGCCCTGCCATTTTAGCACCTCAAGAAATGAGATAGGCAGTCATAAATTAAAAGCTGTGTAAATTCCAGAAAATTTACTCTAGTTTGTAGACGCTATAACTTTTGCGCAAACCAATAAATATACACTTATTGACATTTTTTTTACTAAAGACATGCGGCTGAATACATTTTGGCCTAAATGTATGACTAAAATTTAGTTTATTCAATTTTTCTTATAACAAAAAGTAGAAAATATCTTTTTTTTTTACATTTTCAGTCTTTTTCCTTTTATATCGTAAAAAATAAATATCGCAGAGGCAATCAAATACCATCAAAAGAAAGTTCTATTTGTGGGAAGAAAAGGACGCAAATTTTGCTTGGGTACAACATTGCATGATCGCGCAATTACCAGTTAAAGCAGTGCAGTGCGAAATTGTAAAAAGACCTCTGGTCCTTAGGCTGACAATTGGTCCGGGGCTTAAGTGGTTAACATATTACTAAATCCACAACAGTAAAATCAGTCTGTATATGCAGTAAAGCATGTTTGTTACACTCACTGTGAAACCTAAGGCGTTAATCTGAATTGTGTAAAATGCCTGTTTGATCTGCCTTCTCTGCTCCTCCCATTCCTCCACTGTCCCCAATCTATCTGCTGATAGAACAGAACCTTGGGGCAAGCTGCACATGTTCAGTTTGATGTATATTGCTAGAGAGTTTTTTTTTTCTTGGGAGAGTGCATGTGATCAGCACAGTGCCAATCAGCACTGTCCAGACAGGGGGTCAGGGGTCCTGCAGCTTCATAAGACATTCATCTAGTAAAACATGCTTGTTATACTCACTGTGGAACCTAAGGTGTTAAATCTCTTCATTATGTAAAAAGGATGTTTGATCCTGTCTGCTCTGATCCTCCCTTTCTTCCACTGTCCCCAATCCATCTCCTGATAAGACAGAGCCTTTGTAGTCACTCAGCACATGTTCAGTTTGGTGTAGTTTGGTGTGTCTTACTAGAGAGTTTTTTTTTCTTGGGAGGGTGCATGTGATCAGCACAGGGCCAATCAGCACTGTCCAGACAGAGGGTCAGGGGTCCTGCAGCTTAATAGGACAGTAAAATGATAACTCCTCCTACAAGCTTTAACCAGACACTTTTAGAAGTCACAAGACTGCTATATACTGCTGATGAGAAAAAATATTTAGCAGTTTTCATTTACTAAAATGAATGCATTTCCATGTTCTGTGTACTGTGGGAGACCAGATATAGTGAATGCAGGTCCTGAGTAGGGATGAACCGAACACCACCCTGTTCGTTTAGCACCAGAACATGCAAATAGGCAAAAAATTCATTTGAACACGCAAACACCATCTATGGGACTCAAACATAGTTACATATAGTTACATAGTTAGTCAGGTTGAAAAAAGACACAATTCCATCTAGTTCAACCACAAAAAATAATAATAATAATATCATACAATCCCATATACCCAATTCTATACCCACAGTTGATCCAGAGGAAGGCAAAAAACCCCAGCAGAGCATGATCCAATTTGCTAAAGCAGGGAAAAAATTCCTTCCTGATCCCCCGAGAGGCAATCGGATTTTCCCTGGATCAACTTTACCTATAAATGTTAGTACCCAGTTATATTCTGTACACTTAGGAAATAATCCAGGCCTTTCTTAAAGCAATCCACTGAGCTGGCCAGAACCACCTCTGCAGTGAGTCTATTCCACCTTTTCACAGCTCTAAGGCCGCGTACACACGCGCGGACTGTTGGCCCAACTTTGTCCGTCCAACAGTTTGAGCGAACAGTCCGCTCAAACTTAGCATGGACGGACATGGCCACACACGACGGACGAACAGTTTGCTGAAACCGTGCGCGATGACGTGAACGGCACGTACGACGGGATGAAAAATACGACGTCCTATACACTGCAATGCAACCTTCCGACGTGGAAATCCTTTCTGAGCATGCGCGAGACTTAGTTGGCCGAACAAGCCTACACACGAGCGAACAGTCCGCTGAAACCTTGTTTCAGCGGACAGTTTTTCGGAATTTCCGTAAGACCTTGTTCGGCCAACTGTCCGCTGAAACTGTCCGCTGAAGCCCCACACACGAGCGGACTGTCCGCCCAAACACTGTTCAGCGGACAAGGTTGGGCGAACAGTCCGTGCGTGTGTACGCGGCCTAAGCCCTTGTACACACGGTCGGAGATTCCGACGGAATGTGTGCGATCGGATCGTATTGTCGGATAATCCGACTGTGTGTGGTCTCCATTGGACTGTTTTCGTCGGAATATCCGACGAACAAAGTGCCGCATGCTCAGATCAAATTCCTAGACCAAAGCTATTGGCTACTAGCCTGAACGTAGTCCCGTCGTAACGAAATAACGCCATCACGTTATGTACAATCGCATTTTCCGACAACTTTGTCCGACCGTGTGTATGCAACAGTTTCGGACAAAATCCGTCAGGCAAAATCCAACGGATTTGGTTGTCAGAATGTCCGACCGTGTGTACAAGGGCTTACTGTGAAGAAACCTTTCCGTATTTGGAGATGAAATCTCTTTTCCTCTAGACATAAAGAGTGCCCCCTCTTTGCCCTCTTTGTTGACTGTAAAGTGAATAACTTGACACCAAGTTCACTATATGGACCCCTTATATATTTGTACATGTTGATCATATCCCCCCTTAATCTCCTCTTATCAAGAGTGAATAAATTCAGTTCCTCTAATCTTTCCTCATAACCGAGTTCCTCCATGCCTCTTATCAGTTTGGAGGCCCTTCTCTGCACTTTCTCCAGTTCCCCCATATCCTTTTTGAGAACTGGTGCCCAAAACTGAACTGCATATTCCAGATGAGGTCTTACTAATAATTTGAACAAAGGCAAAATGATATCTCTCTCTCTGGAGTCCATACCTCTCTTAATACAGGAAAGGACTTTGCTTGCTTTGGAAACCGCAGCTTGGCATTGCTATTATTTAGCTTATGATCTACCAAAACCCCCAGATCCTTCTCCTCTATGGATTCCCCCAGTTATACTCCCCCTAAAATGTATGATGCATGCATATTCTTAGCCCCCAAGTGCATAACTTTACATTTCTCAACATTACACCTCATCTGTCACATGGTCACCCAATTAGACAGAGCATTGAGGTCGGCTTGTAAATTGGAGACATCCTGTAAGGACGTTATTCCACTGCATAGCTTGGTGTCATCTGCAAAGACGGAAATGTTACTTTTGATCCCAGACCCAATATCATTTATAAAGATATTAAAAAGTAAGGGTCCCAACACTGAACCTTGGGGTACACCACTGATAACCTTAGACCATTCAGAGTAAGAATCATTAACCACGACTCTCTGAATTCTGTCTTTTAGCCAGTTTTCTATCCATTTACAAACTGATATTTCCAAACCTGTAGACTTTACCTTACACATGAGCCGTGTGTGCGGAACTGTATCGAACGTTTTTGGAAAATCAAAGTATACCACGTCCACCGCCACCCCTCTGTCCAAGGTTTTACTTAGCACCTCATAAAAAGAAATCAGGTTTGTTTGACAACTTCTGTCTTTCATGAATCCATGCTGTCTGTTGCTTAAAATATTTTTTTCCTGCAAGAACTTGTCTATGTGGTCTTTTATTAATCCCTCCAGTATCTTCCCAACTATAGAAGTTAAACTAACAGGTCTATAGTTACTTGGTAAAGACTTTGTTCCCTTTTTAAATATAGGGACTACATTGGCCCTGCGCCAATCCAGTGGTACTATTCCTGTCATTAATGAGTCCCTAAAAATTAGATACAATGGCTTTGAAATTACAGAGCTCAGTTTTTTTAGGATCCGTGGGTGGATGCCATCGGGTCCAGGTGCTTTATCCACCTTTATTCTGTCCAAATATTTCTGGACCATATCACTTTTGAGCCATTGTGGATTTGGGGATGTGTCACTACCACCCCCATTATGGACATGAACTCCC
Source organism: Lithobates pipiens (assembly GCF_037356315.1). Classification (NCBI taxonomy): domain Eukaryota; kingdom Metazoa; phylum Chordata; class Amphibia; order Anura; family Ranidae; genus Lithobates; species Lithobates pipiens. The sequence goes on from NW_027507790.1 coordinate 45,942,715, forward strand.
CCATGCTCCTTTGTATACAGAGAGCTGAAGAAAGTATTTAATAAGTTAGCCTTCTCTTTGTCCCCAGTCACCCACTCCAGATTATTTTGTAAAGGGCCTACATGCTCAGACTTGACCTTTTTACTATTAATATATTTGAAGAATTTTTGGGGGTTTGTCCTACTATCTTTTGCAATCTGTCTTTCATTTTGAATTTTTGCATGCTTGATTTCCTTTTTACATATTCTGTTTTATTCTTTGTAACATTTAAATGACACTAGCGTTCCTTCATTTTTATATTTTTTAAAAGCTCTTTTTATAGTTTATAGCTTTTTTAACTGTGGCCGTGAGCCACGTCAGTTTTATTTTTAGCCTTTTAAACTTATTGCCCATGGGAATATACTTTGTAGTGAGATCACAAACAGTCTTTTTGAAGAATTCCCATTTCTGTTCTGTGCCCATTCATGCCAATATTCTCTCCCAGTCTAGGTCCGGGAGAGCAGCCCTCATCCTTGGAAATTAAATTAAATTTATCTTTGTTTTTATCTTTCCCATATGTGATTTTTGCTTACAGCTAACATCAAATGAAATCATGTTATGGTCACTGCTACCCAGCTATTCCTTTATCTGAACATTAGTAATATGTTCTGCATGGTTTGAGATTACCAGGTCCAACAGAGCATAATTTCTAGTTGGGCCTCAATAAACTGGACCACAAAATTGTCCTGTAATAGGTTTATAAATGTTTGCCCTTTAACTGTCACAGCAGTGCCATTACTCCAGTCAATTTCTGGGTAGTTAAAATCCCCCATTATTGTCACTGTTCCAGCCCTTGCAGCCCTTTTTATCTGTGCAAAGAGCTGAGTCTCCACCTCCTTATTAACATTGGGTGGTCTATAACAAACTCCAATGATTAACTTTGAACTACGCACATCTGTCTGCAGTTCCACCCATAATGCTTCAGACTACTCACACTCTCCGTCCACTAGGTCCTCTTTCTCACTCGCTTTGAGATCACTTCTCACATACAGACTAACCCCTCCACCTTTCCTTTTTACTCTGTCTTTCCGAAAGAGTGCATAGCCAGGAATATTAATAGCCCAATCATGTGAGGAATGAAGCCAAGTTTCAGCAATACCAATTACATCATAGCTCTCCTGATACACCAGAGCTTCCAACTCACCCATTTTGCTTGGCAGACTTCTGGCATTGGTGAACAAACATTTCAATGCATTAATATATTTTGACCGGTCACATACTATCCTCTTGGGTGTTCCGAGATTACAACTAGGACTTGCCACTATATTTACCTTGGGTTTATGTGCTTTGGTTACCCTACCACTAATGCCCCTAATATTATCCTCTGGAATATGCTCCACGCTGACTATCTCTATCTCTGGACCCTCCCCCCATCGCCTAGTTTAAAAACCCCTCTAACTTTTTGGCCATCCTTAATCCCTGCTGATCTGCACCCTCCTCATTTAGGTGCAGTCCATCCCTTCTATCGACTGAGAAGTCGTCCCAGTCCTCCAGGAACCCAAACCCCTCCTTACTATACCAGCTCTTGAGCCACTTGTTTACTTCCCTAATCTCCCTCTTCCTTTCTGTTGTGGCTCGATGTACCGGTAGTATTCCTGAGAATACTACCTTGGAGGTCCTTTTCCTCAATTTAGCTCCCAAGTCCCTAAAATCATTCTTTAGGACACTCCATCTGCCTCTGACTTTGTCAGTGGTGCCAACGTGCACCATGACAGCTGGGTCTTCCCCAGCCCCTCCCAGTAATCTGTCCACCAGATACGTGATGTGCCGAACCCGAGTGCCCGGTTGTTAGGTTTTCGGATGGTGAGTCTGACTTGGTGGAAGGAGACCTCTCTTACGACTCTGGTTCAAGTCTCTCTGAAGTGGGAACAGAGGGACAGGAGCACAGCGGGGTAGGAGCGTCTGGCCAGATGCAGCAGCAGGTGCTGGGAAGGTGAAGATCTTCAGATGCAGAAGCTCTCTATAGCAGGAAGGCAGCCGATGAAGGTTGGCAAACAGGCCGCGGTACCAGAACGGGTGGTGCACGGATCTGGAGAGGCAGAAGCAAGCCCGGAAGGATCTCTGGGTGAGAGAGCAGCAGACACAGCAGCAAGCAGGAGCCAGCAGAAGAATCAGATAACAAGCAGGGGTTCGGCAACAGGTATCAGTCCAAGAAGGGTCAAACAAGCCGGGGTCGGAGCAGGAGAGGACAGCAGAGTCAAACGGAGCCGGGTCAGGTATCAGGTAGGTTTCAGGCAGAATAACAGGTTGCTTCAGGTACAAGCTGCAGACGAACAGCACAGAACATCTGCAGCTGTACCCTTAAAAAGGGCCACTGGCGCCAATCGCGCTAACACGCACACGTGCGTGCGTGTGCCGCGCGCACATACGAACGGCGTGCACCCGCGCGCGACTGGAGACGCGCGTGCCCACGACGACCCGCGGCACGAGCGCGCGTGCGCGAACGGAGACCCGATCGCACAGAACGGATGGATTCCTGACATTGCCCCCCCACAAGGGGCAACCTCCGGGTGCCCCTAGCGACTCTTTTTTCCGGGTGTGCAGTAAAAAAGGTCTGAATTAATCTATCAGCATGTAGGTTAACAGCAGGTTCCCATGAATTATTCTCCGGACCATAGCCCTTCCATTTAATCAAAAACTGACCTTGTCCTCGTCATCTTCTGAAGTCCAAAATGGCCTCTACTTCATATTCCTCATTGCCATCAATCAGCACAGGGTCAGGTGGTCTTGTTCCTCTACCAGGGAAGGGGTCAGGTACAGCAGGCTTAAGCAAAGCTACATGGAAGACTGGGTGTATTTTCATGGAATCAGGTAAGGACAGTTCATATGACACTTCGTTAATCCTCCTCTTAACTGGAAATGGACCCAGAAATTTGGGTGCCAACTTCTTAGAGGGACAAGCTAATTTCAAGTTAGAAGTAGAAAGCCATACCTGATCCCCGACTTGAAGAATCAATTCTCCCCTTCTTCCTCGATCGAAGTTCCTCTTGCTGTCAGCCTGGGCCTTAGCTATGGCCTCCTGTAGGGTCCGGTTGTTCCGCTGGAGAAAAGACACTGGGTCCTGTACCGCTGGAACATGGGATTCTGAAAGGATATCAGGAAGAAAGGACAGGTTAAAACCATAGTTAGCAAAAAACGGGGATTGTCCTGTGGTAGCATGGCTGGCATTGTTATAGGCGAATTCCGCCAGGGGTAAAAGGGAAACCCAATCGTCCTGAACAAAGGATGAAAAGCATCTAATGTATTGCTCGAGGGTTTGGTTGGTACGTTCTGCCCATTGGTCTGCGGGTGGTAGTCGGAGGACAAGGCCAATTCTATTTTCAAAGCCTCACATAGGGCTCTCCAAAAACGAGAGGTGAACTGGACCCCCCTATCGGATACGATATTGGTGGGTACCCAGTGAAGCCTAATTATCTCCTTAATGAAGATGTGAGCCGTCTCAGATGCGGAGGGGGTTCCCTTCAAGGGTAGGAAATGGGCCATCTTAGACAAGCGGTCACAAACCACAAAGATGGCTGTACAGTTCTCAGAAACAGGGAGTTCTACGATAAAATCCATAGTAATCATCCGCCAGGGTCGGTCAGGTGCGGGAAGTGGTTTAAGCAGACCCCAGGCCCGGTTTCTGGGAACCTTATTCCGACTACACACGGGGCAAGAATTCACGTATTGCTTGCAGAATTCCCTCATGCCTGGCCACCAGAAGGAGCGCTGTACAAGCTCCAATGTATTGCGGACACCAAAGTGCCCTGCGAGAGGATGATCATGGAGGAGACCCAAGATACTTATTTGGATGTCTTCAGGAACGAAGATTAAATTGTCCTTCCAAAGCAGCCCCTCTCTGGATACTAATGAAATTCCTGGGGGACAGGAGGATATGAGGGAAGCTCTTTTTAACTGGGACAATAGGTCTGGCTGGACGAGCAAAAAGGTGTTAGCAGGGAGGATGGTATCTGGAGGTGCAATGTCCTTGGAGCTATCAAACATGCGGGAAAGCGCATCCGGCTTCACATTTCTTGACCCAGGACGATAGGTAATGTGAAAGCAGAACCGAGAGAAGAAGAGGGCCCAGCGGGCCTGCCGAGGCTTCAGACGTTTAGCGGTACGGAGGTACTCGAGGTTCTTGTGATCCGTGTAGATGAGTACGGGGTGTACTGCCCCCTCCAGTAAATATCTCCACTCCTCCAAAGCAGACTTGATGGCAAGTAACTCTCGGTCCCCCACATCATAATTCCTCTCTGCCGGAGAGAGTTTTCGAGAAAAGAACCCCACGGGGTGCATCAGGTCATCTTTACCTTGACGCTGGAAAACCACCGCCCCTACTGCTACCTCAGAGGCATCTACCTCCAGAATATAGGGTCTTGACGGATCCGGATGGCTGAGAATGGGAGCAGAGGTGAACAAGTTCTTGAGCTTCTTGAAGGCAGCCTGTGCTTCAGGACCCCAATGAAAACGTATATTTTGTTTAGTGAGCTGGGTGATGGGGGAGATAATGGCCGAGAACCCCTTAATAAACTTTCTATAAAAATTGGCGAAGCCCACAAAGCGCTGGATCCCCTTTTTATCAGTGGAGGCTGGCCATTCGAGAACAGCAGAAACCTTTTGCGGGTCCATCTTGATGCCTGCTGGGGAGATTTTAAGAAATTGGATATTCTGCTGCTCAAATTTGCATTTTTCGGCCTTAGCATAAAGTCCGTGTTGCCGGAGCCGAAGCAGCACTCTGCCGACGTGCCCACGATGCTGTTCCAGAGACCCGGAGAAAATCAGAATGTCGTCTAAGTATACAATGACGAAAATGTCCAGAAAGTCCCGGAAAACATCATTAATTAGATGCTGGAAAGTGGCTGGGGCGTTACAAAGCCCGAAAGGCATTACTAAGTACTTGTAGTGCCCAAAACGAGTTCGAAACGCAGTCTTCCACTCGTCGCCCGCTCGTATACGGACCAGATTATAAGCTCCCCTCAAATCCAACTTGGTGAAAACAGTAGTTTTCAGCCAAGAAGATGGAAAGTTCATGAGACTTTTTCCGAAGAGGAATGGAGTGCAAGTTGGTGAAGGCAGCGTCAATGAAACAACCGCAGGCCCCGGAATCAAGGATAGCGTTGACGTGAATTGTTCTTTCCTGCAGCTGAAATGAGAGCAGAAGGGCAACATGGGAAGTGTTGGAAGGTAAGGTTACGGAACTGTGAGACATAGAAGAGAGGCACTTACGTGTCTTAACAGGGCAGTTGGTCACGTAATGTCCGGAACCGCCACAATACAGGCACAAGTTCATCTGTCGGCGGCGGGCTCGCTCTTCAGGTGACAGGGTAGGCCGGAGTAATCCGAGCTGCATGGGTTCCTCAGTAGCTTGAGCAACACTGGCAGGCCCCCCTTGAGGGGAAGGAGTGAAGAAAGGTGCTGAAGAAGGGGTTCTGGCGGTCATCCAGGCTGGTCTTTGGGGTTGGGAGGAGCGTTCGGCCCTACGCTCATGAAGTCTCCGATCAATCCGAATGGCCAAGGCAATTAAGTCTTCCAAAGAGTCTGGGGTACCAACACGGGCCAATTCATCCTTAAGGCCCTCAGACAGGCCCATGCGGAATTGATGTCTTAGGGCCGACTCGTTCCACTGGGTATCTGTGCTCCAGCGTCTAAAGTCCAAAACATAGTCCTCAGCCGTCCTACGGCCCTGCTGGAGCGCAGTTAATGCAGATTCCGCGGTGGCGGACCGCTGGGGATCATCATAGAGTTGAGCCATCCCTTCGAAGAAGGTAGAGAGGATCTGGGTAAGGGGATTGTCATTTTCCAGAAGGTGATGGGCCCAGGACTGGGGTTCTCCTTGCAGAAGGGAGATAACGAAACCTACTTTAGTTGCCTCCAGAGAGAAGGTCCTAGGCTGAAGAGCAAAATATAACTGGCAGGCGTTGCAAAAGGCTCGGAATTTGGAGCGGTCCCCTGCAAACCTCTCTGGAATGGGAACCCTTGGTTCAGGTGGAAGCATCATAACGGCTGAATGGGTGGCTGGCTGAACAGGAGGAGGCTGAGGTGCGGTGACTGATGGACCGGAAGTAGACAGATGCTGAACACGCTCTTCCAGCCTGGTGTAACCATCCTGAAGGGACTTCACGGCCTGAGTGAGGGCCGCAAGGTGCGAGCAGATCTCCTTCATGGCGGAGGCCCCTTCCGCAGACTCAGTCATGGCTGTTCGTACTGTTAGGTTTTCGGATGGTGAGTCTGACTTGGTGGAAGGAGACCTCTCTTACGACTCTGGTTCAAGTCTCTCTGAAGTGGGAACAGAGGGACAGGAGCACAGCGGGGTAGGAGCGTCTGGCCAGATGCAGCAGCAGGTGCTGGGAAGGTGAAGATCTTCAGATGCAGAAGCTCTCTATAGCAGGAAGGCAGCCGATGAAGGTTGGCAAACAGGCCGTGGTACCAGCACGGGTGGTGCACGGATCTGGAGAGGCAGAAGCAAGCCCGGAAGGATCTCTGGGTGAGAGAGCAGCAGACACAGCAGCAAGCAGGAGCCAGCAGAAGAATCAGATAACAAGCAGGGGTTCGGCAACAGGTATCAGTCCAAGAAGGGTCAAACAAGCCGGGGTCGGAGCAGGAGAGGACAGCAGAGTCAAACGGAGCCGGGTCAGGTATCAGGTAGGTTTCAGGCAGAATAACAGGTTGCTTCAGGTACAAGCTGCAGACGAACAGCACAGAACATCTGCAGCTGTACCCTTAAAAAGGGCCACTGGCGCCAATCGCGCTGACGCGCACACGTGCGTGCGTATGCCACGCGCACATACGAACGGCGTGCACCCGCGCGTCTGGAGACGCGCGTGCCCACGACGACCCGCGGCACGAACGCGTGTGCGCGAACGGAGACCCGATCCCACAGAACGGACGGATTCCTGACACCGGTAGACAACATACAGTTCTGCACTTTAGGTCATTGTTATAGATTGCCCTCTCTGTCCTCATAAGAATTGAGTCCCCTACCACCAGAATCTGTCTTTCCTTCCCCTTCACTCCTCACCCCACTCTCACTGGAGGAGTTCTTCCCCTGGCAGCTAGGAGAATAATCAAAAGTGCTCATTTTAAATGCTTATAAGTTATTGTCATAAAAAGTGTTTGGGGACCTGGGTCCAGCCCCAGGGGACATGTATCAATGCAAAAAAAAGTTTTAAAAATGGCCGTTTTTTCGGAAGCAGTGATTTTAATAATGCTTAAACTGCTTAATATTCCTTTAAATTTCATACCTGGGGGGTGTCTATAGTATTCCTGTAAAGGGGCGCATGTTTCCTGTGTTTAGAACAGTCTGACAGCAAAATTACATTTCTAAAGGAAAACAACTCATTTAAAACTACTAGCGGCTTCAATGAATTGTCGGGTCCAACAATACACATAACAGTACATTGATAAAAACGGCATGGGGATTTCCTCACAGGGGAACCCCGAACCAAAATTAAGGAAAAAAGTGTGTGGGAGTCCCCCGAAATTCCATACTAGGCCCTTCAGGTCTGGTATAGATATTAAGGGGAACCCCGCGCCAAAATGTAAAAAAAAAACTTTATCCGAGCACGCAACCTGGCAGGCTGCAGGAAAAGAGGGGGGTGAGAGAGCACCCCCCCTGGACCGTACCAGGCCACATGCCCTCAACATTGGGAGGGTTCTTTGGGGTAGCCCCCCCAAAGCACCTTGTCCCCATGTTGATAGGGACAAGGGCCTCATCCCAAAAACCCTTGCCCGGCGATTGTGGGGGTCTGAGGACGAGGACTTATCAGAATCTGGAAGCCCCCCTTTACAAATGGACCCCCAGATCCCGCCCCCCATGTGAAATGGTAATGGGGTACAAAAGTACCCCTACCATTTCACAAAAAAAGTATCAAAAATGTTAAAAATGACAAGAAAATGTTTTTGACAATTCCTTTATTTAAAGTCTTCTTCTTTCCATCTTCTTCGGGTCTCCTTCCTTCCTTCATCCTTCGGTTTCTTCCTCCATCTTCTTCTGTCTCTGCTTCTTCCTCCGATCCTCTGCTTCTTGCTCTGGTCTTCCTCTGCGGCGTCTTCTTCCTCGCTTTGTTCTTGGGCCACTCTGCATCCATGGGAGGCTCCTGCTGTGTAACGCTACTCTTCTTCTGACACTTCTTATATAACAGAGGGCGAGGCCATCCAGTGACCCCGCCCCCCTCTGACACACGGGGACTTGATGGGGACTTCCCTATGGCTTTGCCTGTGACGTCAGAGGGGGCGTGGTCACTGCTCCCAAAGAAACAGGCATTTTTAAAACTTTTTATGCATTGATACATGTCCCCTGGGGCAGGACCCAGGTCCCCAAAGACCCGAAGGGCCTTGTAATTGAATTTGGGGGGAACCCCAACAATTCATTATAGCTGCGAGTGATTTTAAATGACTTTTTTTCCTGCAGAAATGACACTGTGCAGGGACAGTTCTAAGCACGGGAAACATGCGCCCCTTTACAGGCATACTATACACACCCCCGGTATGAAATTTAAAGGAATATTACACTTTCATTGTTTCACTTTAAGCATTATTAAAATCACTGCTCCCGAAAAAAACATCAGTTTTTAAAAGTTTTTTTTTGCATTGATACCTGTCCCCTGGGGCAGGACCCAGGTCCCCAAACACTTTTTATGACAATAACTTGCATATTAGCCTTTAAAATTAGCACTTTTGATTTATCCCATAGACTTTCAAAGGGTGTTCCACAGCTTTCGAATTTACGGTGAACAACCCAAATTGTTCGCTGTTCGGCGAACGGGCGAACAGCCAATGTTTGAGTCGAACATGAGTTTGACTCGAACAGACAGCCTATCCCTAGTCCTGAGTTTAAGCTTTGATCTACTTTACATATGAATACATTGTTACTATGTATTTAATTACACTTGCACTTGTAATTACTAATTTTTACTCAGAAGCTGCTGGATTTTGACATTTTCTCCTGCCGTGTAATCTATAGCAATTCCTCACTAACATTTTGACAGCTGATATATTTGGCAATATCATCAAGGGAATTGAAACAGGGTGAGAGGAACATTCAACAATGATAGTTTTGAACATAAAGACAAAACTGTTTCTAGCTATAGACAGTATGTGAAAGTGTTAGATCTTCTGTTACATTTAATATTGTGACCTACCCAGCAGGGAGATTCACCCCTTCTATTTGTAACTGTGACCATTGTCATCAAGACAGCGGGAGTTATTTACGAAAGGAAAATCCACTTTGCACTGCAAGTGCACTTAGAAGTAAAGTCGCTGTAAATATGAGGGGGACATGCGAGGAAAATAAAAAACAGCATTTTAGCTTGCACATGATTGGTTGATAAAATCAGCAGAGCTTCCACTCATTTCAAATCTACCCCTCAGATTTACAGCGACTGCATTTCCAAGTGCACTTGTAGTGCAAAGTGAATTTACCTTTCGGAAATAACCCCCAGAGGGTAAGTGGAAATGCAACATTTTAGAGTTGTAATGAAAGCAATAGATGAGAGGTACAAATAAGAAGAGCAGCCTAGGGTGACTATGCATTTCTTCCAGGCTAGGGTGACCATACTGCTCCTCTATAGATACAGTAAGTGTTCTCTGCCTAGGGCAAGCATATTTCAATATCCAGTAATGCCTTGCAGAGTAATTATTGAATATCAACATTCATTAACCTGAGTGTTCCGACTCAAATTTGCAATAATTTATTATTTCCCTTTGAAAAACAAGGTATTTGTGGACATAGTATTATCCTAGTACTTAACATTAGAGCTGCACAATTCTGGCTAAAATGAGAATCACAATTTTTTTGCTTAGAATAAAGATCACGATTCTCGTGGCGTAACATCATCTTTCACATTATACAAAAAAAATTGTGCTAAGTTTACTGTTTATTTATTTTTTTTAAATCCTTTTTTAAGTGTATTATTATCCAAAAAATTGCTTTGAAAGACCGCTGCACAAATACAATGTGACATAAAATTAAAACAACTGACATTTTATTCTCTAGGGCAGTGATGGCGAACCTTGGCACCCCAGATGTTTTGGAACTACATTTCCCACGATACTCATGCACTCTGCAGTGTAGCTTAGCATCATAGGAAATGTAGTTCCAAAACATCTGGGGTGCCAAGGTTCACCATCACTGCTCTAGGGTCTCTGCTAAAAAAAGATGTATATATGTATGTTTGGAGGTTCTAAGTCATTTTCTAGTAAAAAATACTGATTTTAACTAATTGTAAGCAGCAAGTGTCAGAAAAAGGTTTAGTCTTTAAGTGGTTAAACTGACCTCATTTACAGACAGAAGTTTATTCCTTAGATCTCTAAAAGAACTAAATGTTACATTGTCTATAGTTATTTATTGCATAAATGAATCGGAAAAAGCTGCACAGAGATCATGAGGGGGGTAGAATCGAGATCACAATTTTTTAAAAGATGAATTGTGCAACTTTATTTAACATTACAGCTGTACTTCATAAAAACAATGACCGAGGAAAGGTGTAAACAGCGCCCAAAAATAAGATAATGTTCTGTGATCCTAGCAGAGGGATTTTGCTTGGGGCACTAAACATTGCTGCCTAAAGTCAACAGTAATAAAGCTAAATCTAACCATGGGTATAAATGACACGATAACTGTTTGCAATTAATGTATGCAAATATTACATACGAGTGTAGGAGAGAAGCCTGCATTGTCCAATCAGATCTGATCACATTTACATTGATGTCTGCTCTCTGTATTTAATACACAGGGGAGATAGAATGCAATCAAGAGATCTGTGGCTGAGTCACCTGCACCATGTCGTGGTCTGTCCTATTCATCACCTCTCTATTATTCTACACAAGTAAGAGGGGGATGGGGTTTAGTAATGTATAAACTATATTATAAAATCTGATATGTTATATAAATGTTACATGATCTTCACTGACGTCTATTAATTTTTCAGATTGTTCTGCTCAGTACTCTGTGACCCAGCCAGCCGCTCAATCCGTCTCTCCTGGGAACACGGTGAAGTTGCCTTGTACAGTTACTGGGTTCAGTGTAGGTGATCGTGTTGTGTCCTGGTATCAGCAGAAAACAGGGGACAGACCCCGATATCTGTTAGCGTATAACAGTGACAGTGACAAACGCCAAGGAGCTGGGGTCCCTGATCGGTTCTCTGGATCCAAAGACACCCCAAAGAACACAGGACATTTAACCATTAAGTCAGCGATGTTAGAAGATGAAGCAGATTATTATTGTGGTATGTGGCATGGTACTATTAACGATCTGTTCCACACTGATATACGGCTAGGAGGAACTAACACATAATACTTTGCAATGCAGAAGAGGTTGATTTTCCAGAATATAGTTTGTGTTATAAGCAGTGGTGGCCCATCCATAGGGGGTGCACGGGCGACGCCCATCACCCCCCCCCCCCCCCCGCCAAGCAGTAAAAAAAAAAGTAAAAAAAAAAAAAAAAAGTTTATTTAAACATGTCCCTTTAAATTTTTTATTTTTTTTTAAACGTCTTTATTTGCACTGTGTCCCGTCGCCGGGCGCCGGGCGCAGTGCAATATGTGAAGCGCCATGTCTATGCAATCACGAGATTGCAGATGAGGCGCTTCATTTGCCGGAAAAAACCTCGCTCTGTGGCGCGGTCGATCGCGCCACAGCTTCCGGCGTGGTAGACTGGCCGGGCGCTGGACTGAGCAGTGCTACCGACGTCACTCAAGGAAGTGACGTTGGCAGTCATCACTTGCTCAGTCCCAGCGTCAGATAAGCAGGTAAGCGGTAGCTCCTGCTGTCTGTTGATGTTCGGCAGCACAGATGGGTTAGATGGGGCTGCTGCCACCCCCCTTTAATCATCCTTGTTTTTGACTCTGGACGGCAGACTTATCAGCTACATTTATTCATTCGATTTAACGGCAGCACACCACCCCACCCCACCCCCCCCCCCCTTCTCAGCTACATTTCTTCCTTAGTTCGGACGGCAGCACACAACACCCCCCCCCCCCCCTTCCCAGCTATACAGCTATACTATTTTTTTCTTAGTTTGGATGCACGGCAGCTCCCCCAATTCCCCCCCCTTCTCAGCTACATTTGTTCATTAGTTTGGACGGCAGCACAGCACAACCCCCCTCCCTTCTCAGCTACATGTGTTTGTTTGTTTTTTCTGAGACAGCAGCATCCCACCAACCCCCCCACCCCTTGTCAGCTACATGTTTTTTGTTCTGAGTTTGGACGGCAGTCCCCCACCCCCTGCTTCTCAACCACATGTTTGTTTTGTTTTCTGTTAATTAACAGTTTTCCAGGACATGCAAGCCTTTTAAAGAGGGATTCCACTGGAAAAAAAATATTAAAAGCCAGCAGCTATAAATACTACAGCTGCTGACTTTTAATAAATGGACACTCACCTGTCCCGGGGTCCAGCGATGACGGCAGCCGAGGCCGATCGATCGCTCGGCTCTCGGGTGCTTCCGCCATTCTCTGTGAGTGAATCAGGAAGTGAAGCGTTGCGGCTTCACTTCCCGGTTCCCTACTGCGCATGCGCGAGTTGCGCAGCACAATGGGAATGCTCCGCGCTGTCTCTGGGACCCGTGTGTGTCCCAGCGCGGCGGGACAGGAAGAAGCATAGACTCCCGTGGGAGTCAATGCCGGAAGTGGGTGCAGATACCTGTCTTAGATAGGTATCTGCACCCCCCTCCCCCCTGTAAGGTGCCAACTGTGACACCAGAGGGGGGGAGGGTTTCGATGAGCGGAAGTTCCACTTTAGGGTGGAACCCTGCTTTAAGTAAAATACTGCTCATTGAAAGGAAAGTAGGTACAGGTTCTTCTCAATGGAGGACTGTTAGTACTGGGTATTTTTCTACTGCAATGAATGGAAATCCCCTCTGAGAGAATTACTAGGCTGTCATTGTTGTATAATGTGCAGCCTGTTATATGATGTGCAGAGCCTGGTGTATAATATGCAGCCTGGTATGTGATGTGCAGAGCCCGGTGTATAATGTGCAGCTTGTTATGTGATGTGCAGAGCCCGGTGTATAATGTGCAGCCTGGTATATGATGTGCAGAGCTCTGTGTATAATGTGCAGCCTGGTATATGATGTGCAGGGCCCGGTGTATATGATGTGCAGAGCTCTGTGTATAATGTGCAGCCTGGTATATGATGTCCAGAGCCCTGTGTGTAATGTGCAGCCTGGTATATGATGTGCAGAGCTCTGTGTATAATGTGCAGCCTGGTATATGATGTGCAGAGCCCGGTTTATAATGTGCAGCCTAGTATATGATGTGCAGAGCCCGGTATATAATGTGCAGCCTTGTATATGATGTGCAGAGCTCTGTGTATAATGTGCAGTCTGGTATATGATATGCAGAGCTCTGCGTATAATGTGCAGTCTGGTATATGATGTGCAGAACCCGGTGTATAATGTGCAGCCTGGTATATGATGTGCAGAACCCGGTGTATAATGTGCAGCCTGGTATATGATGTGCAGAGCTCTGTGTATAATGTGCAGTCTGGTAAATGATGTGCAGAGCTCTGTGTATAATGTGCAGTCTGGTATATGATATGCAGAGCCCGGTATATAATGTGCAGCCTGGTATATGAAGTGCAGAGCTCTGTGTATAATGTGCAGCCTGGTATATGATGTGCAGCCTGGTATATGATGTGCAGAGCCCGGTGTATAATGTGCAGCCTGGTATATGATGTGGATTCTATAAGGGGTGTGGCTTATGAGAAGTGGGAGGGGCCAACGGTGGAGGGGCGGGGTCTTGCGCCCCCCCATCCTAAAACTTCACCAGCCGCCACTGGTTATAAGTACATGTTTTTTCTCTGAAAAGAGAGAGGCCACGGAGCAGCAGCCAAAGGCTGCTAAGCACAGGGACGGCATGACAGTTCGTTTGGATGCACTGTCGCCGCTTTAATAGCTAAAATGTGGGCCGCTTTAAGAGGCCGGGTAGGCGGAGCCAGGGGGCGGAGCTACGAAGTTTGGCCGGGAAGCCGAGCGGAAGCCAGGCCACTTGGAGAGCGGAGGAGGAAGAGATTAGACGGACCCTCGCCGCTCCTCCACCTATCCAAGATGGCGTCCGTGGACTTGCTGGCCCAGCTCAGGGCCGTTATTGCACAGGAGGGCGTCGCATGGCTACAGGGGCAAGTGGCGGCCTTGGCGGCAGAACGGGAGGCGGCGACGGACGGGGGGACGCCGGTGACTCCTCGGGCTCTGGTTCCAGGCCGCCGGAGCGATACAGTCCTGGAGCGGGCCGCTGTGAGGCGCAGGAGCCCTTCACCTAGCAGTGTGGGAGGAGCGGGCGGTCGGGTGGGCCGGGCCCCCAGAGATGTTCATCGCAGAACCCCGGATGGCGGAGCGGGCCCGTTTGGGCGTCCTTCTTCCAGACCGGTGTCGGCCGTGGCCAGCGACCGATCGGAGGGCGAGCTGTCGGAGTCTGATGGCGGTGATGTCCGTGACGCGGAGTCTGCGATGGGTCCCTGTGCGGCGGCTGCGAGGCTCGGTCCTGGGCAGCCCGGTGAGTGTGACACTTCTTTTTCTATATCTACACTGTTGCATGATTTGTTGGGGCAGGGTAGCTTGCGGGGTGCGCTGGCGGCCAGCGGGGGCGGTGGGTTTGCGGGATTGGCGGGCGCGACCAAAACCCCTTACGGAGCCGGCAGCGGGTGGGAGGCAGGAGGGCCTTGGGGGGTTGTTGGCGGGCCTGAAGGAGCTGGTTCAGAAATTTGAGGGGTGCTTGGCGGGTGGGCCGGCCCAGGCGTGGGCGCCGGCGGCCGCCGGAACAGTCCCGTCTGGCGTGGGGTCCGCTCCGGCGGCGGCCCTGGGGGTCCCAGCGGCTGGGGGGAAGCGCCGACGGGCTCGACGGCCCCTGCGGCTGACGGGGTTTCGGCGAAGTCGGGGGAACAGAGCGCCGACCTGGTCAGGCTGGCAGACGCGGCAAAGAGCGAGGTGTACGTTTGCTTCGAGGGACCCTTGGGGGCGCACTTGAAGCAGGAGGTGAAGGAGAAGATTTGGAAGGGTGAGTACATCGAGATCTTTACCCTGCTTCCCCTGGAAAAGTTCAACCTGGACCGGTTGAAGCCTGAGGAACGGAAGAAGGAAGACGAGGAAAAGCGGAGGTATAGGTTGATTCCGCGTACTTTTTCGAATTGGCTCCAGGCGTTTGCCATTCTGGCGAGCGTTGTGGGGGAGAAGGCGCCGGAACATTGCTCCGCATTGTTCGTGTATCTGGAGGCCATCAGTGAGGCGCATAGGACGTATGGCGGGGTAGCGTGGCTCAGGTATGACGAACAGTTTCGGCAACGGATGGCGGTTCGACCCTCGCTTCGCTGGGATCATAAGGACATCAGCCTGTGGATGAAGTTGATGACGGCTGCGAGGGCTCCCAACCCGTTTTTTCAGCAAGGGGTCGGAGGTTCAGCTACCCCCGGACAGCCGACCGAGAAGCGCTGGGGTCATTGCTGGCAGTTCAACGAGGGCACCTGTAAATTCGGATCCACCTGCCGCTTCAAGCATTTGTGCTCGGGTTGCGGCGGGTCCCACCCCCTCACCAGATGTTTTAAAAAAGGAAAGGGGCGCGCGGGAGATGCTGTCCCGAAGAGGGACGACTCCGTGCGGGTGGAAAGGATGCGGCCTTTTCTCAATAGATATCCGGACCGGGAGGGGGCGCGGGTGCTGGAGGAGGGTTTTACGGTGGGTTTTCGGATCCCCTGTTCGTTGGCTGCCCCTCCTCCCGTGGCCAACAATTTGAAGTCCGCGATGCAACACCCGGAGGTGGTGACGGACAAGTTGAGCAAAGAAGTGGCGTTGGGCCGCATGGCCGGCCCGTTTCTGGACTCACCCCTCCCCCATTTAGTGGTTTCTCCGCTGGGGGTAGTCCCCAAGAAGGAGCCCAACAAGTTCCGTTTGATTCATCACCTGTCCTTTCTAAAAGGGGGCTCGGTTAACGACGCCATCTCGCCGGAGAATTGTGCGGTGACGTACACATCCTTTGACGCGGCGGTGTCCTGGGTGAGGAGGTATGGACGGGGGGCCTTAATGGCGAAGTCGGATGTCGAATCGGCGTTCCGGCTCTTGCCAGTGCATCCTGATAGCTTTTGGCTTCTCGGGTGCTGTTGGAAGGGGGGGTTTTACGTCGACCGTTGCCTGCCCATGGGTTGCTCCATTTCATGCGCTTTGTTCGAACAGTTCAGTTCTTTCTTGGAATGGGCCGTGCGGGACGTGTCGGGCATCAACTCGGTCATTCACTATTTGGATGATTTCTTGTGCGTAGGCCCGGCCGGCTCGAACGTTTGCGCGGTCCTCTTGGGGACGTTGCAGCACTTGGCGGGCCGCTTTGGGGTCCCGTTGGCGCCGGAGAAGACGGAAGGGCCCACAGTCTGCATTACGTTTTTGGGGATCGTGATCGACTCCGACAGGATGGAATGCAGGTTGCCCCAGGACAAATTGGAGTCATTGCAGGAGGAAGTACGGGCGACAATTGGGGTTCGCAAGCTGCAATTGCGGCAGCTGCAATCTTTATTGGGCAAGCTCAATTTCGCGTGTCGGATTATTCCGATGGGGCGTGTTTTCAGCCGCCGGTTGGCCTCGGCCACGGCCGGGGTCCGGTCACCTACTCATTTCGTGACTCTGAAACAGGAGTACAAGGACGAACTTGGGGTGTGGCAGGCCTTTTTGGCCTCATTCAACGGGCGCGCCCTATGGATGTCGGGTCCCATTAGCAATTGGGATCTGGAGTTGTTCACCGACGCGGCTGGGTCGTCGGGTTTCGGCGCTTACTTCAAGGGTCAGTGGTGCGCAGCACCGTGGCCTGCGGAGTGGGCCACGGCCGGGCTCCTGAAGAACCTGGTGTTGCTGGAACTGTTTCCCATTGTGGTGGCCTTGGAGATTTGGGGGGAGTCTTTTCGGAATTTGAAGGTTCGCTTTAATTGCGACAACTTGGGGGTGGTGCACGTGGTTAATCGGCTGACGGCGGCCTCTGGGCCGGTGGTCAGGCTTGTACGCCACCTGGTGTTGCGTTGTTTGCAGGTTAATGCGTTCGTCTATGCTGTGCATCTACCGGGGGTGGAGAACAAGTTGGCTGACGCTCTGTCTCGTTTTCAGTGGGACAGGTTTCGTGGGCTGGCACCGGAGGCAGAGCGTCACGGGATCGCCTGTCCGGCTTGGATGTGGAACATAGCGGTGGAGTTGCAGCGCGGTTGATTGAGATGTCTGTGTGTAAGTCGACATGGCGGGCGTATTCAAAGGTTTGGCAGGAATGGTCGGAATGCCTTGCGGCGATCGGCATGGCCCCGGGTGAGGCGGGCATGGCTCAGGCTGTTTTTTACTTTCTTTGCAGGGATATGGACAGGGGGGTTTCGGCGGCCTCCATAGACAGGAAGCTGGCTGGGTTGGCCTTCTTGTTTAAATGGGAAGGGAGTCTGAATTTTACCAAGGAGTTTTGGCTGCGACAAGCGGTGAAAGGGTACCGGAAGGCGCATAGACAGAGGGATGGGCGGCGTCCGGTTTCCTTTCAGATGCTCCGGGGCCTGTGCACGGCGGTGGAGGCGGTGTGCGGGTCCTCTTACGAACGGTGCCTCTTTAGGGTGGCTTTTTCTTTGACGTTTTTTGGGGCATTCCGGATTGGGGAGCTGTTCTGCCCGGCCAGGTATCGGGTCGAGGGGTTGGATGCGGATGATGTGGAATGGGGTCAGGATGGGGTTAGAATTTGGTTGCGCAGGTCTAAGATGGATCAGGGGGGAGAGGGGTTTTGGTGGAAGTGGCCCCCTATTGCGGAGAGGGACATATGCCCGGTGTGGGCGGTGGCGGCTTTCCTGGGTGTACGGCCACGGGTGGCGGGCCCCTTTTTTATGCATGGGGATGGTTCCTTTTTGTCTAAGTTTCAGTTCAATGCAATTTTTCAGAAGTGCGTGGCGGCAGCGGGGTTTGACCCGGGCAGTTTTTCATCGCACTCTTTCCGTATAGGGGCGGCTACTGAAGCGTCTAGGGCCGGGCTAAGTGCGGAGGCGGTGAAGAGAATCGGACGGTGGGAATCGGGGAGGTTTAAACTGTACGTTCGGCCTCATTTGTTGAGTTAGGCCTGGGTGGGGGGGATATGTATTGGTACGGGATGACTGTTGTTGGGTTTTGTGTATTTACTGGTTTTTGTTTACAGGTTTGGAAGTTGCTTTGGTCTGGATTCTGGGCCATTCATATGTGTTCTGGGGTTCGAAGAGAGCTGATGTTCGTCCAAACGGGAGACAGCTTCGGATTCCCAGACATGAAGCCCAGGTTCGATGGATAGGGGTCCCTGGCATGCGGTGGAACAGGGTACTGGGTGAGGTCCATAGGTTTGCTCGCCTGGACCGGCCGCCTGATGTGTTGATCCTACATGTGGGGGGCAATGACATGGGGGTCAGGTCCATGAGGGACCTCATACGTGACATTAAGTGCGACAGCCTTCGGTTGAAGGCTGCCTACCCGGGCATGGTCTTGATATGGTCGGATATGGTCAGCAGGATGTCGTGGAGGTGGGCGCAGTCTGACAAGAAGGTGGACAGGGCCCGGGTTAAGGTTAACAAGGAGGTGAGCAGGTTTTTTGTTAGGAATGGGGGATTGGCAATCAGGCACCGGGAATTGGAGTTCGAGACATGGAGGTACTTGAGGAGTGACGGGGTTCATTTGAATGAGGTGGGGACGGACTTGTGGGCTTTGGGCCTGCAGGAGGGGATTCAGAGGGGACTGTGCGTGTGGCGGTGCTTGAAAGGGTAAGGCTTTACCACCTTTCGAGCTGTGGATGGTTGTTTGGGGGTCAGTTTAGAAGGGTAAGTGGTGCAGGTGGTAATTAGGTTGTACCCATCCATGGGGATGGTTGTTGATGTACTTCCTGGTTACAAGGGGGTAACCGGAGGAGAAAGGGGGTAGGTCACTGCATTGGTTTGGGTTTAGCCTCCGAGACAGGGGATGCCGTCTGGAGGTCAAGAGGTCAAATATATGGTGCAGTGACCAGTAGGGTCTTGGATATGCTAATGACCCATGTTCCAGTGTTAAAGAAAAAGTTTACAAGTTATTATTATTAAAAGTTATTTATTAAAAGTTTATATTTTATATCTATATTAAATATATCTATTGGTTAATAAATCAAGGCCTTTGGCCCTTTACTCAAAACGTAGTCTGGTCTGGTTTAATGGGGTGAGGGGGTTTTGGAGGAAAGGGGGGTGATGGATGGGGGTATGGGGCAAAAGGTGGGGGGGTGGAAGTGTCAGACAATACAAATGTCAAGAGAGGCCACGGAGCAGCAGCCAAAGGCTGCTAAGCGCAGGGACGGCATGGCAGTTCGTTTGGATGCACTGTCGCCGCTTTAATAGCTAAAATGTGGGCCGCTTTAAGAGGCCGGGTAGGCGGAGCCAGGGGGCGGAGCTACGAAGTTTGGCCGGGAAGCCGAGCGGAAGCCAGGCCACTTGGAGAGCGGAGGAGGAAGAGATTCCCACCCACCCTCCCCTGTGGTTGGTAGGATTTGGTTGTGAGGGGGTGTTGGCAGGGTGTGCTGGTTGTTTGGGGGTCAGTTTAGAAGGGTAAGTGGTGCAGGTGGTAATTAGGTTGTACCCATCCATGGGGATGGGGATGGTTGTTGATGTACTTCCTGGTTACAAGGGGGTAACCAGAGGAGAAAGGGGGTAGGTCACTGCATTGGTTTGGGTTTAGCCTCCGAGACAGGGGATGCCGTCTGGAGGTCAAGAGGTCAAATATATGGTGCAGTGACCAGTAGGGTCTTGGATATGCTAATGACCCATGTTCCAGTGTTAAAGAAAAAGTTTACAAGTTATTATTATTAAAAGTTATTTATTAAAAGTTTATATTTTATATCTATATTTTGGTTAATAAATCAAGGCCTTTGGCCCTTTACTCCAAACGTAGTCTGGTCTGGTTTAATGGGGTGAGGGGGTTTTGGAGGAAAGGGGGGTGATGGATGGGGGTATGGGGCAAAAGGTGGGGGGGTGGAAGTGTCAGACAATACAAATGTCATGTATTTATCTGTTATTTTTATGTTCAATAATTAACTAACAGCATCTTAGAGGAGAACTCCAGCCATAGTCTGGTATTAGAATAATGCTGTGACGTTGTAGTAGTGAAGTGCAAAGAAGAGACAAGGTCCTTCAGCATCTAAGGTGAGGATGTCAAAGTGTGACCTCCCATTGAGCTGAGACAGAGGCAGCGTGTACACCAGTGACCAGTGAAGGGGTAAAAAATGAGAGTCGCAGTCCAGCCAACAAAAAATGGACTCTTGGCAGATATGAATTGCAAAAATACATACAGCTCCCTATTCATTAATACACCTTTAAATACATTTATTTAATGCAAGCAGTGGGATATCTTGGCACCAGCTGGACATTTTTCAATCATAAGGGTCAGGAGTTGCACAGGAGCCTCCAAATTTACCTGATCAAACTACCATTCTGGTCCGTGTACCATGTCATGTTGATGGCCTTGTTGTAACACTTGAAGGTGCTACAATCAAGAGAATTCAATAGAATACTCACACTGGTTTTACATACATGGCACTCATACTCTCACATGATTTTCTTTGCTTGCTTTTTCTCCACCCCCTCCTGCTACCTATCCTACCTAACCTGTGTTTGCTGGAGTTCCGATTTATGATGTACACAAAAGCAAAGAGAACAAATGTAATATATTGTAGTGTATTAGTTCTCAGTTGTGGTCTCTGCATTATTGTTTCTTTTCAGTCCTTTTTCCTTTATTTTCTCCAGGTGGTCCCTTCAGTATCACACAAGCTTTCCTAGGGTGACAACACTCCTGTAAGCGGAACTTCACTCTCTCAATCAACATTGACTATTTTTAATCCTCATGCTGATAGCATTAGTTAATGGATAGAAAATAGTTAATGGATATCATATTTACTTATTTGATTTTTTTTTTACACATTTCTTCAGTTATTTCCTGGTTTCTACACCTAGGTAGATGATGCCATACATCCTAGGAGACTTCAGAAGGGGAAGAGGTATTTTCTCAGCTAAGCACATCCTCCTACCTGCATGCCTGAGCCAAGGGCTGATAGATTCCAGGTACAAGTACATGTTACATTAACCTCTTCGGCCCCAGAAGATTTTACCCCCTTCCTGACCACAGCACTGTTTGTGATTTGGCACTGTATCGCTTTAACTGACAAACACCAAACACCAAAACAATATTAACATCCCTTTTCCCACAACTAAAGCTTTCTTTTGGTGGTATTTGATCACCTGACCTCTGCGGTTTTTATTTTTTGTCCTATAAACAAAAAAAGAGCACAATTTTGGAAAAAAAGCAATATTTTTTACTTTTTGCTATAATAAATATCCCCAAAAAATATAAAAAAAACTAAGTTTTTCCTCAGTTTAGGCCGATATGTATTCTTCTACATATTTTTGGTAAACAAAAATCACAGTAAGCGTATTTCGATTGATTTGCACAAAAGTTATAGGGTCTACAAAATTATGGCATTTTTATAAAAAAAATTATTAGTAATGGCGGCGATCTGCGTTTTTTATTGTGACTGCGACATTATGGCGGACACATTGGACACTGTTGACACTATTTTTGGACCATTATCATTTATACAGCGATCAGTGCTATAAAAATGCACTGATTACTGTGTAAATTACATTGGCAGGGAAAGGGTTAAACATTAGAGGGCGATCAAGGGGTTAAGTGTGTCCTAGGGAGTGATTCTAACTGTGGGGGGGAATGGGCTACCACTAGCATGACAGAGATCACTGCTCCCGATGACAGGGAGCAGAATATCCCTGTCATGTCATTAAGCCGAACAGGGAAATGCCTTGTTTACATAGGCATCTCCCCATTCTGCCTCTCCATGATACGATCACGAGACACCGGCGGACACTGAGTCCGCGGAACCCATGGGCACGGTCAAGTTGTACGTTGCGTGACCGTAAAGCTGATCTCCAGCTTTTCCTTTCCAAAACAACAGATGCATTGTGTATGTGAATGAATCCCAGCCACACTGACAGTTTTTACGTAACTCACCTCCTTTAGCTGTATACAGCAGGTTTCTGTGTCTGTGATGTCCCTCCTCCTCTTGGCTTAAAGCGGTGTTCCTCCCACAATAGGACACACCTGTCCTGGAGTCCAGCGATGTAGGCACTGGAGCTGATAATTCCATCAGCTGTCGGGTGCTGCCACCGCCATAGCAAGTAAGGGACCCCTGCAGTGCAGCATTATGGCGTCATGCCCCTGCATGCGTGAGGCACCACTGTGCTCTCCTACTGGTGGGGAAAGGAGGAAGAAGCTGAGCAGTGACGTCAATGGCTGCGACTGAGACTCCTGGAAGTGGGAACAGTGTACCTGTCAAAGACAGAAACCCCCCCCCAAGAGGTGTCAAATGTGGCACCGAAGGGGGGAAGGAGACAAATGAGCAGAAGTAACACTTTTGGGTGGAACTCTTTCATTTTTAAGTGATCTGACTTCCACCCTGCCGTTTAAGTACAATGGGTGGGTGAGAAGTAGTTAAAAAGTGTGTATAACCCCAATTCAAAAAAAGTTGCAAAGCTGTGTCAAGTCGGCATAAAAACATAATGCAATGATTTGTAAAATCTCATAAATCCATATTTCATTCACAATAGGAAACATCAAATGTTTAAACTGAGAAAATGTACCATTTGAAGAAAAAAAATAAGGTGATTTTGAAATTGATGGCAGCAACACATCTCAAAAAAGCCGGGAAAGGGTAGCAAAAAGCTGTCAAAGTAAATGGTACTGACAAGGAAGAGCTGGAAGAACATTTTGCAACTAATTGGGTTAATTGGGAACAGGTCAGTAACAAGATTGGATATCAAAACATTTTAGAGAGTTAAAATGGAGATTTCCTAAAACTGAACTACACAGAATCTGGTGCAGCTGTGCATTGTAACCAATCACCTTCTAAATTCAGCTTGTTCATTTAAAGTGGTTGAAAACCTCAAACATGAAATATGAACAAAGCATATCCCTCTATAGTGAATACTTGTATCAATAAAAAGCACTAAGTGTAATTTCTGTCTGCTGCTTCATTCCTCTGCTATGCAATTATAACAATATTTCCTGATACCAAGAGAAACATGGTGACGGGGGCCTCCAGCAGATTGACAGCCTCAGCTCTGTTCCTGTGAGCTGTGTGGGGGGGGGGGGGGGGGGCTTTCAGGGCTCTCCTCACTGAGTTCTGCAGGGTGTAACTTCAGCTCTCCATCCCATTTTTTCATAACTCTCAGACAAACTTATAAATTCTGGATTTTGAATGGATGCAGAGAGCGTTGCAGATAAATAGGTATAAATTATGTAGAAGAATTTGTCTATTCCCTGTTTATCACCTGAGAATAGTCCCTTCACTGGATATATGTAAGGGTTTACAACCACTTTAAATATGGTTGCACCGATACTGCTTTTCTAAGACCGAGTACAAGTACCGATACTTGTTTCAAGTACTTGATACCAATTACTGGTACTTTTTTTTAATGTCATGTGACAGTGGCACTAATATGCAGCACCGATGAGCACTGATGAGGTTTGGACTGTGTCAGTAGTTTTTTATTTATATTTTTTTTACAATTTTATTTATTACAATCTATTTTTTTTATTATTTTTTACAATATATATCTTTTTTGTTATTTGTTTTTTATTTTATACGATGCTCTACTTTTTTGGGGGGGAGGGGGAAGTGGACGGTGTCTGTGCTTTTTTTTTATTTTAAATATTTATTTATTACAATGTTTCCTTTTTTTATCAATACTGTTGGGGAAGGGGGGCTTTGGCAAGATGTCAAGAGTCTAAACAAACCCCTGACATCTCCCCTTTGAGACAGGGAAAGGGACTGAGGACACAGATTCCCAAGTCCTTTTCTCTGCAGCCTCAGCTGCACTGAAGATGAAAGGACAAGAGACAGCGGCTCTTCTCCATTCATACACTGAAGCATCATAAACAGTTTATGATGCTCGGTTATGAATGGACAGGGTCAGGAATTACATATTTACCAGCTCCTTCTTTCGCTCTCCATTCTGAAAGATCTGAAAGATCTGGGATGGGGGAGGGGGTGGAGGAACACAGAGGGGGGCCAGAGGAGGACCCAGGGGGAACTGGAGCAGCATGCAGAGGAGCACGTACATGGTGGGGGACCGGAAGAGCGGGGTGGAGGAGCATATGGAGGGGGACAAAGAGGAGGACCTGGGGGAACTGTAGGAGCACACGGAGAAGTACGCACATGGAGGGGGACCGAATGAGGACCTCGGGGGTGGGGGAGCACATGGAGGGGGACCATAGGGGGCCCAGAGGAGGACCCGGGAGGGAACCGGACCCCTATGAAAGTCACACAGGGAGATTGTGGTCTTAATCGGACATAATTGTCTGTGTCTGGGCTAACCTCTAATCCTTTTTCCCTCATTTTCCCTTTTTTATCTCTAATCGTTTCCCTCCTTTTTTCTTTTCTATTTCTTTTTCCTTCTTTTCTCCCCTCTTCCTAATCCAAGTGTGGCCGGCAGGATCTCAACATTGACCCTAGATCTTGGTATATTTTATTTATTTTTTAGCCGACCACTGCCGTCGTCTTCTCTACCTTACCCCCCTTGTCTGTCCCCAGGGGGGTGCCCCTTGGTTAGGGCACCTCATTATTTGCCTTCTCTTCGTTCTGGGATTACTTTTCCATGTGGGTGAGTCATTTGATTTTTTGTAATACTCCAGTGTTACTATCATGTAGTGTATGTTTCTAATGCTTTTTAGTGACAATGTTATAGTTGCTATATCTAACTCTGTATATGGATTTTCTTTAATATATTACTGCTATATTTTGATAGATTTCATGGGTGACGCCTCTTGAGAAAGCGGCTCTTTTGTCGCGAAACCGGTCGAGGAATACGTCCTAACCCTCTATCCAATGGCCCCTGACCTACTGAAGGGGCACTAGACAACATTGTAACCTTTGAAAAAATTGTTTGTATTTATCATGCAGTGTTTCCACTATGTGGTTTCTCTGTAATTGTTTTCTCTAAACCTGTGTTGTTTTCTCTAATAAATATTGATTTGTATTTTAATATTTTCCAAACTCGATTTACTATTTTTTCTGGTACCGTAATAGTCCTTTTTCTTTGCTTGCTCAAAGGTACCCTCTGGAGATACTACCTTCTGAGCTTTTGTTTCCCTATTCATACCTTTATGGGATGATGGTACCTTAATAATAATTTATCTACAAGGCGACACCCAATTCAAATTACAATAGGGTGGATAATACACCCGGATCTTTGGATCCTGAAGCTTTCTTTCGATCGCCTCTTTATATATTCTGGTCTTAACCTTATCTTGCTTTTGTTTCTCTTTTTTAACAGGGACTATGGATTTAACCCCGCTCTAGTTAATTAGCAATTTGTTTGTGGAGTCATTTCCAGGTAGCACTTTGGGTGGTGAGTTTTTGAATGCTTGTACTGTCTTCTCATGGATGTGTTGGGCACAGCATGGGGGGGAGCTTCATGTCCTCTATCCAAGCAGAATGTTTGAATAGTCATAAAACTGAGGATGACACTAAGGCCGCGTACACACGGGCGGACTGTCTGCCCAACTTAGTCCGCCGAAACACATTTCAGCGGACAGTCCGCTCATGTGTGGGCTTCAGCTGACTTTTTCAGCGGACAGTCTGGCGGACTAAGTATTTCGGAATGTTGGAAATACTGTCCGCTGGACTCGCATTTCAGCGGACAATCCGCCTGTGTGTGTGCCAGTCCGCCGTACTTTTGAAATGAGCGGACTTTTCCCGCCCGGAGAAAAGTCCGCTCATTTCGAGCGGGTATCCAGGTAGGCGGGGCCCGCGACGGAGACGTCGCTGGCCCCGCCGCCTGGTATGGACTTAAAGGGGAACCCCAACGCTGAAAAAAATCGGCGTGGGGGTCCCCCCCAAGTCCACAACAGACCCTTGTCCGAGCACGCTACCCGGCCGGCCAGGAAAGGGCCTCTTCCCGACAACCCTGGCCGTTGGTTGTCGGGGTCTGCGGGCGGGGGGCTTATCGGAATCCGGGAGCCCCCTTTAATAAGGGGGCCCCCGGATACCGGCCCCCCACCCTATGTGAATGAGTATGGGGTACAATGTACCCCTACCCATTCACCTGTAAAAAAAGTTAAAAAAATACAACACACAAGGGTTAAAATAGTTTATTGCACAACTCCGGGGGTCTTCCGTCTTTGGGGGTCTTCTCGCTGGACTCCTCCACTATCTTCTTCTAGCTCTTTTACTAGTGGAGGAGCCACAATGTACAATGTACCCCTACCCATTCACCTGTGAAAAAAAGTAAAAACACAACACAGGGTTAAAGAAGAAGAAGAAGAAGAGGAAGAAGAAGAAGAAGAAGAAGAAGAAGAAGAAGAAGAAGACCGGGCCACCGCCTGTAAAAGAGCTACAAGAAGATAGCGGAGGAGTCCGGTGAGAAGACCCCCGAAGACGGAAGACCCCCGGAGCTGTGCAATAAAATATTTTAACCCTGTGTTGTGTTTTTTTTGTACTTTTTTTCACAGGTGAATGGGTAGGGGTACATTGTACCCCATACTCATTCACATAGGGTGGGGGGCCGGTATCCGGGGGCCCCCTTATTAAAGGGGGCTCCCGGATTCCGATAAGCCCCCCGCCCGCAGACCCTGACAACCAACGGCCAGGGTTGTCGGGAAGAGGCCCTTGTCCTCATCAACATGGGGACAAGGTGCTTTGGGGTGGGGGGGCCGCGTGGCCCCCCCAATATAAACATATTGAGGATGTCCAGATCCCTTCCGGATGCCCTGCTCATGGCCATTGATGTTGAGGCACTATACTCTAGCATCCCCCACGAGCAGGGTGTCCGGATGGCTGAGACTTTCCTTATGGAACAAAATTATACCAGCTGAATGAATAATTTTATTTTGAAACTATTACAATTTATACTTACTAGAAACTATTTTTTATTCATGGATCAGTTATATTTGCACATTCAAGGGGTAGCTATGGGTACAGCTTGTGCTCCCTCATACGCTAACCTCTACTTGGGAGGATGGGAAACGACTATCTTTAGTGACGAGACACTACATAAAATTTTGGAACACATTCTGTATTGGCACAAGTATATTGACAACCTGTTTATAATTTGGACCAGCACTAGTCACAATTTAGATGCCTTTATGGACATCTTGAATTGTAATCACTTTAATTTGCATTTTACATATACATTCGATACAACAAATATTTCATTTCTGGATCTTAAAATCAGTAAAAATGCAGGGAAACTGACTACAGACTTATTTCGAAAACCTACTGCCAGCAACACCATACTGCATGCCTCCAGCTCACATCCCCGTCCTTTGGTTCGCAGCATTCCGTATGCCCAAAACCTTAGGTTAAGACGTAACTACACCGAGGACGGGGATTTTCAAGCCCAGGCAAATGTATTACGAACACGTCTCCTGGCCCGGGGCTATAGCCATACAGCTCTAAGAAAAGCCTTTAACAAAGCTTTCTCCCATACTTGGCTATCTCTCTTATACGGCCCCTCACATCCCAAACTATTTTCGACCACTAAAATTGTAACTACATTTTCCAGTCATCATCAACAGTTACATAACCTCCTCTCTGAACATTGGCATTTACTAATGGAACACCACATTTTGGGTAAATATGTTAGATCGTCTCCGGAACTGGTGTTTAGGAGGGCTACCTCACTTAGGGATAAACTGACCAGAAGCCACTATAGGGCCCAACCCCGCCCGTTAGATGGGCCTAGAGGTATACACCAATGTGGACACTGCTCTAAGTGCCCCTGGATATTGGAAGGGCAATCTTATATCCTTCCAAATGGTGAACGTTTTTCACCCCCACACCATGCCAACTGTGACACCAGGGGGGTAGTGTACCTGATGGTCGGTACTTGCAACGCTTTCTACATTGGCAAGACCATCAGGGAACTACGACAACGCCTAGGAGATTACCTTTATTATTCTACTAATCGAAAACTTACCACTATAGGACGGCATATTGGCATTTACCACAAATTCCAACCTGAGAATGTGAAATTCATGGTCCTAGAAGTGATTCCACAAGACCCGAGAGGGGGTGATTGGGATCGCAAGATCCTCAGGCATGAAACACTGTGGATCGAGCGCCTTAACGCCCTCATCCCTCCTGGCTTGAATGAGGCCCACTCCTATAAATATTTTCTATAAAAAGTCTCGCATTCAATTACTTCCACTGCCCATTGCTGCTTGTATGTTAATCTCCCCAAAAAACTTTCTTTTTTTTTTTTAAATACTGTGAGGGGTTAGCTCGGCAGCGGGTGTGTGTGACCCCCTGGATGGGTTCACAACACAAAGTCAGGCACAGCAGACAGCGGTGTAGGTTCAAAAAACAAAAGATCCGGTTTATTTAGGCTACATGCAGTGATACATATAACAGCCAAACAAAATAAAACAAGAAAATAAATCCTGGTCAGCTTGACCTCTAACTACACACGTAGACTCCCTGTCTAACAACTGGGTGCAGCCTTGTGCTGCCCCAGTCCCTGTCTCTATTGTAGGGGTTTGCCACACAGGCGTTAACTCACCGCACAGAACAGATCTCAGACTCCCCAGTCTATACACACAAAACTGGTTCCAGGATGGAGCATCTCCCTAAGCATGCTGGGGTTTTTTGTAGAGGTCTTAATGAGCCCACTTACTTCAGCTGGGCTCATTAACTCTTCCCCTCTAATTGTAAAAGTCTGCATAAAGCCTGAATCTAGGACACACATATTTACCATCCTGGATACAACCAGGTGACTTTACCTGCGTGCTGCCACATACCCCCCCTCTTGTTTCAACCTTGGGGTTGTAACACCAGCAGTCAGACACGCATGTATCCGAGACAAAGCATCCACATTCCCCATCTTAACACCAGGGCGATGCTTAAATGTAAAGTTAAATTCCTGTAAGGCCAGGAACCACCTATTTACCCTTCTATTGGTCTCCTTGTTCTGAGCCATCCACTTTAAAGGAGCGTGATCAGTCACCAGGTCAAAGTGCCTACCTAGCAGATAGTACCGAAGGGAATCTAGAGCCCACTTCACTGCTAAACATTCCTTCTCAATCGTGGAGTAATTTACCTCATGGGACTTTAACTTCCTGCTGAGGTAAATGACTGGGTGCTCTTCCCTGTTCCAGACCTGGGATAACACTGCTCCTAACCCAACGTCTGATGCATCAGTTTGTACCACAAAGTCCTTAGAGAAGTCTGGTGAGTACAACACTGGCTGGCTACATAAGGCTGTTTTTAAGGACTGAAATGCTTCCTCAGCCTCTGGGGACCATTTAACCATAACCGACTCTTTCCCTTTTGTCAGGTTGGTGAGGGGCACAGCCTGAGAAGCAAAATGGGGAATGAATCGTCGATAATAGCCAGCGATTCCCAGAAAGGCTCGTACCTGTTTCTTGCTGTTGGGACGTGGCCAACTCTGTATGGCCTCGACTTTATTGACTTGGGGTTTTATCACCCCCCTCCCAATAGTGTACCCAAGATATTTGGCCTCCTCCTGTCCAATAGTACACTTCTTTGGATTGGCCGTAAACCCAGCTTCCCGGAAGCTCAGAGAAAATCTCTTTGTTACGAAGTACAAACTCTTTAACCTCCTGTTGTTGGGCTTTCGATAAGGTGTCTGCTATTCCAACCTCAGGAACTAAGCAATCAGGCTGTACTTGTGACAAAGTCTCTGCGACTAGGGATTCCCTATCCCTCCAGGCTTTCAGCAGATTGACGTGATAGATCTGCTCCGGCTTTCGCCTTCCTGGCTGTCTAACCCTGTAGTTCACCTCACTAATTTTTTCAATTACTTCATATGGACCTTGCCATTTGGCCAGAAATTTGCTTTCAACCGTAGGGACTAGCACCAAGACCTTATCCCCCGGGGAAAAAGTACGTGTCTTGGCCCCACGGTTGTACACTCTCTGCTGTGCTAACTGCGCTTGGGTTAAATGTTCCTTTACAATTGGCATTACCTGTGCAATTCTATCTTGCATCAGGGCAACATGCTCAATCACATTCCTGTGAGGAGAACTCTCATTTTCCCAAGTTTCCTTGGCGATATCCAGCAGCCCTCTTGGGTGTCTCCCATAGAGCAACTCGAAGGGTGAGAAACCCGTAGAGGATTGGGGTACCTCCCTAATGGCAAACATCAGATAGGGTATTATACAATCCCAATTCTTTCCATCTCTATCCACCACCTTCTTTAACATTTGTTTTAGGGTTTTGTTGAATCTTTCAACCAACCCATCTGTTTGGGGGTGATACACAGATGTACGCAATTGCTTCACTTTGTACAACTTGCATAATTCTTTCATAACCCGGGACATAAAGGGTGTACCTTGGTCCGTAAGCAGTTCCTTACAAATACCCACGCGGCTAAAAACAAGAGATAGCTCTTTGGCTATGGTTTTGGCCGAGGTATTTCGAAGAGGAATTGCTTCCGGATAACGGGTGGCATAGTCCAATATAACCAAAATGTACTGATGCCCCCTAGCGGACTTCATTATCGGACCTACCAAATCCATTGCGATCCTTTCAAAGGGGACCTCAATGATAGGAAGAGGTACCAGCGGGTTACGGAAATGTGGCATAGGTGCCGACTTCTGACACTCAGGGCAGGAGGAACAATAATTTTCTGTTTCCTTCATGACCCCAGGCCAATAGAATCTCTGCAGTACCCTCTCTCTGGTTTTTTCGGTCCCCAGATGACCTCCCAGAATGTGCCCATGGGCCAATTCTAACACCAACTTCCTGTAAGGTTTGGGCACCACAAGTTACTCAATGGTTTCTTCTGCCCTTTGAGCCACTCGATACAGCAGGTCCCTTTCCACAGTGAAGTACGGGTAAGTGCAAGTCTTATCTGGGTTCACTAACTCGCCATCTATTTTCACCACATTTTCCCGTGCCTTTATTAGGGTGGGGTCTTTTAACTGTTCTGTGGCAAAATTTTCCCTGTGAACCTCAAGGTCCGAAAACTCCACAGACGGCATGTTTTCAACTGAGGATGTTGGCTCCTCCCCAGTTTCTCGAGTTTCCCCCGCCAATACCGACAAGGGAAATTCAGGAGAGTCCTCACCACTCCCAGAGGAATTCTGGTCATCTTCCTGGTCTATAGGGGCACCAGTGGGGGGCTCAGGACAATCCCAGAGTTCCCAGAATTTTGGAAAATCCCTTCCCACAATAGCATCATGTGGTAAGTGAGACACTAACCCCACCTGATGAGAGAGGTTACCTTTGGGGGTCTCAAAAAACACTGAAGTTACAGGATACTCTCGGGTGTCCCCATGCACACAAATAACAGCCACCCTGTTCTTCCCAGAGACCTCTGTAGTAACTAATTCAGCTTTTATCAATGTTACCAGGCTACCTGAATCTAGCAACACATCAACATGCCTACCATTAATACACATTTTACATAAATGTCTCTCAGGTCCCCGAATGGCAGTGCATGCAACTGTCGCAAACAGCGACTGACGTCTCTCCCTTATAAAGTCACATTGCATAGGCTCATCCACAACTGGGCAATTGGCTGCAATATGTCCCTCTTGCCGGCAGCGGTAGCAAATAATCTTTTTCGCTGCCTCTTGCAGCATGGGCTTCCTGGGCTGCTCCCGCCAGCCCTTAGGTAGAACTCCCACCCTCTCACTCTCTCCACCCTCACCCCTTGGAGTCATCTTACCCGTCACTGGGGATGATCTGGTCTTAGGGGGGAAAGTCCGTGAGTCCCTGGAAGAGGTGGTCAGGTTCTCTGTAGCCAAGTACCTCTCAACCAGATCTACAAGTTTATCTGCATTTTCTGGGTCTCCATGGCTTACCCATTTTTGGATGGCAGTAGGAAGAGCTCTCAGGAAACGATCCATAACCACACGTTCCACAATGTTTGGTGCAGTCAAAGTCTCTGGCTGCAGCCACTTCCTGCTCAGGTGAATGAGATCATACATTTGAGACCTGGGAGGTTTTCCAACCTGAAAAGTCCAGTTATGCACACGCTGAGCCCGGACGGCCAGGGTGACACCCAGCCGTGCCAATATTTCTGCTTTTAGCACCACATAGTCTTTTGCTTGGTCAGGCTCTAGGTCATAATAAGCTTTCTGCGATTCCCCAGTTAACAGAGGGGCCACCAGTCCAGCCCATTGCTCCTTAGGCCACTTTTCCCTTTCAGCAGTCCTTTCAAATGTGGTCAAAAACACCTCCGGATCATCCTCTCCAGTCATTTTTGTCAGTAAACGGCTCACACCAAAGGATGCGGTATTATTGTAACCACTTGCTTCATTGGTCTGCGGACGTTGCTGTATTAATGTCTCTATTTTCTGTTGAAAATTCTGCTCTTGCTTCTGCAACAGGTCTATGAAGCGGGCTTCAGATCGCTGCTGGGCTTGTTGTTGAGCTTCCAAACTCTGCTGGTGAGCCTTCTGCTGATTTTCCAAACTCTGCTGCAAAGTTGCATTTATCTGCTGCTGGGCTGCAAGGCTCTTTTGTAAACCTGCATTTGTTTGCTGCTGATTTGCATTTGCTTGTTGCTGGTTTGCATTTGCTAGAGCCAGCTGTCTCAGTATCTCCTCCATGCTGGCCTTAACAAAAAAAAAAGTGCCCGCATTCTCCACCAACTGTGAGGGGTTAGCTCGGCAGCGGGTGTGTGTGACCCCCTGGATGGGTTCACAACACAAAGTCAGGCACAGCAGACAGCGGTGTAGGTTCAAAAAACAAAAGATCCGATTTATTTAGGCTACATGCAGTGATACATATAACAGCCAAACAAAATAAAACAAGAAAATAAATCCTGGTCAGCTTGACCTCTAACTACACACGTAGACTCCCTGTCTAACAACTGGGTGCAGCCTTGTGCTGCCCCAGTCCCTGTCTCTATTGTAGGGGTTTGCCACACAGGCGTTAACTCACCGCACAGAACAGATCTCAGACTCCCCAGTCTATACACACAAAACTGGTTCCAGGATGGAGCATCTCCCTAAGCATGCTGGGTTTTTTTGTAGAGGTCTTAATGAGCCCACTTACTTCAGCTGGGCTCATTAACTCTTCCCCTCTAATTGTAAAAGTCTGCATAAAGCCTGAATCTAGGACACACATATTTACCATCCTGGATACAACCAGGTGACTTTACCTGCGTGCTGCCACAATACTTTATTTCTCTGCAGGAATACATGACAAAGAAAAAATAATTACATTGAACAACTTTTTTTTTTTTTTTTCTGGGGTGGGGACAGGAAATGGGTTCTGTCCTTAAAGCGGTTCTGCACTCATAATAAAAAATTTGCCCATTCTGTTGCCTCTAGTTCATATATTTGATAATGCCACCTGTTTTTTTTTTTTGATTCACCTACCTTTTGTAATCCGTAGTAGTTTATTTTCATCCCCTGCGGCGATGGGCGGTCTCTTGCGGGGATCAGCATCATTTCCTGCTGAAGCCCGCACTGTCTCCTGGGATCTCGTTCAAGTAATCCCAGGAGACATTGCGGCTAATGCACCCGACATCTCGCGAGATTTCGGCTAATACAGCCGACATCTCGCGTGATTTCGGTTATTACAGCCGAGATCTCGCGTCAGGGATGTCCCCTGTCGCCTTTTTTATTTGCATTGTCACTTGAACCTTTGTTAAATAGAATTAGACAGAATCCTGATATTAAAGGTATTCCTTTAGGGGACCAGGAATATAAACTCTCAGCATATGCTGATGATTTATTATTTTCACCCTCTAATCCACAAATATCACTACCTAATCTACTGGAGGAAATAGAGTGTTACGGAGCTCTGTCTAGTTTTAAAATAAACTATGGCAAGTCGGAGGCGATGGGGATATCACTGGAGGGCTCCATTCAAAAAAATTTAGTGGACAACTTTAAGTTTAAATGGACAGCTACAGCGCTGAACTATTTAGGGATACAGATTCCACCTAATTTAATAGATGCATATGCATTGAACTTCCCACCCTTACTAAGGGAAATTAGTACAACGTTGACTGAATGGAGCAAATCCTCATATTCATGGTTCGGGAGAAGTAATATTTTGAAAATGAATATAGTCCCCAAGTTTCTTTATCTGTTTCAGGCGCTACCAATCCGGATTCCACAAGCCTTCTTTAGTAAAACCCGAACAATTTTTACAAAGTTTATATGGGCAAGTAAGCGCCCTAGGATTAATAGGAAGTTACTAACAATGCCTAAAGAGGCGGGTGGAATCACAGCACCAGATTTATACAAATACTACCAGGCTACTCAGCTTGGTAGAATTTTGGACTGGTGCCAACATAGAGACAGTAAAAGGTGGGTTGTCATGGAACAACAAGTAAGCCCCATTCCCTTAGATAGAGCCATGTGGTGTGGTACAGCTATACCTCCGTTATTAAGAGCCCATCCTTTAATATGACCTACGCTCCAGATGGGAGCTAAAGCCGTATGCATCCCCAGAATTTCAACAGCAAAATCTCCCTTATTTCCCATTCTTGGGAACCCACATTTTTACCCGGTTTGGAATCAGGAATATTTGGGAAATTAAGAGAGAGGGGATGCTTTCAGGCATCACATTTCTTGAAGTCTAAAAAATGGCTAACAATTGAAATGTTAATGGAAGTAGGAGGACAATATGAATTACCCCTATGGCAGGCGTTACAGGTTAAGCATTTTTTGGATACTCTGGGCTCATCTGAGGATTTCGATCGACCCCTTACTAGGTTTGAGGAGTATTGCGAGAGGAAGGAGCCCCTTTCTCATATTATTTCTAAAATATATGTTTTACTAGTCTCTCCTTTGGAGGATATTGATATAAGGAGTTTGGATAAATGGGAAAGAGATCTTGGACAAACCTTTACCCCGGCCCAACGTAAGAAAATAATACATTTGACTTTTAAATCATCCAGATGTGTTAAGATACAGGAATTAAATTATAAAGTATTAATGCGTTGGTATTATACTCCATCACGAACACATACATTTTTCTCAGAGTTATCGGATAGGTGCTGGAGGTGCGGTAAGGAGAGAGGCACTATTGTCCATATTTTTTGGCAATGCCCAGTGATTAGACAGTTTTGGGAAGAGGTTCGGAAAATTTCTCAATTGTTTACTGAATATCATCTTGAGGAAGATCCGACCTTTTTTCTATTACAATGTATACACATCCCATTAGAGAGATACAAGAACTCAATGCTATGTCACATGGTGAATGCAGATAAAAGCTGCATCACCACATGTTGGAAAGAAACGGGTTCTCCACGAATCTCGCAATGGTTAAATAAAGTTAGGAAAATTGGGATCTTGGAGAGTCTGATCCCGATGCCCCCCGAGGAAATGGAGGCTATATCGCAAGTCTGGGCTCCATGGGAAATATTTTTACAGTCAGAGGAAGGGAAGAGGCTGATTGGAGAGGAAACTGAGGACTAAATTAAATGGCTGAGTGATGTAAACCCTACCTATTGGAAGGGTGATGTCGGACTCCTCCTTTTTTCTCCCTCTTCCCAATCCTCTTTCGGCTCTATTCTTCTCCCTCCCCCATTTTTTTTTTTTTTTCTCTCCTAAGGAGAAGGTTGGGAATCGTTGAGGGGAATTGATACGGTATTGATATCGTACGGATACTGTTTTGTTTTGTTTATAACAATGGCAAGATACGGTTATGAGAAAGTGTTTATGTATAATGGTTGTTAATAACCTATATATTGTTTTGTTCTTGCAAAGAAGTAAAGAATTAAAAGAACAACTTATCAAATCAATTTACAAAACAAAAACTTATTAATTTAACCAATGATACACTTTTTTCTTTTTTTTTTCCTTATAAGCAACTAACAATATTACAATAACGATTCCCCTCAACAACCCTCTGCTCCAAGGCCCTAGATCCCGTGAGGGACTTATAGAACCGAGGAGAGAGAGAGAGGGGGGAAAAAAATAAAAAACAAAAAAAAACCCCAGGGAATCCCAAATCAAACAAATAGATATAAATATGTTGCCCCTGCCGACAGAGGGACCTGTGCCACATCACTTACTAGCTATTCCTCTAGTTCCTCTCCAATTAACCCTTTCCCTTCCTCTGATTGTAAAAATGACTCCCATGGAGCCCAGACTTGCAGTAGACATTCCCTTTCCTCCAAAGACATAGGGATACATTTTTCCATGATCCCAATTCTTCTTACTTTATTTAACCAATTAGAGATTCGAGGTGTCCCTCGTTCTTTCCAACGTATGGTGATGCAGCTTTTGGCTGCATTCACCAAATGGCATAGCATTGAGTTCTTGTATCTCTCTAAAGGAATTTGTGAGCATTGTAATAAGAAAAAAGCTGGGTCTTCTGGGATCTGGTAATCAGTAAATAATTGAGAGATTCTCTGAACTTCTTGCCAAAACTGTCTAATTACTGGACAAAACCAGAAAATATGGGCTATGGTGCCTCTCTCCTTACACCCCCTCCAACACCTATCCGACATTTCTGAAGAGAATTTATTCATTCGAGACGGGGTGTAATACCAACTCATTAGTACTTTGTAATTTAATTCCTGTATCTTAGTACATCTAGATGATTTAAAAGTTAAATGTATTATTTTCTGCCGTTGGGATGGTGTAAAAGTTTGTTCAAGGTCCCTTTCCCACTTATCTAAACTCGCTATACCAAAATCCTCAGGAGGTGCTGTTAATAACGCATATATCTTAGAGATAATATGGGAGAGAGGTTCACTCTCCCACAGTACTTCTCAAACTTAGTGAGAGGTCGACCATACCCTTCGGCAGGTCCCAATGTTTCAAGAAAGTGTTTAACTTGTAACGCCTGCCAGAAGGGCAATTCGTATTGTCCTCCTAGTCTCGTTAACATTTCTATTGATGGCCACTTACCAAACCTCAGAAAGTGTGAGGCCTGGAAACATCCTTTCTTTTTTAATTTCCCAAATATTCCTGATTCCAAACCGGGAGGGAAATTTGGATTCCCCAGAATAGGAAACAGGGGGGATTCTGGTGATGAAAATTTGGGGATCCGGGTAAATTTAGCACCCATACGAAGGGTAGGTCCTATTAAAGGATGTACTTTTAATATAGAAGGTAGCGCTGCATGGCACCATATAGCTCTATCTAAGGGGATAGAGCTGATATGTTGTTCCAAGGCAATCCATCTTTTACTATCTCTATGGCGGCACCAGTCAATAATTCTACCTAACTGGGTAGCTTGATAATATTTATATAAATCAGGAGCCGCTATACCACCCACCTCTTTAGATAGCGTTAACAAATTCCTATTAATCCTTGGCCGGTTACTTGCCCATATAAACTTTGTAAACGCTATTCGAGTTTTACTAAAGAAAGCGGGTGGAATCGAGATAGGTAACGCCTGGAACAAATAGAGAAATTTCGGCACTATATTCATTTTCAAAATATTACATCTCCCGAACCAGGAATGTTAGGCTTTACTCCATTCATCTAACAATATACTAACTTCCCTTAGTAAAGGTGGAAAATTTAGGGCATATGCATCTATTAAATTGGGTGGAATCTGTAACCCTAAATAAAGCCGTCGTTGTCCATTTAAATTTAAAATTATTCTCCAAGTTTCTTTGGGTGGAACGCTCCAAGGATACCCCCCATTGCCTCTGACTTGCTATAGTTTATTTTAAAATTCGACAGAGCACCATAACACTCCACCTCCCTTAATAAATTAGGGAGCGATATTTGTGGACTGGAAAGTGAAAATAAAAGATCATCCGCGTAGGCTGAAAACTTTCTATCTTCTATTAATCAATGTTGCCCTTTTTTGGACAACAGATTTAGCGGGTGTTTCTTTTCTTTCCTCCTCCCTTTCCCAATACACCAGGGGTCTTTTGTATTAAGAATATTTGTTATTACAATATGTTACAGTGGGGTCCCGTGATTGTGCAGATCATTGGGGGTTTTTTCTACCCCGTTTCATCCGCCAACCATGGTGGTCCCCACTATATATTTTTTTTTTTTCCGTAAATAATTTCTTTTTATTGAAAATACTGTAAAACATAACAGAGGTAAATGAACAAATAATACAGAGGTTTTGGCCCTATTGTTACAGTGGGCAGAAGCAACAATTACACAATAAACACAAGAGTTAGAGCTGTCATTTGTTTTCATCTAGACCTTAAGTCTATATCAGCATAGATGGATTGATCGTCTGTGTCTAGTAGCCTACTGCGCATAAGCCAAGGAGAGCTAATTGATCGTCCGTCAGACCCTCATAATGGACAGTTCTTGCTGCAGTTTGGATCTGCAGAGAGTCGTGCCCCACCGCCTCTGATTTCTATGCATCGGAGGAAGGTGGACCGGGGTTCCACCTAATGGTCAACCCCGAGCACCACCTCCCCCTGTAATTCCCAACCGAAGAGAAAAGGGGACAACTTAGAAAAAGCAAAGAATAAAGAGAAGAAAAGAAAAAAAGGGGGGGGGGAGGAACACGGGAACAGGAAGACGGGGAGAGGAAAGAGGAGGGGGAGGAGAAGGACAAGGGGGAGAGTATCCGGGGAGGAGGGGACCAGCTTTCCAGTTTTGGGGAGGGGGTGGGGACACCACCAACAGCCCTCCCTACCAGAATATCTTCGCTCCACTGGTCTTGCATGTACCCTCCTTTGGCCGTTTGCCCGCCTGATACACCCAATCAGCAGTTACCCCACTATATTTTAAACCTTGTACATTTTTGCATATTCTTGTTGATTATTTATATTATGTACTGTACATCTTTTGACTCCCCCACATGTTAGATATTCCAGTAGAGGGGGTTTGAGGAGCATTTATGCTCCCCCCACGGGACGGACAAGTGATGTCCGAGGGTCCCTTATTTCATCCCTTCATTTATGGGTAACGTTTTTTTGTGGTCCTTTTCCGCCTCGATCTGCCATTGTGCTTCAGTGCGGATGGTGTGCGCCCGCAGTCCTGTCTGGATGCACGCACACATTCAGCCATCAGACCCGGCTATACCGCGTCTGGCTTTAAGGACAGGCAAATAGGCATTCTCCATTATGGAGACGCCGCCTTGCCTGGTTTCTTCCCTCCCCCTGATGTGAGCTGACGTCATCGGCTTCTGTCCGGAGGTCCTATGCACGCGCAATTTCTTCCACGCGTGCGCACTACAGCCATGATGTGTTGGTCAGGGAGCGTAATGATGACGCTCCCTGACTTCCGGGTTGGGGGTTTATATGGAGCCTATCCAGCGCTATGACGGGGCGGCAGCAGCCGGGAGGATGTTCCCACATTATCTATGACAGGTATGTTTTCCAACATGACGATCCACACTCCGGCTCAATATCTTTTTACTTCATTCTCTTAATCTTTTTCGAGTATTGAGAATGGCAATGCAGTGCTATTCAATGGGCTGTGTTTATACTCCCTGTTTACAATACAATTTTCCTGCATATTTTGCCTCTTTCAATATTATTTTATTTTTAGATCCTCTGGTTACTTTTACATTTACCCTTATGAATTTTACCCTAGATCCTGTTTGGATACTTTGAAACTTTTTTGAGACCTGTATACACCTGGTCTCCGAGGATTAAATTTTTCTTTTCACCGGCTGTGAGCTGTTTTTTGAAACCTTGTGGGGTATGTAATTATCCACATAGATCGCTGTTTGAGTCACACAAATTATCTGATCTACACTACACTGGTGGTCTTAATCGGACATAATTGTCTGGGTCTGGGCTAACCTCTAATCCTTTTTACCTCATTTTCCCTTTTTTATCTCTAATCGTTTCCCTCCTTTTTTCTTTTCTATTTCTTTTTCCTTCTTTTCTCCCCTCTTCCTTCTGCAAGTGTAGCCGGCAGGATCTCAACATTGACCCTAGATCTTGGTATATTTTATTTATTTTTTAGCCGACCACTGCCGTCGTCTTCTCTACCTTACCCCCCTTGTCCGTCCCCAGGGGGGTGCCCCTTGGTTAGGGCACCTCATTATTTGCCTTCTCTTCGTTCTGGGATTACTTTTCCATGTGGGTGAGTCATTTGACTTCTTGTAATACTCCAGTGTTACTATCATGTAGTGTATGTTTCTAATGCTTTTAAGTGACAATGTTATAGTTGCTATATCTAACTCTGTATATGGATTTTCTTTAATATATTACTGCTATGTTTTAATAGATTTCATGGGTGACGCCTCTTGAGAAAGCGGCTCTTTTGTCGCGAAACCGGTCGAGGAATACGTCCTAACCCTCTATCCAATGGCCCCTGACCTACTGAAGGGGCACTAGACAACATTGTAACCTTTGAAAAAATTGTTTGTTTTTATCATGCAGTGTTTCCACTATATGGTTTCTCTGTAATTTTTTTCTCTAAACCTGTGTTGTTTTCTCTAATAAATATTGATTTGTATTTTAATATTTTCCAAACTCGATTTACTATTTTTTCTGGTACCGTAATAGTCCTTTTTCTTTGCTTGCTCAAAGGTACCCTCTGGAGATACCACCTTCTGAGCTTTTGTTTCCCTATTCATACCTTTATGGGATGATGGTACCTTTTATAATAATTTATCTACAAGGCGACACCCAATTCAATTTGATCTACATATGATTACAATGTTTCAATGTACTTACTCTATTACACTTGCACTTTTTATTTTCATTTGCACATTTTTATATTTTACTTGTGCATAGTACATTTGTATTTACTCATTTTACAAAGAAGCTGCTGCATTTTGATTGTTTCTCCTGCTGTGTAATCTATAGAAATTACTCACTAACATTTTGACAGCTGATATACTGTATTGGCAATATCAACAAGAGAATTGAGACAGAGTGAGATGAATATTCAACAATGATAGTTTTGAATGTAATGAAAAAACTGTTTTTCGCTATGGACGATATATGAAAGTGTTAGTTATTCTGCTACGTTTAATATTGTGACCTGCCCCGCACCCCTTCTATTTGTATCTGTGACCATTGTCATTAAGACAGAGAGTAAGTGGAAATCCAACAATTTAGAGTTGTAATGAAAGCAATAGGTGAGAGGTACAAATCAGAAGAGCAGCCTAGGGTGACTATATTCTTCCAGGCTAGGGTGACCATACTGCTCCTCCATAGATACAGTAATGCCCTGTACACACGGTCGGACTTTCCGTAGGAAAATGTGCAATCAAATCGTGTTGTCATTAAATCCGATCGTGTGTGGACTCTATCAGACTTTTTCCATCAGAATTTCCGACACACAAACTTTGAGAGCTGGATCTAAAATTTTCCGACAACAAAATCCGATTGTATACAGTGGTGTGAAAAAGTGTTTGCCCCCTTCCTCATTTCCTGTTCCTTTGCATGTTTGTCACACTTAAGTGTTTCGGAACATCAAACCAATTTAAACAATAGTCAAGGACAACACAAGTAAACACAAAATGCAATTTGTAAATGAAGGTGTTTATTATTAAAGGTGAAAAAAAATCCAAACCATCATGGCCCTGTGTGAAAAAGTGATTGCCCCCTAAACCTAATAACTGGTTGAGCCACCCTTAGCAGCAACAACTACAACCAAGTGTTTGCGATAACGTGCAATGAGGCTTTTACAGCGTCCTGGAGGAATTTTGGCCCACTCATCTTTGCAGAATTGTCCTAATTCAGTTACATTAGAGGGTTTTCGATCATGAACGGCCTTTTTAAGGTCATACCACAACATCTCAATAGGATTCAGGTCAGGACTTTGGCTAGGCCACTCCAAAGTCTTCATTTTGTTTTTCTTCAGCCATTCGGTGGTGGACTTGCTGGTGTGTTTAGGATCATTGTCCTGCTGCAGAACCCAAGTTCGTTTCAGCTTGAGTACACGAACAGATGGTCGGACATTCTCCTTCAGGATCTCTTGGTAGACAGCAGAATTCATAGTTCCTTTTATCACGGCAAGTCTTCCAGGTCCTGAAGCAGCAAAACAGCCCCAGACCATCACACTACCACCACCATATTTTACTGGTGATATAATGTTCTTTTTCTGAAATGCAGTGTTCCTTCTACGCCAGATATACTTGGACACACACCTTCCAAAGAGTTCCACTTTTGTCTCATCGGTCCACAGAATGTTGTCCCAAAAGTCTTGGGGATCATCAAGATGTGTTGTGGAGAAATTGAGACGAGCTTTGATGTTCTTTTTGCTCAGCAGTGGTTTTCTCCTTGGAACTCTGCCATGCAGGCCATTTTTGCCCAGTCTTTTCCTGATGGTGGAGGCATGAACGCTGACCTTAACTGAGGCAAGTGAGGCCTGCAGTTCCTTGGACGTTGTTGTGGGGTCTTTTGTGACCTCTTGGATGAGTCGTCGCTGCGCTCTTGGGGTAATTTTGGGCGGCCGGCCACTCCTGGGAAGGTTCACCACTGTTCCAGGTCTTCGCCATTTGTGGATAATGGCTCTCACTGTGGTTCGCTGGATTCCCAAAGCTTTGGAAATGGCTTTATAACCCTTTCCAGACTGATAGATCTCAATTACTTTCTTTCTCAATTGTTTCTGAATTTCTTTGGGTCTCGGCATGATGTGTAGCTTTTTTTAAGGATCTTCTGGTGGACCTTACTGTGTCAAGCAGCTCCTATTTAAGTGATGCCTTGATTGTGAACAGGTGTGGCAATAATCAGGCCTGGGTGTGGCTAGAGAAATTGAACTCAGGTGTGGACAACCACAGTTATAGTATGTTTTAACAAGGGGGGCAATCACTTTTTCACACAGGGCCATGATGGTTTGGATTTTTTTTCACCTTTAATAATAAACACCTTCATTTACAAATTGCATTTTGTGTTTACTTGTTTTGTCCTTGACTATTGTTTAAATTGGTTTGATGTTCCGAAACACTTAAGTGTGACAAACATGCAAAGGAACAGGAAATGAGGAAGGGGGCAAACACTTTTTCACACCACTGTAAATTCTGATCGCGTGTATACAATTCCGATGGACAAAGTGCCACGCATGCTCAGAATAAATTACGAGACAAAAGCTATTGGCTACTGGCCCGTTTATAATCCCATCGTGCGTGTTCAACGTCACCGTGTTTAGAATGATCGGATTTTCCGACAACTTTGTGCGACCGTGTGTATGCTAGACAAGTTTGGGCCAATATCCGTCTGAAAAAATCCAACAGATTTTGTCTTCGGAAAGTCCGACCGTGTGTACAGGGCAGAAGTGTTGTCTGCCTAGGGCAAGCAGTATTTTATGGGTGGGATAACTAATGAAAAATAAAGAAAAAAGCCTGAAAAACAAACTAATGCAGCCACCACATCTGAGGACTGGTAAGCTGTAAAATATTACACTTTGGTTTAGGGGTTTAGATATACCTTATCTGTCACTACAAATATACCAGCTCATCTTTTCCAAATGTAATAAGGAGTTTCAATATCCAGTAATGTCTTGCAGAGTAATTACAACATTCATTAGCCTGAGTGTTGTGACTTAAATTTGCAATATTTTATTATTTCCCTTGAAAATCTTTTCCTGTGATGTGGGCATCTATAATATGGAATAAGGTATTCATGGACATCGTATTATCCTAGTACAGCTTTACTTCATAGAAGCAATGACTGAGGAGAGGTGTAAACAGCGCCCAAAAATAAGATAATGTTCTGTGATCCTAGCAGAGGGGTTTTGCTTGGGGCACTAAACATTGCTGCCTAAAGTCAACAGTAATAAAGCTAAATCTAACCATGGGTATAAATGACATGATAACTGTTTAGTTTGTAACTCATTTATGCTAATAATACAGCTAGGTGTAGGGAG
Source organism: Lithobates pipiens (assembly GCF_037356315.1). Classification (NCBI taxonomy): domain Eukaryota; kingdom Metazoa; phylum Chordata; class Amphibia; order Anura; family Ranidae; genus Lithobates; species Lithobates pipiens. Next base: position 45,986,383 of record NW_027507790.1, read on the forward strand.
GAGCCTGCATTGTCCAATCAGATCTGATCACATTTACATTGATGTCTGCTATCTATATTTAATCCACACGGGAGATAGAATACAATCCAGAGATCTGTGGCTGAGTCACCTGCACCATGTCGTGGTCTGTCCTATTCATCACCTCTCTATTATTCTACACAAGTAAGAGGGAGATGGGCTTTAGTAATGTATAAACTATATTATAAAATCTGATATTTTATATAAATGTTACATGATCTTCACTGACATCTATTTATTTTTTTCAGGTTGTTCTGCCCAGGTGAGTGTGACCCAGCCAGCCGCTCAATCCGTCTCTCCTGGGAACACGGTGACATTGTCTTGTACAGTTACTGGGTTCAGTGTAGGTGATCGTACTGTGCACTGGCTTCAGCAGAAAACAGGGGACAGACCCCAATCTCTGTTAGGGTATTACAGTGACAGTGACAAATACCAAGGAGCCGGGGTCCCTGATCGGTTCTCTGGATCCAAAGACACCCCAAGGAACACAGGATATTTAACCATTAAGTCAGCGATGTTAGAAGATGAAGCAGATTATTATTGTGGTATGTGGCATCCTACTATTAGCGGTCTGTTCCACACTGATACACTGCTAGGAGGAACTAACACATAATTCTTTACAATGCAGAAGAGGTCGATATTCCAGAAGATAGTTTATGTGACAGTTATATGAGTAGGAGTGTTTTTTTTTCTGAAAATAGTATTTACTCCAGTTATAGTCTGGTATTAGAATAATGCTGTGATTTTATGGTAGTGAAGTGCAAAGAAGAGACAAGGTCCTTCAGCAGGTAAGGTGATGATGCCAAAGAGTGACCTCCCATTGAGCTGAGACAGAGGGACCGGTGAAGGGGCAGAAATGACAGTAGTAGTGCAGCCAGTGGTGGAATTACCAGGATCGCAACAGTCGCAGTTGCGACTGGGCCCTGGAATTCCATCACTGTGGGGGGGCCCCAGCGTGGTTGCTATCCACAGGTCTGTGAGTGGAGAGCGTGTCTCTCATGTAACTGCAGCACAGAGACACCGGGATTGAAGTTTAATTTCCCCCTAGTCCTCTCTCGCACGGGACACAAAACACACAGCTGATCTGCTACCCCTTCGGCCCCCCTCCTCTCCTGTGTTCTCCACGAGAAATTTGAGCTTGTTAGCTTCACACCTGAATGCCCGCGGAGAACTTAGGAGAGGAGGGGAGGGGGGGCCGAAGGGGGAGCAGATCAGCTGTGTGTTTTGTGTCCCGTGCGAGAGAGGACGATGGGGAAATTAAACTTCAATCCTGGTGTCTCTGTGCTGCTGTTATATGAGAGACACGCTCTCCACTCACAGCCGCGCTGACCCCTCTCCAGTGTGTGTATAGACTCAGGAAGATCCTGCCGCCCATGAACATCATAGAGCTGCTGATCGCTGCCTCCCCCCAGGTGCGGGGGGGTACAGAGATCTGCTGGGGGCCAAGGTGCACAGCGGATTCCAGGAAGGTACAGAGAAACCACTGGAAGGGGGGTGACTGTCTAGGGACCCTAAAGTAAGGGGGGTATCTGGGGACCCTGAAATAAGGGGGGGCTCTCTGGGGATCCTGAAGCAAGGGGGCCCTCTGTGAACCCTGTCCAGTACCACCACCACCCCCCTCCAGTACCACCGCCACCCCTCCTCCAGTACCACCACCACCACCACCATGCCACCCACCTTCAGTACCACCACCACCCACCTCCAGGACCACCATCCCCCTCCAGTACCACCACCACCCCCACCTCCAGTACCACCGCCACCCCCTCTCCAGTACCACCACCATGTCACCCACCTCCAGTACCACCACCATCCCCCTCCAGTACCACCACCACCCTCCTCCAGTACCACCACCCACCCTCCAGTACCACCACCGCCACCCACCTCCAGTACCACCACCACCCACCTCCAGTACCATCATCCTCCTCCAAAACCACCGCCACCCCTCTCCAGTACCACCACCACCCCCCCTTCAGTACCACCACCGCCACCCACCTCCAGTACCACCACCACCCACCTCCAGTACCACCGCCACCCCTCTCCGGGACCACCATCCCCCTCCAGTACCACTGCCACCCCTCTCCAGAACCACTATCCCCCTCCAGTACCACCACCGCCACCCACCTCCAGTACCACCACCACCCACCTCCAGTACCACCACCACCCCTCTCCAGGAGCACCATCCCCCTCCAGTACCACCACCACCCCCCTTCCAGTACCACCACTGCACCGGTGACACAGGCTGCACTGGTGACACAGGTTTCACTGGGGACACAGGCTGCACAGGGGACACAGGCTGCACAGAAATGTTTTACTTTGTTGTACAGTGGAAAAAAATATAGTATCAAAATCATGCTTTTCGGGGGGGGGGGGCCTTCCTGATTTCTTGCACCGGGGCCCTGAGGTTTCTAGTTACGCCTCTGAGTGCAGCCAATATAAAGATGGACTCGAGGCAGATATGAAATGCATAAATACATGCAGCTCTTAAATATATTTTTAAATGCAAGCAGCGTATACACTGGGGTTGATTTACTAAAGGTAAATAGACTGCACACTTTGCAAAGTGCAGTTACTCCAAGGCTTAGTAAATAAGCAGAAGCTCTGGTGACTTCCATCATCCAATCATGTGCAAGCAAATATGTTTTAATATTTCTTTTTTCCTTGCTCGTGATTGGGTATTCTTTGCAAAGTGAGGCTTTACTTCATTTACTAAGTTCTGGAGCGACTGCACTTGCAGAGTGCAACTGAACTGTGCAAAGTGCACAGTCTTTTTGCCTTTAGTAAATCAACCCCACGGTGTTGAAATGGCAAACAAAAAGATATCTTGGTGCCAGCTGAACATCTTCCTAATAGCCATTTGCAGGCAAGGGTCTGCAGTCCCCTCTGTGGTAGCAACCATTTTAGAAGAAAAGGATCATTGTGCTAACTGATACTTGATGGACTACTGATCCCTGCAAATCCTGCCAACCCTCTTGGCTGCAGCGACTTGACTTCAACAACACCACAGTCTCTCCCTCTGGCTCCACATCCAAATCCTGGCTTGTCTCTCCCAGAGCTTCTCACTGTGCTTCACACTCACTGACCCCAGCATGGATCCCTCCTGAATGACTTTCCTGGCAGTGCTCCCTGCTGGCTTCATCCTGCTCCTGTTCCAGGACACCTCTCAATGACTGTTTAGAGAGAAGCTCCCTTCAAGCTCCATGCCTTAGGACACCCCCCCCCCCCCCACAGAAAGGGGGCCCCTTGAGGGCCACCACAGCCTAACACTCCATCATTCAGTTCTTCCACCTGACAACTCTCACAACAGGCTGACCATGAGTATATATAGGAGGCCTGCCCCCTGCCAATCCTAGTTGAGGATTGGTCAGGGCACCCAAATATACCCCATGTCACTCCAGCCCTTTGTCCTGCCTCTTTCCCACAACCTTCTGGAAACAGAGGAGACACCAGAGAGATAAAGTACATGTCAGTCACCTGCTGCTACACTAAACCACTCCCCTGCCCCCCAGATCAAAAACAAACAGGCCTAGTTCACAGCTAGGCCTACCTAAATTTACCTGCACTGGCAGTACACACAAAAACCTACTTTAGCACCTACCTACCTAAGGTAGACATACTGATTTACCCTCCCTTCCTGTCTCAGTGACCACTGTCACTAGTATGAGAAGTATAAAAAATCAATCACAATGAAGAAAAAATAAACCAATAAAAAACGGAGACGTTTTAAAGTAAATTTAGAGTCTCATACTAACTATTCTTAACCACTTCAATACAGGGCATTTTCACCCCCTTCCCACCCAAGCCAATTTTCAGCGCTGATGCACTTTGAATGACAATTGCGTGTTCATGTGACGCTGTACCCAAATTAAATTTTTAGAATTTTTCCCCACAAATAGAGCTTTCTTTTGGTGGTATTAGAACACCTCTGTGGTTTTTATTTTTTGTGTTATAAACAAAAGAAGAGCGACAAGTTTGAAAAAAAATAAAAATAAAACATTTTTTCCTCAGTTTAGGCTGACATGTATTCTACATATTTTTGGTAAAAAAAATCACAATAATCGTATATTAATTGGTTTGCACAAAAAGTTATAGCGTGTACAAAATAGGGGATAATTTTATGGCATTTTTATTATTTTATTTTTTTACTAGTAATGGCAGCGATCTGTGATTTTTATCGTGACTGCGATATTGTGGCAAACACATCTGACACTTTTGTACTTTAAATGTTGAAAAAAAGCTGCGCTTATGTAGTACAAAGTTGGTTGCAGTCCCCCAACCAAGAAATCCCCAAAAGGGGTTTTCACGAATAGTTGGAAATGTATTAGAATGGGGTATTTGGCGCTACCTGGTACTAAAAAGGACCCCAATATTTCTAAGGGTCCAGGTATCTCATCAGTTTATTAAATTTATTAGAGTGAAATGACCTCTCTCCTAGTATCTGTATCGGACCTATATTTTAGCTACCATGTCCCTAGAAGGTAGAATTAGTAATATATTGTGATAAATGGGTACAAGGTACCTATAAAAAGTGCTTGTGCAGGAAAAGTGCAAAGTAATAATGTAGTGCTCAGTACAGTTAATGTTTAGAAATCATATAAGTGCTAATGTATGTTTAAATCTTATCCAGATCACTTCTAGTATTTGACAGCATAGAATAAACTTATCAGATTATAAAGTGCAAGTGTATGACAAATAAGTGAATAAATAAGTATGTATAAACATATATAAACCTATACTCAAATCCACATAGATATAGTAGTGCAAAAAAGCAAACTAAAACAATCAAATGAAAAATCAAAAAAATAAAATAAAAAGGAAGGAGAAAAAAAATAAAAGAGAAAAAAATGTGCATAGAATATATATAAAAAAAAACTCAAAAAATCTATATATCAAAAAACAACAAAAAATTGTTGAAAAAATCAATCAATCAAAAAATCAAATATTAATAAGTCTTAGTGTCCACGAAAAAAAGAGTCCTCAATTGTGCAAATCCAGCAGAAAGATGTATTCATAAAGTGACTTTAGTGCTCAATATATGTCCTTCAGGTGACTCGCGTGCTCCCCCACAAGGGTCCCCACTCACCAGAAATCTACACCCCTACGGGGGTACCGTGATCACTGTTCTCAGCCACATGCATTTCCAGCGCTCAGGCGCATGTAAGTTATATTTCTTCGTATCCAAGTATCTCCAGTAAGTTCCTCATGGGGAGCAATAAAAAATAACCTCCATAGTGTAGTATTTTCGTAATTTAAATGGGAACACTATTTGTTTTCGCAAAAAATAAAAAATATTTATCAAAAAATGTATATAACAAAAAGTATATAAAACCATCAAATACTTCCACTATTTAAAATGAGTGGAGTAGCAAAAAAAATTTTTATACATAAAAGCCAAAAAACTCCATAAAAAATAATAAAAAATAATAAAATAAAAATAAAGAGTTAAAGAGAAAAAGCTTTAAACATGTTTAACTCTTAATCCCAGGGAACACAGGACCAATCCTGCACTGTTCACCAGAGTCCATCCATTACAAATTGACGCTGATTCTTTATTAGGTCAGTCAGTTTTTTGTATGTAAAAATAGGGACCTGAATACTAATTCCCTGGGCTAGAGAAAGAAATAGTTCCCAAAAAATCACCTCCAAAAGTTTTAAAGTTGTTCGGGGTCCGATCGGTGGATACGCGCGTGCGCTCCAGCTGCGTTCCAACTGTTTGAGACAACCTGAAAGTGACTCCGTCGTACACGTTTCATCATCGACGTCTTCAGCGGCGGTGCCACGCCACTACACACTACGTATCTTATGGGAAAGGAGGTCTCCACATGCTGCTCACACCCCCCGGGCCAACCAATCAGGACACAGGAGGCGGGCACCAAGGGGACACCGCAAACATACACGGAACGAATAAGCGTCCCGCCTACCCACATAAACATACCATACCCCTAAAAAATCATTTTACCATAAATTAAGTATAAGGCAAATTACGAGGAGGAAAAAAAGGGAGGCAAAGCAGGTGAAAAAATAGAAAAAAATTGAAAAAGAAAGAAGAACAATAAAGAGATAAAGTCATCATAAATTATATAATATCACAAACATTTTTCAAGAGATTCCCTTCCAAGGAATTCCCTCAAAAAATCTTCAAAAAAACCTTTTATCAAACGCCCTCTTATTCAAAAAGTGATCTCTTCCTAAAAAATGTGTGATCTCTTCCCAAGAAATGATGGTCTCGTCCTAAAAAAAGGGGAGGGGGGAGGAGAAGGCCAAATAAAAGATGTAGTAAGAAAAAAAGGGGGGGGGGGATAAAATCATTATACCTTATATTTTAAGGGTTAGCTATAAAACAATTTAGATCTATATCCAGGTTGAGGCCCCCCGGAACGAGGGACCCCAACCTGTATATCTATGCTGTTTCATTTTGCGAGATCAAAGTGGTTTTATAACCTCCCCTCCAATTATCTTTAATACAATCTATCCCATAAAATATTAGTCCCGACGGGTCTCTGTGATGAAATTCATCAAAATGACGGGATAGATTGTGATTTATCAAAAACATTATAAAGGGCTTCCCAAATCACAATCTATCCCGTCATTTTGATGAATTTCATCACAGATTTGCACAATTGAGGACTCTTTTTTTCATGGACACAACAACTTATTATTAATTGCACTTTATAATCTGATAAGTTTATTCTATGCAGTCAAATACTAGAAGTGATCTGGATAAGATTTAAACATACATTAGCACTTATATGATTTCTAAACATTAACTGTACTGAACACTACATTATTACTTTGCACTTTTCCTGCACAAGCACTTTTTATAGGTACCTTGTACCTATTTATCACAATATATTACTGGTGCCTGGCGGACAAAGTGCATCGGGTCCCAAGTGATGTGGCGGGAAGCCCAGGACGTCATATGACGCCTGCCCAGGATGGGAGATCCCATCTGCGGACGTCATATGACACTGGGCGGTTATTGAAGGGATTAAAAGGGTTCTCCTCCCCTTCCTGCTACCTATCCTACCTAACCTGTGTGTGCTGGAGTTATGATTTATGATGTACAAAAAAACAAAGAGAAGACATGTAATTGCAGAGTATTGGTTCTCAGTTGTGATAGCTGCATTATTGGGGTTTTTTCAGTCCTTTTTCCTTTATTTTCTCCAGTATCACATATGCTTTCCTAAGGTCACAACGCTCCTTAAAGAGGAACTTCACTCTCTCAATCAACATTGACTATTTATTATATTATTAATCCTCATGCTGATAGCATTAGTAAATATATAGGAAAGTATATCATATTTACTTATTTTAAACTTTTTACATTTCTTCAGTTACTTCCTGTTTTCTAGGCCTAGGCGGATGATGTCCTAAGAGCCTTCAGGAGGGGAGGATGGATTTTCCCAGCTAAACACAGCCTCCTGCCTACGTTCTTAAGCTAATGGCTGATAGAATCCTCTACCCTTACTCAAGATGGCCACGGCTAGAAATGCTAGAGGGGTGTTATTAAAAGTCCGGCCGCAAGTTTGTTGTACTTTTCTTTTTGTTTTTAATTTGGGCTAGTATATTGCCGAGCTATTTTTAATAAATATCTTGCGGGTTTTACCTATGGTCGTTCCACTTTTCCTTTTTTTGAGCGCAACCCCATCAGCACTCAGAGCTGTATCGTGTCCACTGTCAGTGGAAGGATATTGGGATTGGATTCAGACTGGGGGGCTATTTCTGTGAATCGAGGGCTGGATGGTTCCTCACATCATCTGATGAAAGGACCCAGACTGGGGATAGCTACAAGCATTAAAGTATTGTAATCTGGTAATCTGTCATCTGGTGGTGGGACGCACTTATTAAAGTCACTATTATTGTGGATATTATTGGCCTTTCAACAATTAAGAGCTGTGGATACCCTTTGGACTTGAATAATATATCACAGGAATTCATTGATTTTCTTCACAGGATTATCTCTGGACACTTTATATTTATGTATTCTTTATATATGGATAATTTGCAACATGGATTGTTTTAGGATGCCTTTTGCCGCGTACACATGTATCAGACTATCCGGCGGACTTAGTCTGGCGGACAAACCGCCGGACTGTTCGAACGAGCTACCTGCCCACACACGGTACTTTTGCGGCGGACTTAGTCCGCCGGACTATCCGCCGTACTTTTGAAATGAACGGACTCATACACACACACGGAGGAAAGTCCGCTCCTTTTGAGCACGGCTCCAGGTAGCTGGAACCAGCGAAGGAAGCGTTGCTGGCCTCGTCACCTGGTATGGAGTTAAAGGGGAAGCCATACGCCGAAAAAACGGCGTAGGGGTCCCTCCAGGTCCATATCAGACCCTTATCTGAGCATGCAACCCGGCCGGTCAGGAAAGGGGGTGGGGACGAGCGAGCACCCCCCTGAGCTGTACCAGGCCGCGTGCCCTCAACATGGGGGTGGTGCTTTGGGGAAGGGGGGCCGCGCGGTCCCCCCACCCCAAAGCACCTTGTCCCCATGTTGATGAGGACAAGGGCCTCTTCCCGACAACCCTGGCCGTTGTTGTCGGGGTCTGCGGGCGGGGGGCTTATCGGAATCCTGGAGCTCCCTTTAATAAGGGGGCCCCTGGATCCTGCCCCCCCCACCCTATGTGAATGAGTATGGGGTACAATGTACCCCTACCCATTCACCTGTGAAAAAAATTTAAAAAAAACACAACACACAAGGGTTAAAATAGTTTATTGCACAGCTCCAGGGGTCTTCTTCCTTCTTCGGGGGTCTTCTCTCCAGCTTTCTTCTTCGTCACCACCGCTTTCTTCTTCTGACTTCGGGGGTCTTGTCCCCCTCTTCGGTTCTTCTTGCCAGGCATCCGTGCCTTCTTCTAGCTCTTTTACAAGCGGTGGCCCGGTCTTCTGTCGCCGCTGCCACTGTCACCATCTTCTCTTCTTCTCTTCTTGAGCTGTTGCCTCGTCGTTGTCTCTGGCCACAATGACAGGCACAAGGATGCTGGGACTGTGACATCATAATGGGCGGGGACATCATCCGGCGATGTCCCTATATAAGTCGCTGCATGCCTGTCATTGTGGCCAGAGACAGCGACGAGGCAACAGCTCAAGCAGAGAAGAAGAGAAGAAGAGAAGACGGTGACAGCGGCAGCGGCGACAGAAGACCGGGCCACTGCTTGTAAAAGAGCTAGAAGAAGGCGCGGAGGCCCAGCAAGAAGAACCGAAGAGGGGGACAAGACCCCCGAAGTCGGAATAAGAGGGCGGCGGTGACGAAGAAGAAAGCCGGGCTCCTCCGCTAGTGAAAGAGCTAGCAAAAGAGCAGAAAATAGCTGAGGAGTCCGGCGAGAAGACCCCCGAAGACGGAAGAAAACCCCCGGAGCTGTGCAATAAACTATTTTAACCCTTGTGTGTTGTGTTTTTTTTTTACATTTATTTCACAGGTGAATGAGTAGGGGTACATTGTATCCCATGCTCATTCACATAGGGTGGGGGGGACTGTCCAGTGCAGTTTTTTCTTTGCTATGTTACTCAAAGTGATTTCTCAACAAAATAAAGCATTGAGACATGATGGATGGGGGAAATTGCTTTGAATATTATTGAATATATTAAAATATAAATAAATAGTGTTTTAGGTTTGTGGTGCTCAGATGCAGTGTAGTTCCATTTTAACTGTACTGTATCTAAGGAGAAGTAGCATTTTCACCTTAGAACATGAAGTATGTTAGGACTCCGCATTATAACATGGGGGAGGTGCTCTGTAGTCCATAGAAGAGAAGTGGGAAAGCTAATTACACTGTTAGAGATTTCAGATCAGTGTACAGAAACCAGGGCTGGCCGAAGACATTGTGCAACCTGGGTCCAAAACGCTGCCCACCCCCCCCCCCCCCCCCAAAAAAAATCATTCCCATTCAGCAAAGAGACATTGTCATAAAGCAAAGATACATTCCCAAATAGTAAAGAGACAGCCCAATCCAGCAGAGACATCCCCATATATTCAGCAAGAGACATCCCAATATATTCAGCAAGAGACATCCCCATATATTCAGCAAAGAGACATTCCCATAAATTCAGCAGACATTTCCATAAAGCAAAGACATCCACATATAGTAAAGAGACAGCCCAATCCAGCAAAGAGACATCCCCATATATTCAGCAAAGAGACAAGCCGCCCTCTAGCAAAGAGTCATGCCCAATCCAGCAAAGAGACATCCCCATATATTCAGCAAAGAGACATGCCCCCCCCAGCAAAGAGACATGCCCCTCCAGCAAAGAGACATGTCCCCTCCTGCAAAGAGACATGCCTCCTCCAGCAAAGAGACATGTCCCCTCCTGCAAAGAGACATGCCTCCTCCAGCAAAGAGACATGCCCCACTCCAACAAAGAGACAACCCCATATATTCAGCAAAGAGACATGCCCCCCCCAGCAAAGAGACATGCCCCTCCAGCAAAGAGACATGTCCCCTCCTGCAAAGAGACATGCCTCCTCCAGCAAAGAGACATAGTGATGGACGAACTTCCGACGGGACGTTTCGCGAACGCGAAATGCGAACGGACCCAAACGTTCGCGAAACCGACCGTTCGCCGCGGGCCCCATTGACTTCAATGGGAGGCGAACTTTGCAAACCTTCATGTCGAATTTGCGGCCACGTGGTAATTATTAGGGGGTAAAACGTAGTCCCACCATCTGGACAATGACATAATACATGTATGAGGTGAATTTGGGATCGATAACTACAAGCATTTTTATTTTATTTGGGAAATTGTTCTAACAATTCAGGACTATGGAGCTAATGAAGGCAATGGAGGAGAGGGAAGGTCAGGGACCAGGGTAGGCAAAGAAGAGGGTGCAGGAGATGATCACCAGCAGCGTGACATACCGGAATGACACATGCACCGTGATAGAGGCATCTGACAGCAGCACCGTAATACAGAGCACTGACAGCAGCACCGTGACATACAGCGCTGACAGCAGCACCGTGACATACAGCGCTGACAGCAGCACCGTGACATACAGCGCTGACAGCAGCACCGTGACATACAGCGCTGACAGCAGCACCGTGACATACAGCGCTGACAGCAGCACCGTGACATACAGCGCTGACAGCAGCACCGTGACATACAGCGCTGACAGCAGCACCGTGACATACAGCGCTGACAGCAGCACCGTGACATACAGCGCTGACAGCAGCACCGTGACATACAGCACTGACAGCAGCACCGTAAGCAGCCCCAGGAGGAAGTCAGCACAGCACAGGGATGGTGTGATCCCCTCATAATAAGAACCCCCAGGAGGAAGTCAGCACAGCACAGGGATAGTGTGATCCCTTCATAATAAGAACCCCCAGGAGGAAGTCAGCACAGCACAGGGATATCATAAGCAGCCCCAGTAGAAATATGACACCGCTCAACCTCTTCAAAGAGGAGGGTAGGGGCATATAGTACGGTGTGCTTTTTTGGGTCAAGGAAGTGAGCCAAATGAATTAAGAAGGTCTGTGTGCTTGATTAAAAAAATAGTTTATAGACATATACATGGTCTACTGGTCACATGTGTTGAATTCCTCCGAGATCCATGCCTCATTCATTTTTAGAAATGTGAGGTAGTTAACACTGTGGTGAGCTAGGCGAGTACGCTTATCGGTCACAATCCCCCCTGCTGCGCTGAACGTCCTTTCGGACAGGACACTGGATGAGGGGCAAGCCAACAGTTCGATTGCAAATTGGGCAAGCTCTGGCCAGAGGTCAAGCCTGCCCACCCAGTAGTCTAGGGGTTCATCACTCCTCAGAGCGTCCACATCGGCCGTTAACCCAATGTAGTCGGACACCTGACGGTCTAGGCGTTCCCTGATGCTGGATCCGGATGACACCTGTCGATGGGTCGGCTGAAAGAATGACCTCATATCCGAAGTCACCAACACATCTTCAAACCGGCCTCTTCTTGCAGGCGCTGTTGGATTGGTACCCGCAAATCCTTCTCTGGGAGTGGGAATTGCTCCTCTGCCAGCGCACGCAAAAGCAGAATGCAGCATTTCTCGAAGCAAGGCCTGGAAGTGCTGCATTCTGACAGCCCTCTGCGACGGCGGTAACATTTCCGCCATTTTGTGTTTGTACCGGGGGTCTAAGTACGTTGCCACCCAGTACTGGTCCTTGACCCTCATGCTTTTTATACGGGGGTCCCTATTAAAACACTGGAGCATGAAGGCCCCCATTTGCACTAAAGTGGAAGCGGTGTGGTGGCCTGGCTCCTGCTCATCATCCAGGATAATGTCGTCCTCTTCATTCTCCTCTCCCCATCCTCGCACAACAGGGATCCCAGAAAGGTTTAAAGCATGCTCTTCTTGCTCCTGCTCATCCGCCCCGGCACCATCCTCCTCTGACTCCTCATCAGACTCCTGTTGTTGACTTGTCTCAGATAGAGTAGCCCCCCCTGGGAATTCATCCAGCATTGCGACTTCCTCATCTTCCCGCTCCTGCTCCTCCACAGCCTGATCAATGACACGACGCAATGCACGCTCCAGAAAGAAGGCATAAGGTACCATGTCACTGATGGCGCCATGGCTGCGACTGACCAGTTTGGTGATCTCCTCAAATGGCCGCAGAAGTCTGCATGTGTCGCGCATGAGCAGCCACTGGCGCGGTGAAAAAAAACCCAGCTCCCCAGAACCGTTTCTTTCGCAGAGTTCATACAGGTAGACGTTAACTGCACGTTTCTGCTGGAGCAGCCTATCAAGCATATAGAAGGTTGAGTTCCATCGCGTCGGGCAATCGCAAATAAGACGTCTGACCGGCAGATGGTGTCGCCGCTGAATGTCAGCAAGGCGAGCCATGGCCGTGTAAGATCTTCTGAAATGGGCCGAGATTTTCCTTGCCTGCCGCAAGATGTCCTGGACCCCAGGGTATTTGACAAGGAATCGCTGCACGACCAAGTTTAAGACGTGTGCCATGCACGGCACGTGCGTGATTTTGCCCTGTTTCAATGCGCTAAGCAGATTGGCACCGTTGTCACACACCACTTTACCAACTGTCAAATTGAGCGGTGTTAGCCACTCATCTGCCTGTGAACGCAAAGCTGAAAGGAGTGCCGGGCCAGTGTGGCTCTTTGCTTCCAGGCACAACAGACGCAGCACGGCATGGCAACGTCTCACCTGGCATGTGGAATAGGTTCTGGGGAGCTTGGGCGGTGCAGTGGAAGAGACGCTAGCAGCGGAAAAGGAGGAGGCAGCTGAGGAGGAGAGGGAGGAGGATGGAGTAGGAGGAGGAGAAGAAGAGTCAGGCCTGCATGCAATCCGTGGCGGTAAAACCAAATCTACACGGGTGCCACGGGTTACATGCTTGACGGCCGTCAGAAGGTTCACCCAGTGGGCAGTAAAACTGATATACCTTCCCTGCCCGTGTTTGCTAGACCACGTGTCTGTGGTCAGATGTATCTTGGCACCGACACTGTGTGCCAGAGATACATTCACTTGCCGCTGAACATGGCCATATAGCTCTGGGATGCCCTTCTCTGAGAAATACTTCCTTCCTGGGACCTTCCATTGTGGTGTTCCAATGGCCACAAATTTGCGAAAGGCCTCCGAGTCCACCAGTTTATATGGCAGTAGTTGGCGGGCTATGAGTTCTGACAAGCCAGCCGCCAACCGTTGGGCAAGAGGGTTATCCGGCATCATCATTTTTTTACGCTCAAACATTAGGCCCACGGAAGCCTGCCTTTTTGCAGAAAAATGTGAGCTTGGCGTGATGGAAGGTGGAGTGGAGGACAATTGTGAGGAGAGAGGAGAAGGAGAAGTAGAAGACGAGGCTGGACGGTGAGAGCCTGCAGTGTGGCTTTGTGTGTTCCGTTGCTCCCACTGGGCTCGGTGATGGCTGCTCATGTGCCTTCTTAAGGCGGTCGTCCCTAGGTGAGTATTGGGCTTACCGCGACTAACGCGTTGACTGCAAAGATTGCAGATGGCAACGCTATTGTCAGCAGCGGACACGTTAAAAAAAGCCCACACTGCGGAGCCATGTGCCGGTGTCCTGGGAGCGCCAGATGTGACCGTACATGGTCGATGACTCGCTCCTGATACATTTGCAGTCTGCTTTGTCCCTGCTGTGCAATGTAAGTCATTGCTGCTTCTCCTCCCTATCTGCTGGTCCATATCTCCCTCTGAACTCCCCTCCTCTTCCTCTCTTGTGGGCACCCACGTGACATCACTAGACACGTCATCATCAACGTCACCTTCCCCACCGCTATAAGTAGAGATCTCGGAGTAGGCAGCAACACCGGGGACCAACCTCCTCCTTGGGCTGATCTGGGTACTGGCGTCAGACTGCTGAGTAGCGCTTGTTGCTACCTCCTCTTCCTGATCCAATACCAAGAGTGGCTGCGCATCAGAAATGTCCTCTTGATATGGATCGGAAAATAATTCCAGTGACTCAAGCGGAAGGTATGTGGTGGTGGTGGTGGTGGTCGTGTTGTTGGTGGTAGTGTCTTTGGGGGTGCACATAGCAGAGAGTGAAGAAGAGGGTGCAGATCGAGAGGATGAGGAGGGTGCAGAAGAGTAAGGCTGAGCGAGCCACTCAACCAAGTCTGGTGCATCCTTTAAAGTAATTGAACGCACCTTCTGCAACTTCCCACTTTGGCTCAAGCCTGTTGCTCCTGCCCTACCCCTACCACCCCTGCGGAAGGGCCTGCCTCTTCCTCTGCATGTCATTTTTTAAATGACCCTGTGACAAAACTCTTAGTCCCTATACCGCTGAAGGACTGCTGCAGTATAGGTGAGCGGTCAGCAGTGGTGCACGTCAACCCTATCTATTGTGGACCTATAGCGGTCCTTACAGAACAGCAGACTGTACCGCACTCAAGCCTATGTACCGTAGCACCCTATACCAAGTTACCAGTCCTTATAAGAACTTTTGTGGACCAAGCAGGTTGTGTATTAGTGTTTAGCAGACTGTACGTCAGTCCCTATACCGCTGAAGGACTGCTGCAGTATAGGGCAGCGGTCAGCAGTGGTGCACGTCAACCCTATCTATTGTGGACCGATAGCGGTCCTTACAGAACAGCAGACTGTACCGCACTCAAGCCTATGTACCGTAGCACCCTATACCAAGTTACCAGTCCTTATAAGAACTTTTGTGGAACAAGCAGGTTGTGTGTTAGTGATTAGCAGACTGTACGTCAGTCCCTATACCGCTGAAGGACTGCTGCAGTATAGGTGAGCGGTCAGCAGTGGTGCACGTCAACCCTATCTATTGTGGACCGATAGCGGTCCTTACAGAACAGCAGACTGTACCGCACTCAAGCCTATGTACCGTAGCACCCTATACCAAGTTACCAGTCCTTATAAGAACTTTTGTGGACCAAGCAGGTTGTGTATTAGTGTTTAGCAGACTGTACGTCAGTCCCTATACCGCTGAAGGACTGCTGCAGTATAGGGCAGCGGTCAGCAGTGGTGCACGTCAACCCTATCTATTGTGGACCGATAGCGGTCCTTACAGAACAGCAGACTGTACCGCACTCAAGCCTATGTACCGTAGCACCCTATACCAAGTTACCAGTCCTTATAAGAACTTTTGTGGAACAAGCAGGTTGTGTGTTAGTGATTAGCAGACTGTACGTCAGTCCCTATACCGCTGAAGGACTGCTGCAGTATAGGGCAGCGGTCAGCAGTGGTGCACGTCAACCCTATCTATTGTGGACCGATAGCGGTCCTTACAGAACAGCAGACTGTACCGCACTCAAGCCTATGTACCGTAGCACCCTATACCAAGTTACCAGTCCTTATAAGAACTTTTGTGGAACAAGCAGGTTGTGTGTTAGTGATTAGCAGACTGTACGTCAGTCCCTATACCGCTGAAGGACTGCTGCAGTATAGGGCAGCGGTCAGCAGTGGTGCACGTCAACCCTATCTATTGTGGACCGATAGCGGTCCTTACAGAACAGCAGACTGTACCGCACTCAAGCCTATGTACCGTAGCACCCTATACCAAGTTACCAGTCCTTATAAGAACTTTTGTGGAACAAGCAGGTTGTGTGTTAGTGATTAGCAGACTGTACGTCAGTCCCTATACCGCTGAAGGACTGCTGCAGTATAGGGCAGCGGTCAGCAGTGGTGCACGTCAACCCTATCTATTGTGGACCGATAGCGGTCCTTACAGAACAGCAGACTGTACCGCACTCAAGCCTATGTACCGTAGCACCCTATACCAAGTTACCAGTCCTTATAAGAACTTTTGTGGAACAAGCAGGTTGTGTGTTAGTGATTAGCAGACTGTACGTCAGTCCCTATACCGCTGAAGGACTGCTGCAGTATAGGGCAGCGGTCAGCAGTGGTGCACGTCAACCCTATCTATTGTGGACCGATAGCGGTCCTTACAGAACAGCAGACTGTACCGCACTCAAGCCTATGTACCGTAGCACCCTATACCAAGTTACCAGTCCTTATAAGAACTTTTGTGGACCAAGCAGGTTGTGTATTAGTGTTTAGCAGACTGTACGTCAGTCCCTATACCGCTGAAGGACTGCTGCAGTATAGGTGAGCGGTCAGCAGTGGTGCACGTCAACCCTATCTATTGTGGACCGATAGCGGTCCTTACAGAACAGCAGACTGTACCGCACTCAAGCCTATGTACCGTAGCACCCTATACCAAGTTACCAGTCCTTATAAGAACTTTTGTGGACCAAGCAGGTTGTGTATTAGTGTTTAGCAGACTGTACGTCAGTCCCTATACCGCTGAAGGACTGCTGCAGTATAGGTGAGCGGTCAGCAGTGGTGCACGTCAACCCTATCTATTGTGGACCGATAGCGGTCCTTACAGAACAGCAGACTGTACCGCACTCAAGCCTATGTACCGTAGCACCCTATACCAAGTTACCAGTCCTTATAAGAACTTTTGTGGACCAAGCAGGTTGTGTATTAGTGTTTAGCAGACTGTACGTCAGTCCCTATACCGCTGAAGGACTGCTGCAGTATAGGTGAGCGGTCAGCAGTGGTGCACGTCAACCCTATCTATTGTGGACCGATAGCGGTCCTTACAGAACAGCAGACTGTACCGCACTCAAGCCTATGTACCGTAGCACCCTATACCAAGTTACCAGTCCTTATAAGAACTTTTGTGGACCAAGCAGGTTGTGTATTAGTGTTTAGCAGACTGTACGTCAGTCCCTATACCGCTGAAGGACTGCTGCAGTATAGGTGAGCGGTCAGCAGTGGTGCACGTCAACCCTATCTATTGTGGACCGATAGCGGTCCTTACAGAACAGCAGACTGTACCGCACTCAAGCCTATGTACCGTAGCACCCTATACCAAGTTACCAGTCCTTATAAGAACTTTTGTGGACCAAGCAGGTTGTGTATTAGTGTTTAGCAGACTGTACGTCAGTCCCTATACCGCTGAAGGACTGCTGCAGTATAGGGCAGCGGTCAGCAGTGGTGCACGTCAACCCTATCTATTGTGGACCGATAGCGGTCCTTACAGAACAGCAGACTGTACCGCACTCAAGCCTATGTACCGTAGCACCCTATACCAAGTTACCAGTCCTTATAAGAACTTTTGTGGAACAAGCAGGTTGTGTGTTAGTGATTAGCAGACTGTACGTCAGTCCCTATACCGCTGAAGGACTGCTGCAGTATAGGGCAGCGGTCAGCAGTGGTGCACGTCAACCCTATCTATTGTGGACCGATAGCGGTCCTTACAGAACAGCAGACTGTACCGCACTCAAGCCTATGTACCGTAGCACCCTATACCAAGTTACCAGTCCTTATAAGAACTTTTGTGGAACAAGCAGGTTGTGTGTTAGTGATTAGCAGACTGTACGTCAGTCCCTATACCGCTGAAGGACTGCTGCAGTATAGGGCAGCGGTCAGCAGTGGTGCACGTCAACCCTATCTATTGTGGACCGATAGCGGTCCTTACAGAACAGCAGACTGTACCGCACTCAAGCCTATGTACCGTAGCACCCTATACCAAGTTACCAGTCCTTATAAGAACTTTTGTGGAACAAGTGAGTTGTGAATGTTTAGCAGACTGCAGCAGAAGGGCAGCAGTCAAGTATAATATCCTTTCTATATTTGGAAGAAAGAATATTATACATGTACAAGCCTATTACTGTACCACTGATACCAGTCCTGAAAAGAACCTTTGTGGAACTAATAATAACAGCAAGTCTTTAAAATTACCCTCACTGCCTGACAACACTGCTTCCTTCCTGTCCCTATACAAATTGGCAAAAAAAGAGAACGATTAGTGGTTACTGGAACAGCTCTTTTGTGGACCTTGATAGTAACAGCTAATGATGATGATGATGATGATGATGATGAAAGACTAATCTGGCTGTCCCTGTAGCATACACCGTCCTTTCCCTTTCTCTAAACTAACAAAAGACACTCAGGCTGCTGCAAGAATCAGCAGCACAGCAAACCTATCAACACCTAACACCTATACCAGTCCTGAAAAGAACTTTTGTGTACCAAATAGCTAGTGGTTTATCTCTCCCTACTCCACACAGGAACCTGTCCCTATCTTAACAGAAGAAAGAATGTAAAATGGCCACCGGATCGGGTGTATTTATAGGTTAGGGGGAATGTACAAGTGTCCATGTGCTGTCATGTCTCAATTGGCTGTCCTGTATCACATGATAAACGTGTCACCAAAGGTTAAAGTTCTTGTATACATTAAACACGTAAGTCCGCCGCGGCGAACGACGGAAAAAGGCGTTCGAACGTGCGGACCGCGAATGTCGGAAATTCGCCGCGAAACGACCGCCGGGCGAACCGTTCGGCCATCACTAAAGAGACATGCCCCACTCCAACAAAGGGACAACCCCATATATTCAGCAAAGAGATATGCCCCCTCCAGCAAGGAGACATGCTCAATCCAGCAAAGAGACATCCCCAGTCCAGCAAAGAGACATGCCCGCTCCAGCAAAGAGACATACCACCTTCAACAAAAAGAGACATGCCCCCTCCTGCAAAGAGACGCCCTTTCCAGCAAAAAGATATGCCCCTCCTGCAAAGACATATGCCCTTTCCAGCAAAGAGACATGCCCAATCCAGAAAAGAGACATGCCCAATCCAGTAATGAGACTTGCCCCCTCCAGTAAAGAGACATGTCCCATCCTGCAAAGAGACATGCCCCCTCCAGCAAACAGACATGCCCAATCCAGCAAAGAGACATGCCCCCTCCAGCAAAGAGACATGCCCCCTCCCCTACAACTTGTACTGCTGGGGAGCGGGGCGAGACTGGGGTGATGAGCGGAGCATGATGCAAGGATGACACCTCAGGGAGGGAGGGAGCCACCGGGACCCATGGTAGGGCCGGCCCTGACAGAAATTGACAAAGAACATTGAATTTCTGGCAACATAAACTGATCTTATCCATTGACCTTGCCAGTATATAACTTCAGGTAAACAGGTAATACATTGATGAATTACTTTATACAGTATATGGGAGTTTTCTATCTGCCAAAAGATTGGTATTTACTGGGGATGCAACCTATACTTTTTTGCAACTACTCGCTGATACCAATTACCAATACCTAAAGTGTAGGTAGGGGGTGGTTTGGGGTAGGGTTGCCACCTTTTCTTCAAGCCAAACCGGAACACTTTTGTGGCACAGGGCAATTTATTTATTTATTTTTGCAGTAAACACTATAGCAGAGGTAGGGAACCTTTTTGACGGAGAGAGCCATGAACGCCACATATTTTAAAATGTAATTCCATGAGAGCCATACAATATGTTTAAAACTATATATTTTTTTTTTTATAGATTAATCTACTAGTTTCAATTATAACTGTAATATCCACGTCATCTCCCCCACTGTAATATGCACATCTCCCCTATGATTGTCTGCCTGCTTACCACTACACAGGCAGGCAGAAGCTGCGGCCTTTCCTATGGGCTCAATCCATGTATCGGCACACCATGCAATCTGCGGATTGAGAGGTGAGAGCCAGATGCAGCCATCAAAAGAGCCACATCTGGCTCGAGAGCCATAGGCTCCCTACCCCTGCACTATATTATTATAAAAGACCCGGGACACATTTGGGTGCACCAAGGGGAGTAGTAATGTAGTGCACAGAGAGCGCCAGTGGGTGTGGCCAAATTGCTCTTGCTGACATCATTACCCCACCCTTCAGTGATGCAAAACCTGCCCCCAAACAGCCGCCCGCAGTGCCAACAGATTTTTGGATGATCATCTTGGTTACTTGGGGATCCACAGCCTGGTCTGAATAATGTGTCCGGGTTTCAGGTGGACTGAAACCTGGACACATGATTCAAAACCCGAACTGTCCGGGTTAATGCTGGACAGGTGGCAACCTTAGTTTGGGGTTGTTAGGGAGTTGGGTGAGGCTGGGGCGAGGGCAGTGTGGGAAGGGAGTAGAGGGGTAAATGATGGCAGGGTAGTTGATGGTGGGGTGAAATAGGAATCGTGGGGTGGGAGAGTTGGGATGGAAAAGGCTGTGATCGCTGGGGGAAGAGGATGGGGATGGGAGGGTCATTGGGAGACATGGAGACAGAGGTGACAGCTGGTGGTGGGAAGGAGGAGGCAACACAGGGTGGGCACAGTACAGGGCGTTAGGAGGGCACACTACAGGGCGTTAGATACAGACCAGTTTTATACACTGACACAATACTGTACATTATATTATGTACAGACTGGTGTGTGTATAACATATAGTATGGTGTTGTACAGTACAGTGTCAGACTGGTCTGTATATTATGTACGGTGTCAGTGTACAGACTGTTCTGTATATAATGTACAGTGCTAGTGTAGAAGACTGATCTGTACCCTGCTGACACTGTACTTTACATACTACTAGAACCCCTAGTACTCAGTTCTGTTTCCAGGGACAATTCCACAACCGCCTCACACTAGAAACACACGTGCTGATGCTGTGCAGCCCCTTGCTCTTGGTGTCCTGCCCACTCTCTGTCATTGGATAGCAGCCAGCTCTAGCCAGCCAGCCAGCGAGCCATGCAGCCTAGCAGCCAGCTCTCTCTCTGTGCAGGAAGGGAGGACATAACATCACCCATCCTCTTCTTATTTACAGAGGCAGGAGAAGAGCGCAGCAGATCTGTATAAAGAAAGAAGACAGCCCAGAGCAGGAGTGTCAGTGTGTCCTGCTGTTAGACTGTTCCCACTGTGCTGCTGCATGTTAGTATTGCTTGACCACCATGCGCAGTCAGTGCTGAGCATGATGGGAGTTGGCTCCTCCGTCTGTGTAAGTGGCTGAGGATTTTCCTGCCCCCCCCCCCCCATCCTGTTGGGATGTGTACTGCTCCAAACCCCGCTGCCGGATGGGAAGAGGAGGAGGCGTCCCTCCCCATCTAACGTCACTTCTGGTATCAGAGCATTTTCGCAATAATTGCGAAAATGCCTAGTATCGCATTGCCTTGGACTCACTAGCCCCACCTGCTGCCAGATGCATTTCAATTGTGTACCGCTTCCCCTGATCCGTTGCCGACCAGACCTGCCTGACTATGTTTTTGCCTGAATCCTAAGCACGCAAGCTCCATTACGGACACTACCTACCACATGTACCTTACATTACAAATGGGCCACAATGGCAGGCGATTTTGCATCAGGGACAATTGATTGGAGCTCATTAACAGCATCTTTCTTCTCTGGATGCTAAACTAGATGAACTTTGTGCTATGCTTAAAGCGGAGCTACACCCTCTTTTTTAAGTCCTCTGCATCCCCTTCTTCTCTGGCCCCTTAAACAAATTTGGCATATATATTTTTTTTTTTTTTTAAACTCACGGTTTTATAGTTATTAGTTGTTTCAGCTTCCTGTTTCCGGCCGCGGCCTGAGCGCGTCTTCCCCCGTCTGCTATGCCTCCTGGGAGATGTTTTTATCAATCCCAGAAGGCAATAGGGGCTGCTGGGCCGTAGTATCGCGTTATTTCCAAACAGGAAATGACGCGATACAAGGCGGCGCCGGCCGGCGCCATTTTAACTAAGGGCTAGGTGGCCTTTGTTGCCAATGTTAATCCATCTATGGCAGCAGCGCGTCG